>NW_005355833.1:135314-140282 GCF_000412655.1 Myotis brandtii | reverse complement strand
ATATAATTTTTTTAAAGAAATGGGGTGAGAATTGAAACTTTCTCCTGGCTGGGAGCTGCAGGGTCACCAAGGGCTCCCAGGTCCCCAAGAGCAGCCACAGAACTGAGAACAGACTTTCTCACCACAGGGGAGAAGGTCAGTTTCTCAGCCCCACTATGTGCCTCCGCTGACCATCTTTCCTTAATTAGGCCTCACCTAGGCAGCCAGCCTGCGGAAGCCTCCTGTGCTGCCCGAGGACTAATGGCTGCCACCTTGGCACCTGGAGGGAACAGCCTGTGAGGTCGCTGCCGGAGCTGCAAAGACTTGATTTCCCAGACCCCCTCCCAGCCTCCTCTTCCCCACGTGGAGCCTGTGTGGCCGAGAGATAAGGGGCCTCTGGTCATTCCTCAGCACAGATGCTCCCTTTCAGCTCTGGCTATAATGGGGATGAGAGCATGGGAGGCGGGGGAGACAGACCCGGTGTCCCCTCCCATGGGATTCGGGGCCTATATTTCTCCCCTGGATGACAGAATTTCTATTACCTTAAAGGGCTCATCTATTTATGCTGCAATTTTTTGAAGCCCTGTCTGCCGTTATTGAACCCTGCATGCTGGCGAGGGGAGCAGGCACTCCATCACCCAAATGAACAAACTCAGTTCCACATTTTTCTCCCCTTTCTTCGTGCTGTCGGTAGGTCATGCACAGACCTCAGCGGCTCTGGCTGGGGAAGGCGGGAGGGGGTGAGAGTTATGAAAATCCAGATCAGTGGAGCAGTGATTGAATTTTCCTCTAAGGTTTCCGATGCCCTTTAAAGATGTCGCCCTCCCTCAGTCCACCTCCACCCCCTCAAGCTGGGCAAAGTGCGTGTCTGCCTCTTGTATGGCTTCTACACTGGAACTAGGGATCAAGGACAATTGCGGGGCCAGAAGAGACTGTGGACTGAAAGTTATAGCCAGGTGGCTATATAATGTGTATAATGTATATAATGTGTGCGCATTTCCTGTTCTAATTGTTTTGCTCATCAAACTTCAGTCTGAAGACTATTAGCCCTACGAGCAGAAAACCGACTTCCTTTTCCCTGCACCCCCACCACTGAGTCGCTTCCTAATGATCATAGTAAAAGATTTTCCTGGATGCTGTGCTGGGGATGAGGAATTCACCCTCTAGCTGCC
The DNA here is from genome assembly GCF_000412655.1 of Myotis brandtii. Lineage (NCBI taxonomy): Eukaryota > Metazoa > Chordata > Mammalia > Chiroptera > Vespertilionidae > Myotis > Myotis brandtii. The sequence goes on along the minus strand of NW_005355833.1, from coordinate 139,131 downwards.
ATGCCCATGTGAGCAGAGGAGCCTAGGTAGTGCAGAGCAGTAGAAATGATACACACACACACACACACACACACACACACACACACACACACACACAGATTCCAGTATTCAAATCCCAGCTCGGCCATTGCCTGCTGGGTGGCCATGGCCCAGTTACTTAAGCTTCTCAAATCTTGGTTTTTCATTCATAACGCCAACTAAATAATGGTAGTGTATGATACTGTTATTCTTAGGGTTGAATTAGATAAAACAGATACAATGCTTAGAACAAAGCCTGGCATGTAGGAATGCGCAGTAAATGGTTGTCGAGGAGTTCCTTATGTGGTTGTATAAAGACGTCATACTGGAGGCAAAGGGTATGGACTCCGGGGTCAGACACGCCAGGAGTGGAATCCCAAGTCTGTTGCTCAATAGCTGTGTGACCTTAGACAATATGCTTAGCTTCTCTGAGCTCTAGTTTCCCATCTATAAAACAGGTTAGTAATCCCTGCCCTTCAGGGTTGATGTGAGCACAAAAAGGGAATATTTCTTCATAATGACAGAGTTGGATGAATAATAAGCCCTCCCCTCAAGCATCTTCTCATTTTACAAAGGAGGAAACTGGGGTCCAGATAGCAAATCATTGGAAGAACTGGAACGGAAAGCGGGTGACATAACTCCCAGTCAGATGCTTTTTCCACCTTCGCCTCCACCTCTGAGTTTGCTGTCCGCAGAGCAGAGACACCTAGCAATTTTCCCCAGGGCAGAAAGGGATGGGGTGGAGGGTCCCTGGGGGGTTGAATCATGTTGGCAATTAATCCACAGTGCAAAGTAGGGAAAATTGGCTTTATGTCACCAGGCTGAGTCCAGCCTTCCCCCCTCTGGGACCCCGAAGTTGTGGCTTTATTAGGGGAAACTGCTGACTCTTCTGTTCTAGAAACTAAATGTGCCCCTTGTCACACCTCCCCCTGCAGTGCTCCTCGTGTCGGGATCAGCGCCCTCCTTACCAGGCAGAGCCGGAGCCGAGGCTTTGACCTCAGGCCTGGTGCCTGCCCCTCTCTCCCTGCAGCAGCAGAAGCTGCCGGGGCAGGTCTGAAGCGTCCGTGCCTTAAACACTTCCCATTTCCTGTCTGTCCAAGTCTCTGTTCACAGTGTTTCGCCCCTGCCGGCTCCCAGTCCTGGCCACCCCACGGCCTGGAGGGTGGGGCTGAGAGTCAGAGGAGCCCCCCTGGAATGTCTGGAGGAAGGGGACACATTTGGAGCCCTGAGTAACTGCGGTGGGCCCTGGGCTAGGCACCCTGCTCTTCACACATTATTGTACTTAACCCTCGAAGCCCCGGTATGCGGGGGCTGTTAGGATGCCCGCTTTGCAGGTGAGGAACTAGGGCTCAGAGAGGTAAAGTAACCTTCCTAGTCGATAAGTGGCGAAGTCCATGGCTGAGTCTGCACCCAGAACCTGCACTCTCAGTCACAAACCGAAATGCCTGCAGAGGAGAGGGCTGTGGATAGCGGGTAAATAGCCAGCTCTGAGGCTCTCGCAGGCCTTTTCCTAGGAAGGGGACAACCCCGCAACCTCATTGCTCATCTGGAGCCTACTGACCTCCAGACCTGTGTCTTTGAGGGGAGGGGAGGCTGGGACCCTCTGTCTCCCTCCTTACTTGGGGCTCAGCCATCCCACATTGAGCTTGTCCATCCTCAGCTCTCCTCTGAGGAAAGCAGGCTGTATCTCACAGATGCGGTAACACGTTCAGAGCGATTACAAGTCTTGTCTAAGGTGATCGAGCTGGGCCTAGAACCCAGGGCTTATGGTTCCTAGGCCACACTCACCTCAGGACGGATGCTCTGAGAGAGGAGGTCAGTGCTAAGGAGAGGACCAGGCAGGAGTCAGCCTGGGATTCAACCCCGGCTCTGCGCCAACTCGCTGTTTTATTTTGCCCAACTCACTTCACCTCTCTGTGCCTTAACTTCATCTTCTGAAAAATGGGGGTGCAAACCCTGCACCCTGTATCCTGGGGCTGATGTAAAGCTGAGCTGAAAGGAGTTGTTGAGAATACTGAAGGAAGTGCCCCGGTATGTGCCCCGAGCGGCATTAGGGGGAGCAGTGGGCCCAGGCCCGGAGACTGACCCGCCCAGGGCTGCAGGTCTGGAACAAAGGAAGAACCCACTCCCCTCCTGCTGCCCCTGCACTCAAGTTCAAGACCCCACCTAGCGTGGCCCCTCCCAGGCATCTCCCCTTAGTCATTAACACCAATAATCCGCTCAGCGGGAGTAATTATGGACCCCAGGAAGGGAAGGGATTCCTGCCAGAAGATGTGATTGTGTCTGGAAAATGAAAGATGTTGCAGGAAAGGTCATGAATAAATTATTTCAAAGTGGGGCTAATAAGAAAACTAACAATGGGGGTAAATATAAACAAAACAAAAATAAATCCTCAAGTTTTCTCTCCCAAGAACATTACTAAATAATTGTTCTTGCCTGTCTTAAAAGCTCTGCGGAGGGGTGTTAATTTCCTGAGCCAGGCACAGGGAAGCCAGGCCAGGCCACCCACCGCCCAGGTGAGCAGGTTGTGGAGGAACATAGTGGGAGCGAAGCATCTGGGTCCTGCAGGCCAGGGTGGGAACTTGTGCGGAGTTCAGCAGGCAAGAGGGAGCTCTTGCAATCTTGAGCAGGGGCGTGACGAAATGGTGCTGCGTTTGGCCTCTGAACCCTGTGTCGGGAGATGGCAGTCTAAGAACCCAGCATGCGGTAGGTGCTCAACACATGCTGGTTTTCATCGCCCAGAAATGGTTCTTCAATATAGGCAGGTTGGCAGAGTGGGGGGAGCTCTGGGAGGGCTTTGCGTTGGGGAAATCTGGGCTTGACTCTCAGCCCTGCTGCTTGCCCACTGGGTGACGTAGGGAAGGTCACCTCTGAGACCTCACCTCCCGCAGGACACCCTGCAAAATGGGTGAAGCAGGGCAAGTACGAGGAAAGTGACACAGAGCAGGTAAATCTTGGTCTCTTTTCTTACATCTTCTGTGGGCCTAGGCTCTTACTGGCCATGTGTAACCATCAGAATGCCTGAAGCATGGATAGTACGCCTCTGGGCTGGGCACTGTTCTGAGAGCACTGTGTATATCAACGTAATCTTCACCGCTGCCTGCCCATTTTGCAGGTAGGAAAACTGAAAGAGAGGTTAACAACTTGCCAAAGTTTGTCAATTACACCCAATAAAGCTGAAAAAAAAACCAAGTTGCCCAAGGTCCCTCAGAGCCAGGACCTGAACCATGTAGCCAGGTTCCAGAGCCCCTGGGCTTGACGGGACCTTCTGCCCCCTCGCTGTGACCTGCCTCTTCTGTGGGCAAACCCAGAGTGATGCTCACTGCCCCCTCCCAGGATGAAACCTTATCCACCGTCACAGGGGTGCTCCAGCCGCCAGAGCTGAATTCAGAGGTGGCGTCAACTATAGGGCAGTCAGGCATCCGTCAGGTGGCTCAGGTGGTGGTGTGGACGGAGCACCAAGTCGTCACCAGGACCACCATCTGTACCAGTCCTTCCACTCCAAAACCCTCTCATAGCCATCCTGGGAGTTCTCACAGCCCTCTGAGGTTAGGTGTCACTGTTGCCATTTTATACACAAGGGAACAGGCTCGGCAAGGTCACCCAACTCTGAGCATCTCTACCCTCCCCACTCTCAAGCCCAGGGCTGAGCCCCTCCCCAGGCAGAGGATGCTGGGAAGAACCCCTCCTGCCCCTTCTCCCCCAGCCAGGCTCCACCCCAGGCTGGAAGCCACTGTGTTCCTTCCTGCAGGGGGCTGATCTGAACTGAGCTCCCTTCAAATTGCTCCCCTTCCTGCCC
>NW_005355833.1:131205-135261 GCF_000412655.1 Myotis brandtii | reverse complement strand
GACTCATTCCAGACCCCAGTTATGTGTGGTGAAGCATTCTATGAGAACTTGGCTGAGAAACCTCCAGGGGCCAGAAGAATCCAGAGGAAGCCAGCTTTATGAAGACCTAGATAATTCACAGGACTTGGGGGACAGGAGGGATGGACCCTGTGGACAGTAGAGGCAACCTTCCTCGCCCTCACTCCTTTCTCATTCCCTGGTGAAAGCTTCTCTGGTTTCAACTTTAGAACTTGCTTTGCATTTGGTCTATGATTTTTTTTTTAATGATTCCACAATCGATAAGCGGTTGGATTTGCCCGAGCCTGGGCTCTCAGCCTCTCAAATAGAAAGGAGTGGCCCAGATTCCTGCCTTTGGAGGAGGGGTTTCCTACAGTGCTGACTTGCCTGCCTTGGTCTGTAGGGCAAAGTTCGAAGCTTGGCATGGCAGGCTTCCCTGGCTGGGCCTTCTGACCTCCAGGCTCCCGTCCCCCTGCTGCCCCTCAGCCCCAACGCTGGCACGCTCACTCTGCTGGCACAATGAGGATGCTTCTGTCCTAACAGATGTTTCTGTTTCTCCACTGAACAGAAAGCTGCTGGGGGGCAGGTCGATCTGATCACCCCTGTGTTGCTACCCTTTTCCCCATCCTGCCACCTCCTGACCTAGCCCGCTCCCAGGCCTGGTACAGCCTCCTGCACTCAGCGTGATCAAGAATATTCACTGACAGGAAGCTTAGCAGCACTCCCTACATTGTGAATGTGCCACGTTCTACTGGGACCTTAGTAAACAATTGGCTTCTGCAGGACCCTCTGTTCCCCACCATCCGGTTCCCACTTGGGACATTGTCACTGTCACCATTGTCACACTCTGGCTCTGCAGGCCCTGTCTGGGCCCACACCACCCAGCCACACCGGCGGGTCTGGATTCTGCAGTGTCCATGCGCCACCCCATATACCCAGCCCTCACAGCATGCGCACCACACCCATGCCACCGTGACCAGGTCACCCTGGGGGGCTCTCTGGCCAAATGTCCAACTTGCAGATGCTAAACCTACCCCACCCACAGCTGTCACACCACTCGCACACAGCAAACTATGGTAATGTCATGGGAGTGGCACCTCCGAGTACAGCCTGCACAGCTGTACAGAGCAGCCTCGGGTCACTGACGGCCTATTCATTTTGGACAGACCTGGGACTTCCAGGCCTAACCATCACCCTTCTGCACCCATCCCCCATGGGAGCCAGACAGAATGGCTCAGCTGCAAGGGCCTGGGCATTTCCCTCAGCACAAGGAGGAAGAAGTGGGGATGGCTGTGACAAGTGGCCTCCTGCCCTCTCTCCGACTCCCTGCTCCTCATGTCTTATGCAGAGTTTCTTCTCCCCAGCATGCATCGCTGGCAGGGGCTGCCTTACCAGTGGCACACTAATTAGGTCCGGCGAGGTTTGCTCTGCATTGTGAGGCCTGCGTGGCTGGCATTCTGTCCAAGTTGTGCTCTTGTGAATCATGTGTCACTCTTTCTCCCTAGAAAATCTCAAATGAGGCTCCCACCTGGGAATCCCACTGCCTCAGACCTGGAGCTGGGAGTGGGGTGACTGAGAAGGGTGGGCAGGGGGAGGCAGCAGCCCAAGGCTGGCACTCTGTGTGGCAGAGCAGACGCTGGCCAGGGGCTTTGCAAACAGTGAAGCACACTCCACGTGTGTGCTGCTGGCATTGAGGTGACTGGCATCCGACACCAAAAATCAGCCTGCATTGGTGGCCCTGAAACTCCAGGAATAGCAGTGGGGAGAGGGGAGTAGGAGCAACCAGAGGCCAGGGAGGCCACCGAGGCTGCCTGCGGGACATCCGGAAGTCGGGAGGGGACTAGCCTGAGCCCCTCTCTTGCTCCAGCCTCATCTTGTGCCCCACCCGCCTCCAGCCACTACATGGTAAACTCCACTGAGGGTAGGGACAAGCTCTGTTCTCACCATGTGTCACCTGGCCTCACACAGTGTCTGACACATACTAGTGCTTTAAAAAACATTTCCTGGATGACTGGATTAATTCATACATATGCATTGAGCACTGACTGTGGGCGAGACACTGGGCTAGGGCCAGGGCCAGGGCCACGGGGTTGAATAAAACAGGCCCAGTCCTTGCCTTCATGAAATTTTAATTCAGTGCAATTGTGGTAAGTGCCACAGGGGCAGGTAATAGGGAAACGTGCTCTGGAAGTTGAAGAATACGGGACTTAAAGGGACTTGAGGTCGCATGGCATCTAGTGTAATGGGTAGTGAGACCCAGGCCCCGCCACAGTACTCGGCCTATAGTAGATGCTCCACAATTGTTCATGGATTGAATGGATGAATGAACGAGGCCAGGTCACCGTGAGCCAGGGCTTTTGCCTTACTTAAACCCATGTACTCTGGCCCCTGGTTCAGGGCCCTTGCTTGCCTAAACCATCCCTACTCCTCCAACAAGAAGACGTGTGGGCCGGGGCGACTTCCCTAGTTCCTGTGGCAGAGTCCTCTCTGCTGAGCTCCCACTGGCTGACAGGAGAACGCCACCACCTTGGCCAGGATCTAGAAAACCTAGTTCTATTCCATTTACTCTGCCTCCCACCCACAGAACATATTTAAGGGGACCCAGAGACGAACTTGCGCAATTGCCTCCCGCTTTCGTATGAGGGAGGGTCAACCACTCTCCATCTTCGTCTTCCACTCCAAAAAATTCTCATTAACCTCCTGCCCAATGCAAGGAAAACGGATGATGAACACAAGAAGCCCAGCTGCTGATTAATTTTCCCAAACAGGGCCAAACTACAAAGCATCATATTGCAGGGGAGAAAATTAAATAAACAGCATTTGAAACAAATTTAATAGAACATATAACTCATTACCCACCGGGGTCTGGGCCTGTGCTGCCGCCTTGTGCAAGGAGGCGGGTGGGAGGCGGAGGGGAGATTTGCATCTCTTTAGCAGGACTAGCACCAGGGGTTCCGCTCTGCCAGTAGCTCTTTCAAATCAAGTTCAAGATGTTAATAGCCAATGCTGCATCTATAATTAACAGGCCTTTGGATGGGAGGAAGCGTTCACATCCATCCCCCATTCACAGAATGAAGACACTGAGCAGGACTGGCAGGCTTTCCCCAGTGAAGAGGGAACCTCAGGGACCTGCCCCTGTGGGAAGTGAGGTGTGCGCTGTGCAGGTGAACTGGGATGGAGAAAGGGCCCAAGCCTCTGGGCCTTGGCAAGTGGCCCTTCCTCAAGGTCAAAGCCATGTCTTCTGGATGTTGCGTGCGTAGGTGGTAAATGTGCTGCTAATTCGAGCAGGGCAGCATGGGCTATCCCAGAGTTTCACCCCAGCTGGGCTCTTAGCATTCTGTGCTTGAAATGGGAGCCAGGAAATTTGAGTTCCAAACCCATCTCTGCCCACCATTGGCTGTGTGATCTTGGGCAAGTTGCTTTCCCTCTCTTGGCCTCAGTCTCCTCATCTGTAAAGCAAGGCAGGTGGACCAAGTGATCCCCACCCATCCCTTCTAGGTCTGGCCTGAGGGACTGTCCCCCAACCATTAGGAATGGACCCGTGGCCAGTCCCAGATGCTTGTGTACATTAGCACAGTAGGTGGCCACCCAGCTTGTGTGATTCTTAGAGGCCCAGGAGGGCTCCCACCCCTGGGCCTGCATTTCCACCGTTCCTCACTCCTTTGGGTTAAGACCTCCTACTGTAGGCAAGAAGGTGCTTAGAGAAGCCGAGCTGAAGGGCCCTTAGAGATGACCCGGCCAGTGGTTCCAAGCTAAACACCTGCAAAGCCCGCAGCAGGTTGCCAAGAGTGGTTTTGAACATTTCACAAAGCCTGTGGGCAAACTTCCATTACCTGTGATGAGGCGAACTAAAACACCAAGGCGGCTTTGTTTTTTGTTTTTTGTTTTTGTTTATGTTTTTTTAAAATATATTTTATTGATTTTTTACAGAGAGGAAGGGAGAGAGATAGAGAGTCAGAAACATCGATGAGAGAGAAACATCGATCAGCTGCCTCCTGCACATCTCCCACTGGGGATGTGCCCGCAACCCAGGTACATGCCCTTGACCGGAATCGAACC
>NW_005355833.1:129445-131165 GCF_000412655.1 Myotis brandtii | reverse complement strand
GGCTGTTTTGTTTTAATTGGAATTAAATTAATTCTGTGTAAATATCCCAGACTAGCATACACTGATCAGAAGCTCTGATTGGTTGTGGGTGACATCATGGGAATTTCTAGGTCATGGTTGGTGGACAGGATGCTGCCACCAGAGTCACATGGCACATGGTTACCGGCCAAATTGCACGGGCTCAAAACGTGATGCCTTAGGCCCCACAGAGTGACAGCAGCGTCTTTCAAATTGAGAGGCTTTGTAGAGGGAGGGTACTGAATGCTGGTCAATGCTGGGGAGAGTGATTGATTTCAACAGCCACATATAATTGATAAGGAAACCCAGGCCTGTCTATTACCTAGTACTGACACGAGTCTCTCAGAGGAGAAAGCTGTTTCCAGCAGTAAGATGTATGTGAATTCTGGGTAGACATCTTGGGGAACAGCTTCAATAAAGGGCCTGAGGATATACTTCTGGCCGAGGGAGTGGGCAGAGGTGCTAGGCTATGGGAAGCATGTGTGGTCTGATCTGAGCTCACTGTCCTGGGCTCTCATCTTGTCCTTTTTCCAGGAGTATAAACAGATCAACAGATGTGCATTCAGGACTGGTGTGGGCCAGGCACTGGGCTGGGGGGAGGGGCTGGATAAGACACAGTCCCTGCTCTGCAGCCAGTCCTGAGGGGCACTGGCCTGCAAGCCCCAGCTCCACCCACTCTGACTTTCGGTCTCCTTCTCATGAAGGTGATGGATTTGATCAGCTCTGAGATACTGTTCCCCTCAGAGGGTCTTGTCTCTCTGAGCGGATTCACTAGAGGCCAACTGGCCTGCAAGCCCCAGCTCCACCCACTCTGACTTTTGGTCTCCTTCTCATGAAGGTGGTGGATTTGATCAGCTCTGAGATACTGTTCCGCTCAGAGGGTCTTGTCTCTCTGAGCGGATGCACTAGAGGCCACAGGGTAATTTTCTGGCCGTACTTCTGACCCTCAGCCTGGCCAGCAGGGTTGGGGCAAGAGGTGGCAGGGTGTGGCATGGAACATTGACGTAGCCCAGGATCTGGCCTGGCTTTCCCTTTTGGCAAGAGCCCCCAGGGAGGCCTGGAATCAGTGTGGTAGCATGGGACCCATCCTTAAACCAGCTAATATTCTGCTTCCTGTGTGTGAGGGGAGCCACTCGTTTGTTCAGCGCTGCTTAAAAAGTGCCTCCACTCTGTGCCAGGTTCTGAGCTAGAGATACTGGGCAACCCAGACCAGTAAGATCCCTGTTCTCATGAAGCTTCTGGTCCAACTGGGGAGATGTTAATAAGTGGACAAACACCGTTGGATGCTGGCATGAGTATGGCTGTGGGCCCTGCCTTGGGAGTTGCCAAGGACAGAGACAATTCTCAGGCTTCCGTGTGCCCCTGGAGCCCACAACCAGGGCTGGCTCAGATTTGGCCCCCACTCGGCAAACATTTGTTGAATTGCTTGGCATGAGAGAGAAAGCATATGGAAAGTGCCCGGTCCTCTTGGTTATGTCCACAGTAAAAGCCAGCATGTACACACAAATATCTCATTTCAATTAACCAATATTTATCAAGGGCCCATTATGTACCAGCAGGATCCCAAGCCCTGAGAATCTGGATGTGAATAAAATCAGATCTCCGCCTCCCTGAGCGCACAGCCCAGATGGAGGCAGGCACGTGAACCAACCAGGACCCCCAGTATGCTAGGACTACGGTGTCTGTGTGGACCCAATTCCCA
>NW_005355833.1:105656-128023 GCF_000412655.1 Myotis brandtii | reverse complement strand
TAACCTGCAACCTAGATACGTGCCCTTGATCAGGAATCAAACCCGTTGAGACCCTTTGGATACTCTAACTGCTGAGCCACACCGCCCAGGGCACAGTAATAATAGCTTTTATAGTGCTTTCTGACTGCCAGGCACTGCTCTGTCTGGTTCACATATGATAACTAATTTAATCCTCTTAATAATCCTATGAAGTAGGGGTATTCTTATTCCCACTTTACAGATGGAGGAACCGAGTCCCCGAGTGGTTTAGTAAATTGCACAAGGCTGCATGGTAGGATGACACCAGAGTCCGTTTTCTAACCATTGGGCTCTGCCCCGACTCTGGAAGGAAGGTCTGGTTTTTGCTCCTTCGCCCTCACTGATACACTGTGGGCCCCTGGATAACTCACTGGCCCTCTGAGTCTCCGTCTCCTTCTCTGGGAAGCAATAAGTCCTCTCAACCTGGTGACCTCCCAGGGCTGTTGTAAGAACACACTGACTGTCCATATCCTTGCATGGGCTGTGCTGGGGGAAATGGGGCCCAGGTGCAGCATTCTGGGGAGCAGGTATTTCCAGCGGGGTGCTCTGCATCTTGGCCCCTGGAGCAGGGCCAGGGTGGAGAGTTTTCTTGGAGCCCCACCAGCAGACCCTCAGCTGGGCACACAGGCCCTGGAGGCCTCCCAGGATTGGGGACATGAATGAGGGCACCAGGAGAGAAGCCGCTCTCAATGTAAACGCATGCAGAGAAAATCATGAACTGTGCATGCAATTTGCACCCGGACCAAGGCTCTCAGTGGGTAAATATGTTCTATGGGCTATTTGTAATCTTGGAGAAATTAGAGTGATCTGGGTAATGGGAGTGCTGGCAGACTCCAGGCTGGTCAAGGCCTGCCAGGGACTGGCAGGGGGAAGAGTGGGAACTGTGGAACCTTCTGGTGCAGGACTCTGCACTCCCCAGTCTCTCCTTCCTGACCCAGCCAGTGCTCGAGAGCCAGGAGGAGGAAAGGGGGAGAGAGGAGTCTCCCTTCAGACGGCTCAGACGGCTCATACGTAATCTTGGGTCTCTCTGTGGCCTAAATGGGAGTGAGGCCAGCTGCCTGGGACCCTTTGAGTTAGCAGTGAGCTCCTCTACTTCAGACCTGTCATTTCACTGATGCTGGAACGAAGGCTCAGAGAGGGGCAGTAACCTATCCCGTGTAACACAGCTAGTGGGGCCCAGACAAGCTCTGTCTCCTGGTCCCATCTGCTCAGCATTCCTACAGTACGCCTAGGTGTAAGACCCCAGAAGCTGGCTGGAGACACTCCCTGGGGGATGCAGTGGGAATTCAATACCCAGTGACCACCTTCTCTAGAGCAGACAGCTCCAGGGTAGGTTCTGAGTGAGGGAGGCATGTCCTGGGGGACTCAGGGAGCAAGGCCCAGACTCCCTTACGTGGCATTCAAGGCTCCCAACTCCCCTTTTAAATATCTCCCTCCCCCTTCCGACACCAATCACCGCCCTCCAGCTCCCCTGGAACATTCTTCACTCTCACATTCCTCTGCACTCTTGTCCACACTCTTCCCGCTCGACTGCCTTGACCCGCCACCCCGCTTCTCTGATTAACTGAAGGTTCCCTCCACCCCCACCTCCAGGCCTCTGACATCCCTCTCCTGGCCTCCTGCTCTGTGGCTTGCCCTCACTCTGAACTTCCCCCTGGAGCTCATAGCCCACAAAGGAGGCCTGGTGGAATGGCTGCGTAGTAGGCTGTCTAAATTCACCATTTAGGATGGAGGCCGTCCTTCCTCCCCACTGCAGGGAGCTGGGGGCTCAGGCTGAGCCCCTTTCCAGAAATGGCCCTCAGCCCAGAGCTTCCCCTGAAATGCCCCCTCCCCCGGGCAGTGGAGACCCAGTGACTGGGGGGATGTTTAGGCCCTCCCTCCCTCTCCCCTGGCGGGACAAGTCGAAGGGCCATCCCAGCTCTAGAGCTTCCCCAAAGATCAGTCTTGTTGCAACTGCACCTCAGTGCAGCTTCTCCCTCTGCCCAGTCCTGCTCCCCTTACCCTTCAAGAGCTCGCTAACTCCCATCTCAGAGAATGCGTTCCCGGGAGCCAGTTTATGCGTACACAGCCAGCTGGGTTCAGATAGAGAGCAACCATTTTTAGCTCCATGACCTGGGCTAAGTCACTAACTTCTCCATACAACTGTTCTATCTGTTAAGTACGAATACTGCTGAGACGATAGTTCCTATCTCCTGAGGGTCCTGTGAGGATTAAATGCGATGATGGATGCAGGGTGCCCGATATTGAGAAAGCACTTAATAAGCATTAGCTATTATTACTTCCATTTAACTTCTCTGGGGTTCAGGTGAATAGGAATAGGAAATTATTATCTGTGTCTTGGGGTTGCTGGTGACAATCAAATAAGACTGAGAGGCGAAGGGTTCAATTCTGGGCTGCTGCGACCTAGTACAGACTCAGAGGTCGAGCTCCCTGGGGGCTTTGCCCATCCTGGAGCTGTGGTCTGGAAGCCTGACCTTCCCCCAACTGGTGAGGATCGCTGTATTGGTTTTCTGTTACAGCCGTAACACAAATTAACACAAATGTGGTATCTTAAAACAAAACAAATGTATTATGTTACATTTCTGTGGGTCAACAGTCTAGTCTGGGTCTGCCAGGACTACAGTCAAGGTGGTGGCAGGCTGTGTTCCTTCTAGACCAGGGGTGGGCAAACTTTTTGACTCGAGGGCCACAATGGGTTCTTAAACTGGACCGGAGGGCCGGAACAAAAGCATGGATGGAGTGTTTGTGTGAACTAATATAAATTCAAAGTAAACATCATTACATAAAAGGGTACGGTCTTTTTTTTTTTTAGTTTTATTCATTTCAAACGGGCCGGATCCGGCCCGCGAGCCGTAGTTTGCCCACGGCTGTTCTAGAGGCTCCAGGGGAGACTGTTTCCTGCTCAGTCGGTTGCGGGCAGAATTCAGTTATGAGGGTTGTAGGATTGAGGTCCCCCCCGTTTTTCCTTGACTTGTGGCTCCCACCTCCATCTTCAAAGGCAGGTGGAGAACATCTCAAGGCTCCCCTTTTGATGATCTTTTACTTCTAAAGCAGTGGTTCTCAACCTTGGCTGCACATCAGAATCACCTGGGAATCTTTTTAAAATCCTGATTTCTGGGCCTCATCCTCCAGAAATTCTGTTTCTTTGTTATGAGGTGGGGCCATAACATTAGTAAAAGAGTTTAAAAAGATTCCCAGGTGATTCTAATGTGCACCCAAGGTTGAGAACCACTCTAAAGGCTCGTGTGATTACATTGGGCCCACCTGGGTAATCCAAGATTCTCCAGCTCAAGGCCCTAATCACATCTGCAAAGTCGCTTTCGCCCGTAAGATAACATACAGACTCCAGAACATGGACATCTTGGGTCAGGGTCAGTATTCGCCGGTTACAGCCACCCAGCATGGGGCAACCTCTGATCCAAAACTCACCTCTTTTCCCAGGGAGAGGTCTGTGCAGTTCCCTGTGCAGCAGGGACCTACGGCCCCAACTGTTCATCTGTTTGTAGCTGTAACAACGGTGGCACCTGCTCCCCAGTAGACGGCTCCTGTACCTGCAAGGAAGGTAACGTGCCCTCTTTCCCAATCCCACCCCCCTCAGAGGTGCACACTGCCCAGGGGGCCACCAGTGGAGGGGTCTGGGCTGCTCCTGCCCCATCCACCCACACGCAGGGTCAGGGAGCCTGTACATCAGGTTCCAGCCACCGAAACCCAGGCCAGGGGCTTCAATAGTGGGAATGAGATAAAGGGGATTTGCTACCTGGTGTGAGAGAGCTGAAGGAGGGACAAGGGCAGGTGATCGACCAGAGATTAGCAACTGTGGGAGGAGCTGCTGCCACTCCTGGGGGTGAGGGCCACCTGGTGGAGCTGAGACATGGACAGAGGGACAGGACAGCACAATAGAGCTGGAGCACGAAGGAGACACAGCCCCACTAGTGAGCCGTCAGTGATGGCGAACCTTTTGAGCTCGGCGTGTCAGCATTTTGAAAAACCCTAACTTAACTCTGGTGCCGTGTCACATATAGAAATTTTTTGATATTTGCAACCATAGTAAAACAAAGACTTATATTTTTGATATTTATTTTATATATTTAAATGCCATTTAACAAAGAAAAATCAACCAAAAAAATGAGTTCGTGTGTCACCTCTGACACGCATGTCATAGGTTCGCCATCACTGCACTAGAGGCTCGAGGCAGAGAAATAAGAGACACCTGGTGTCTCTCCTGCTCCCGCCCTCCGGTCTGTGGGCCAGGTCTTTCATCAGCAAGCCCGTCTGAGAGCCAGCGGAGGGGGGCTTGGGCGGTGCAGCTACAGGGGTCGGCCACCTGGGTCAGAGAACAGAGCAGGGGAGGGAGAAACGGAGCTGCGGGCCAGCAGGCCAGTGACCAGTCTAGAGTGGGAAATCGGGCCGTCCCCAAAACAAGGGCCCTGAGACAGGCTGGCTGACTCCACCTGGGCTGAGAGAGCGCTCCCCACCTCAGCTGGTTCCCTATCCCAGGTGGGCTCATGAGCCCACGCAAAAACAGTGAGAATTGGGAGGCAGGAGACCGCATTCTAGCCCCAGCTCTCCTAACAGCCGGCACAGCCACCCAGCATGTGGCAACCGTCTTTCGGAGCGGACTCTGTGGAATGTGTGTCCTAACCCAGCGATCTGAGAAGTTTGGGTTTGGGCAGGGTGCCCTGTGCAGAGCTGGGGAGAGTGAGCAGCAGGCTGTGCTGGCCCTGAATGGAGAGCCGACAGCTTTTCCCTCCCTCAGGGTGGCAGGGCCTCGACTGCACCCTGCCCTGTCCCGGCGGGACATGGGGTCTGAACTGCAACGAGAGCTGCACCTGCGCCAACGGGGCGGCCTGCAGCCCCACAGACGGCGCCTGCGCCTGCACCCCCGGCTGGCTGGGAGACACCTGTGAGCTGCCCTGCCCGGTGAGTGTCCAGGGCTGGAAAGGTCCTTGTGGGCCCAGCATCCCTTCACCCTTCCCTGGAGTTATTTTGTCCACAGAGAAGAGCACAGATGGAAACCGTAGATCAGGTCTCGGCCCTACTTCTAACCTCTCTGTGGCCACTTTCCAAACACTTCAGGTCTCAGCCCTCTCATCTATAAAATGGCAGATACTCGGCAGATATGGTGATGTGGTGATGTGGCATCCCTTGCCCCTTGCAGCTCTCGGTAAACATTAGTTGACTCGGCATGTTTACCTGAGCCCAAGTGCAGCTTCAGAATCCTTCGCAATACGGTGCTATAGGACGGCCCTCACTAAGCCATCAGAGTTGCCATCCCTGATAGATCATGTCTTAGCTTCTTTCTGCTTCCAGCATCTATAATTTTATGATTGGGGTGTGGGAGGCCTGAACTAAGCACTATCCAGCAACAACCACCAGACTTAATCACCGGATCTCAGTCTAAAATATGACTAAGTTAAACCAACTGATGTGATATTGTCACATGAGTCCTACAGTCCTGGGTGCAAATCCTGACTTTGCCACCTCCTGTTACCTTGAGCATGATACTTCCCTTCTCTAACCACGTTTCCCTCTAAATCAGTGGTTCTCAACCTTCTGGCCCTTTAAATACAGTTCCTCATGTTGTGACCCAACCATAAAATTATTTTCGTTGCTACTTCATAATTGTAATGTTGCTACTGTTATGAATCGTAATGTAAATATCTGATATGCCGGATGGTCTTAGGCGACCCCTGTGAAAGGGTCGTTCGACCGTCAAAGGGGTCGCGACCCACAGGTTGAGAACCGCTGCTCTAAATTGTGGGTAGAATGGAACCATTGCACAGAGTCGTTGTGAAGAGAACATAAGGCTCTTGATACCTAATGAGCACCCAACACGTGTTAGTCACCACCTCTTCCCTAGCAACAAAGAATAAATCAGTCATTCCTCACATGTGATTGATGTGTTGCAATTTGCAAAGTGCATTTCCATTCACAGTTTTAATGGATGGTCATTACCGCCCTCTGAGCTTGACCATTGAGAAGCAGGGCGGGACCGTCACCTCCCTCCTTCCAAACCCCATGCTCTTGTTAAAGCAGCCAGAGAATTCCTTGGAGGGGCTTGATGGCTGTGTGGACACCCAGTTATAAAAAGTGTTCCCACTGTGCCCCGGCCCCAGTCTCTGTGCGTCCTTGTGGGGCAGTGGCTCAGTTTTGCCATCAAATTCCAACAGAAGTGTGTGGAGCTCTGGGGAGCTGGGTCTAATCACTTCGCTCTCCCCTCTGTCCACAGGATGGCACATTTGGGCCAAACTGCAGTGAGCGCTGTGACTGCAGCCACGCCGATGGCTGCGATCCTGTGACCGGCCACTGCTGCTGCCTGGCGGGATGGACAGGTAACCCCTGCTGCCTCGCCACCACCCAGGTCCTGGGAAACTGGGCTCTTGGCATTTTCCTTCTTCTCTTGACTGCTCTCTCTCCTTCATGACTTCCTCTTGCTTCCTAAATATGTACCTTTCCCTTTATTTCCTGGGCTTCAGCTCTCCATTCCATTCAATCTGAGTAAACAAGTATTTACTGAACACCTATGTGCAGGCTCTCTCCTAAGAAGAAGGGGCACAGCAATGAAGAATCAGACAAAGGCTGACCCCTGGTGGACATAGGTGTTTGCAGACCATATGGTGGAGAGGGAGACCAGGAACTTTATCCTTAGCCCAGGCTAGTCTCTACATGACCTGTCATCCATCACTTTTCTCCCTCCCACGGCCCCCACTCTGGCCCACCAGGCACTCTCTCTCAGCCGGCACTGCCTTGGCCTCCTGCTTGGTCTCTGCGCCTCCCCTCTCGCCCGGCTGCTTCCATTCTGCACATGGTGGCCAACGTGAACTTTTCAAAACCCAGATCCTTTCACATCAGTCCCTGCTCGGAAGGCCTCAGTGGCTTCCCATGGCATTCATATAAAATCTAGAGTCCTTAAGGTGGCCTGGGGCCCACATGAAACTGGGCCTGCCCAACTCCTCTACCTCTCCTTTGCCCCCTCCCATCCCTCACTATTCCAGCCGCCCAGGCCGACCACCTTCCTGCCTCCAGGCCTTTGTAGGCGTAGTCCCTCTGCCTGGATCACTCTCCCTGTCTCTGCGCCTGATAACGCCTTCTCCTCCACCAGATTTCAACTCCAAGGTTATTTCCTCTGGCAAGGCTCTCTCCCCCAGCCACAACCCACCCCCTTAACCTTTATTTATTCTCATAATACCCTACGTTTTTCCTTTTGCAGTGCGAACCGCAATTGTCACTGAACTCAGATTAGTAGCTATTTGTTTATTATCTGCCTCCCCCCCGCCACCATCAGCTCTGTGGAGGAAGGGACCATATCCGCCTGGTTCACCACTGTATCCACTGCCTGCCACACACTGAGATATGGATAACACAGCGGTTAAGAGTGCAGCCAGACTGTTTGGGTTGGTGACCTTGGGCAGGTCCTTTAACCACTCAGGGCCTGGATTCTCCATTCATAAAATGCAGATAATTATAATCCTTGTAACAACAGGGTCCTTTTGAAACTTAAATGAATTAATACCTGTAAGTGCTAACAGTACCTGGCACGTAGTAAGTGCTCAGTAAATGTAAACCTTGAATACAGGAAGTGCTGAATAATGATATACTGTGACAATGAACCCACTAGCCAGGCCTCAGGAGAAGGAAATGCAGGCATTGCTGGCAGTGGACGTCCTCAGATAAATAATTCACACCGGCTGCTGAGCAGCCTCTGTTCTCTGGAAGCAGAAAGTTTCTGAGCAGCCCAGGGCCAGGGACATTGCCTCCTCGGCAGAATCTTCGACCTGGCTCCCCTTGCCCTGCCCTTCAGGACATTGGCACCTTAGACTCTTAGCTGGAGCCAAGTAGAAACCCACTTTAATTTTTCATTGCCTTAATTTCAGGTGCACTGATAAGATTTTAATGACATCTGGTGCTTAGAAATCCTGTCTTTGATGGACAGCCTTTCAGTAAAGCCTCTGCTGTTCTAAAGCTAATTTCCCCAAACATGGTCCTGAAGACATTTCAAAGGAGCGATTGATGTCCTGGGGCTTATCATGCAGAAGGGGACTGAGGAGAGATAGGGAGGGGGTGGGGGCCCCAGCCGCCTGCTCAGTGGCCCCTCCCCAGCCCCTGGCATATTGCTTGTGCCTGGCGCAGCACCAGGTTTTCTGGGCCCAAAGTGTATGCATGTCTTCTCCCCTGGCCCCCATAAGCCACAGGCTTCTTGACGACTGGCCTCATGTCTAATTCATCTTGCCCTGCACATAGTAGGTGCTTACTACATGTTTCTTGAGATAAATTGAAAGGAGCTGGCCTATAACCATATATGGTTTTTCCTCTCAAAGTGAAGGAGACCTTGAAGATGAAATAGTCCAACCTGTTCCTGCTACAGACAAGGAAAGGGAGTTGCCCAAGGTCTAGGGACATTAGTGACAAGGGAAGGGAGACACAGGATTCCGTTTCAGGGGGAGCCATTTACTCCTTCAGTTAGCATTTCCTGACTCAAGCATTCACCAAGTCTTTATTTGGCGGCTACCATGTGTCCAGCACTGTGTCAGGCCTGCCCGCAGTGAATGGCAAAACTCGAAAAGAGCAGTAGTCCCTAAGCACCCACTGTGTGTCAGACACTGTGCTGGGCACCAGAGATGCAAAAATGACCACGACGACATCCCCGTCCATTAGAAGGACCAAGGAAGGAGGATCAAAGTGTCAGGAGACCAGAGTCTCTGTCATCAAATTGCTGGCAGGGGAGACAGGACTCCTAAACACGAAACATTCAAATAACAGGTGGGGACAAAGCTGTATGTTGGTGACTATCAATTAGATGCTTGAATCTCTGGGCTGACATCCAGGAAGGAGACCCTACAGGATGAAGGCTGCTGAGTGGCTGCTGGCCTTGGGGCATGAACTAGAGGCCACAGTATGTGGATTCTTACCCCAATATAGATGCGTGGAGGGTCCTGAAAAGTGAAGCAGGGAGATTCCCTGGGGGTTAGCAGGGCAGGGACCTCTCAGGGGAATCATTATCCCCCTTCAACTACAGGGAAACGGGCCTAGAGAAGGTAGCTGATGAAGCTATGCCTCTTCAGCATTTGGAGAGCCTCCCACCAGGCCAAGGTCAGCCCCTTCGACCACACTAGTAAGTCCCCTTCTAGAACTGGTCACTCCGCACAGAGGGAGCCCTGGGCCCTTCTCCCCGCTTAGGTCCCAATGTCTTCAATTCCAGGTAGCTCTTAGGACATAAAAGAAGTTCAAACATGAGCCCCACTCCCACAGAATCAGGCCTAGAGTAGAATAATTGCCAAATCCTAGGACCCAGTGGGCCCTTGTAAGCCACCTGCAATCCTAGCATAGTCACCTTATCCCTGTGGTTCTAATCTCCAAGACAAAGGACCCCTTCCTGACCTGAAAACAATTTGAGGATCCCACACATGAGAGTAGCTGCACTTTTAATACCCACCAATTGGGGGGAGACAATAGCAAATGCTGCCATAAATTCAGGGTGCTTGATGCAGGGTGTTTTGCAAGCAGTGTGCTTTAGTAATCATAGTAACGTCTGCATATAGTTCTAGGAAAGAGCCAGGTCTATGATACATGTGCTTGGTTATCCTACAAAGAATATTTGCTGCGTAGGCAGGATCAGAGGTCCCATCAGATGGGGGAGTCCACCTTAGTCCGTGTGCCCCCAGGAACAGCAGTGTCTCTAGGCCTGCAGCCTGCAGCCTGGGTGTTCCAACACCGAGGGCAAAAGAATTCCTTGGGGCCGATGGCAGCCCCTGGTTTTGCACAGCTTCACGGCTTCCCCTTGGTCTCCCCTTCCCCAGGCTCCCCTGCAGTCAGTCCATGCTGCAGGTCCAGGACTCACCTCTGTGCACCCAGCACTCCCCAGGGAGAGGCCTCCATCCAGGGGTGGAGTGTGGCCCCACATTCTCACTGGGGAAAGATCCCGTTTCCTGGAGAGAAGCTGCCCCTCACCCTCTGCACAGACACCTGTGTCCTGGAGAGGGCGCAGGCACCAGGCTAGACGGGCACTGCAGGATGAGTGGAGCCTGTTGCTTCCCCTCCTGTCTGTTCCCTCGGCTGTCCTGCCTCCTCCCCCTCTCCCGGCCACCCAGGTGGGCTTGTACAATTCCAGCTAAATTGGTCGCACTGCTCTCCCTCCGCTGCTAGGACTAGCTGTGTTCACTGGGCCTGTCTTCCTCTCTTTTTCTTTCTCTCAAAATCCCTGTCCTTATAAGAAGGCAGACATGATTTTTAAACTAATTCTGATATTCTGAGCTCCTGATATTCACCTTCCAAAGCCATGCAGGTCTCTAAGGGTCCACCCGGTCCATTCAGCTAATTAATGCATGTGAGACGTTCTGCCTGGGAACAAACCCCACTCCAGAGCTGGGGCCTCCAGCCTCAGGCCTTTTCAAATTCCTTCTTTGGAGGTAATCACCCCCAACACATAATTTCCTCTCAGCTCTAAAAGAATGTGTAGGCCTTGCTCCTCTTTCTATCCCCTATAGGCCACCATTGGTCAAACTGAAGGTCATTAAATCCATTTGTTGGTCACAACTAGCTTTCTTTTTTCTTAATGAATAGAATATATCACAGTGCAGAGAAAATATCAGAGTGCATCATACACAGTAAATGTCATTTTTCAAAGGCTTGGTTTCTATTATACATATGTGTGCACCTATGATATAAAATACATATTGCACCGAGGACTGTGGTCAAAGAATCTGAAAAGACCCCACCCACTCTCTGGGTCCCAGGCCCGAGCTGGCTGGCTGGGACCCAGGGAGAACCAGTGGCTCCTGGGCTAACATGGGTAGGCAAGTAGCTCACTCCCAGTGTGTGCAACCCCCGTAACAGCACTCACTTGCCCCATAGTTGGTTTTTCCCAGGCCTATCCTTAGATACCAGCTAATATGTCAAAAATGAAGGAGGCCCTTATGATCTGGTCCCTTATTCCCACAATCGCATCTCTTTGCCAAAGCTCATTTTATACTTTACCAGAGGCCCAGTGCACGAAATTTGTGCACGGGTAGGGTCTCTAGGCCTGGCCGGCAATCAGGGCCGACCAGGGTCTTCCGGCAGCTGGCCAGGGCTTCCCTTCCCCAGCTGCTGGTTGCCGGCCAGCCGGGGCCTTCCTTCATTCCATACCACCCCCTGGTGGTCAGCATACGTCATAGCGAGCAATTGAATTCCCAGTCTCCCTGTTGAACTCTCGAGGGGACAATTTGCACATTAGGCTTTTATATATACAGATGGTGCAGCCACATGGAACTATTTTTTCTTTCAAGGCATGATTCTCTCTCCTGCCTCCTGTTCTTTGCACATAGGATTCCCTTTACCTGGTTAGTTTCCCCTTAGCCCTTAGGACTCAGTTATGGCATCACCTCTTCCTGGAAGCCCTCCCTGATAGGCCAAGCCTTGGCTGAGTTTTTCTTTTACATTCCTAGATGCACTGTTTGCCTCCACCTCTCCTACTGCATGGTGCCCCCTTCCCACCATTCTTCCTTTAAATTTTTTTTAATTGATTTCAGAGAGGAAGGGAGGAGAGAGAAATAGAAACATCAATGATGAGAGAGCATCATTGATAGGCTGCCTCCTGCACGCCCCACCCTGGGTATCGGCCCGCAACACAGGCATGTACCCCAACCCGGAATCGAACCATGACCTCCGGGTTCATAGGTTGACACTCAACCACTGAGCCATGCCGGCCGGGCCCATTGTTCTTCCTTTTCCCTTACCCCTCTTACCGCTGACCTGAGTCTGCCTCTGGCCCACAGGCATCCGCTGTGACAGCACGTGTCCACCTGGTCGCTGGGGCCCCAACTGCTCCGTCTCCTGCAGCTGCGAGAACGGCGGCTCCTGCTCCCCAGAGGATGGGAGCTGCGAGTGTGCCCCTGGCTTCCGAGGACCCTTATGCCAGAGAAGTAAGGCTGAGCCCCCTTTCTCCATCCTCAGACCTCACCTCAGTCACCTCATCCTCCCACCCATTCCCATTTAGAACTAGTCCTGCCCTTCCTCTAGTCCCCTCTCTGCCCCCCTGGCTTTTCTGCCCCCAAGTTCAGGGCCCAGCCCCTCAATGGAAAGAGGACCAGACCACAGCTCTTCTCTGCACAGAGACAGGCCCTCCAAGGTGTGGTGGGTGTGGCTCTCCCTGTATGTTTGAGGAGCCTCCCTTCATCACTATGTGGAACTGGAAGGGTGACAGGGCTGGCTGAGGCCCTTTGGGCTGCTGACCACATCTCCCCATCACCCCCAGTCTGCCCCCCTGGGTTCTATGGCCACAGCTGCGCCCAGCCGTGCCCCCTCTGCGTGCACAGCAGCGGGCCCTGCCACCACGTCAGCGGCGTCTGTGAGTGCCTCCCCGGATTCTCCGGAGCCCTGTGCAACCAAGGTACTGTCTCAGGGGGGAAGGGAGCCAGGGAGGTGAGGAGTCCTGGGAGGGAGGGAAGGGTTTGGAGTCTCATCATAATCTGTGGAGGCAGCTCCTTGCCTCTTCAGGGTTTGGGCCTACCTTTCTAAGACCTGGGCACCACAAGGCATAAGACAAAGCCATGATGCAGTTAAAGGCACAGGCTCAGAGAGGTCAAATCATTTCTTGAAGGTCTCACAGCTAGCAAGTGGCAGAGCAAGAAACAAATTCTGATGCCAGAGCCCATGCTAAATGGATGAAAAATAAAACAAGCGTAGGTGAGGTCCTCATGGCTTATATGAGGCCCAGTGGTAGAGGCAGAGAAAGCTGTGGGAGCTCAGAGGAGTCGGTTCTGGCTTCAGCTGGAGATGGCAACTTTGCAATTCTCCTCCCCTCACACTCAGGCCAACATCACTAATCACACACCACCTCATTTCCTGTCTCAGCTGCGGAATCCTTCCCAACACCAACTCCAGCCAACCCCTACCACTCAAAGCTTATTTGCTTTGGTGTGCTGCTAACCTGGCTCTCTGTGGGGGAGAGCTCTGATTTATAACATTTGCAAATTTCTATAAAATATTCCCACTATGGCTGATTCCAGTGGTTTAACACCTGTCACAGAAATCCTGAATATTTAACGACAGTGCAAAGGTCGAAGCTGGCTCCAGCACACACCACTGCTTATTGCAGCCCCCGGCTTAGTGTCCCCAGGGCAGTGTGCATTTGGGAGATGGCTCCATGCTGGGCAGGACCTCGCTGGGCAGGACCTCACTGGGCCTCAGCCTGAAAAGCAGAGAAGGAAGAAAGGCATTGGGGTAGAGGAAACAGCCTGGGCAAAGCACAGGGGAGCCGACACGCGACCGTCCAGCAGTAGGGACGAGCTGAAGGATGGCGGAGCTGGGGATGGGAAAGGCTGAGGAGGTGGTCGGGGCCTTCGGAACAGCTTTGAACACAAGGTTACAGAATTTGCACTCTAACCTGGAAGGAGGGAAGGGATCTTAGACTAAGATAAACTTAGAGCTAAAAGCAACATCAAGGTCATCTGTGCAGGAATCTCATCTGGCCTCTGCTTAAATACTTCCATTGAGAGCTCACTACCTCCCAGGGAACTGATTCTTTTGATGAATAATCACCACTGAGCTGGGCTATTTTTATAAGTGGATGGGCCGTTAATATGTATGAGTGAAAAGTTGACTCCATGATGCTCTGAGGTCATGAGAAGTTTGGGCCCCAGGGAAACATATGTGACAGTTTCATTTGCTTGCAGCCCTCCTAGGACAGCTTAATCATAACCTGACACATGGAGGTTTACTTATTAAACACCAGAGACCCCGCCATCAATACAGATAGGCTGAGTCTAAATTAGGACCTAAGCAGCCCGAGGAGTAACTCTCAGATCCTGCAATGTCTGATTTATCGCCCACTGGCCTAATGTGTATTTTCCACATATAGATCTAATAGAGTTTGCTATTAATGGCAACTGCCCTGGTTAAGTCTCAAACCTTGTAAAAAATTGAACTGACACTTTCTAATGACCAGCTTTCCAGCGAGTTACAAATTACAGACATTGCTCATGCAGAATCATTAAACATAGATTAAATATAACCAGATGTTTTCTTTTCACCAGCCCCCCTTCTCTCCACCACCCCTCTCTTTGCCTCACTCTTGATTCAGCTAAGAAGTGGCCCAATTAATGTATTATACTAATCACATTAGCAGTTCTGTGGGTGGATTTGTCAAAGACTTTGTCTGTGACAAAGACTTCAAAGATAAGATGGTCTTGTTAGAGAAGCTCAGAATTTGTTTTAGAGATGGGGGGGAGTGGAAAGCTCTAGCCAGGACAGGGGGGATGAGTTCCCCAAATCAACACCTCCCAGAGGGCCTGGACTACATGTTTTTCAGGAAGCTGAAGCCAGAGCCTGAACTGCAAAGAGGAGAGATGTTTATCACCCTCCAGGCAGTGGACCTGCCCTGGAAGGAAGTAGGGGTTTTACCAGGAGCACAGGGCCCCAATCAGCCACCCTGCCCATAGCTATTAACCACAGCCTGAGGCTAAAATCCCCATTTCACAGATGGGGAAACACTGAGAGGAGTGATGTGGTTTGCTCAAAGCTCCTTAGCCAGAAAGTGACAGGACTTCCCAGCTGTGTGACCTGGGCAAGTTACTTAACCTCTCGGTTGCTCAGTTTTCTCATCTGAAATAGAGTTAATAAAAAGGAATAATAATGAAAATATAGAACAATGAGAGTGTTACAAGGTTCACTGAACTCATATTCATGAAGCACTCTGAATAGTGTCTGAGGCACAGAAGTGCCATAGAAGGGCTTGTTGAACACATAAAACCTAAGCCCAAGGCTTTTGACTGGAGAGCGTGGCGTACCACGCTGTTTTTACTATTTGTCCCAACCACTGATTGTGTCCAGGAGCGAGAAAGTGGACAATGATCCGAGGCACAGATCCTAGGTACCACAATCTGGTTGGGGAATGGCTGGCAATATGGGTGCCAAGCAGTGTTGCATAAAGGGGAGTGCAGCCCAAAGATTGGAGAGGCCTGGGCCCTGGGGAAGTTGCTTCTCTTCAAGAATCAAGACTTCCCCATGTGGAGTTCCTCCCCCATAACAGGAATGCAAGGAAGCCTGGAGGGTGTAGGGCTGCTGGTACTGGGCTTTGAGGAGAGTATGCTGAACTGAGAGGAGCTCAAAGGGACAGGAATTTCTAGCAGAAACTATTGGAAGGTCGCTGCTCCTGGGGCCTATTTTGGCCATTCTGCAACATTTCCTGAGTGACTGCTGCATACCAAGTACTGTGCTGGGCACTCAGACCCAACAAAGAGCAAGAGAGCCAAGTTCCTGCTCTCACAAAGCCTGGAGTCTAGAGGGGAACATTTTTTTATTTTTATTTTTTATTGATTGACTGATTTTAATATATATTTTTTATTGGTTTCAGAGAGGAAGAGAGAGGGAGAGAAACATCAATGATGAGAATCATTGATTGGCCGCCTCCTGCACGCCCTCCACCAGGGATCGAGCCCGCAACCTGGGCATATGCCCTTGATCAGAATCGAACCCGGGACCCTTCAGTCTGCAGGCCGACACTCTATCCACTGAGCCAAATCAGCTAGGGCTAGAGGGGACATTTTTAAGCGTTGCCTTTTGCAGCAGAACCTGGGAGACGAGTGGGGAGAGGGGTAGCCAGTGTATTTCCACACACTCAGCCACTGTGCCTAAGAGACTATTGTTTCTCCAGGCATTGTGGGGGACACAAACATGGGTAGAACCCAGGCCTGGCCTGAAACAGGCTCACAAGCCGCAGTAACAGAAGACCAGGGAAGAAACTAGCAGAGTGTTCTAGAAGCTCCAACAGAAACAAATAGCCCCCCAGAACAGAGAAGAAGTGAATCAGGTGGGATCAAGTTCAGCTATCTATACTAACAAAAGGGTAATATGCTAATTAGACTGGACGTCTTCCAGACATCCTTCTGGACAAAGCCACGGTGGTGGGGGCTGAGGCAGAGGCAGTTAGGGGTGATCAGGCCAGCAGGGGAGCAGTTAGGGGGCAATCAGGCTGGCAGGCAGAGGTGGTTAGGGGCAATCAGGCAGGCAGGCAGGTGAGCAGTTAGGAGCCAGCGGTCCCGGATTGTGAGAGGGATGTTCAACTGCTGGACATCCCCCTAGAGATCCCAGATTGGAGAGGGTGCAGGCTGGGCTGAGGAACACCCCCACCCCCACCCCCAGTGCATGAATTTCATGCAACGGGCCTCTAGTAGTTGACATAAGAACCCAAAGTATCTGGTTTGAAAATGACAAACATTATGTTCCTCACACATTAAAAATAGAACAGGGAGAAGACCCAGAAGTTGGCCACTGGGGAATGGTAGGGTATCCTACAAAGATGTCAGGGACCCAGGCTCCTTCTCTCTTGTTCAGCCATTCCCATCTCAGCACATGGCTTCCATGTCTAATGAAAGATGGCTGCTTGAGCTCCAGCCATCTCACCCAACATTCTTATCCATAATCCACATTATCTTTCAACAAGGAGGACAGGCAAAGAGACACACATTTCCACTTACCATTGGCCAGAGTGTAGTCCCATGGCCACACCAAGCTGTGTAGGAGCCAGGGAAATAAATTCTTTATTTCAGGGGGCCATGGGCCCAGCTGAAACTCGAGACTCTACTAAGGAAGAAGAAAATGGATAGTGAAGGACTAGCCACTTCTTACAGTGGGATCATGCAGGAGGTGGCACTTAAGATGAGTCCTATAGGCAGGGTAGGATTTCTACAGCTGGAATGAGGGTCAGGGAAGGGAAGAGCTAGAGTGAAGATAGGCATGAGGTGCATTTGGAAAGTGGTGTGTGAATTAGTGGCTTATGTGTCTGGATGAGGTAGATTAAGTGCTGATCTCTAGGATCTAGATTTTATTCTGGGGCACGGGGGAGCCACTGAGGATGCCAGGCAAGGCTCAGGTGTGCCATGAAGACAACTGTGCTTCAGAGAGCTAAAGCTGTAGGAAGAAGGTGGAGGATGGATTGCAGGGGGAAATGAAAGGGGGGTGCTCGATTAACACTCAGACCGAGTCCTAAAGTTGCTTGTGGCCTAGCTGAGGAAACTAGCCCTTCTTCCAGGGGCCAATGAGTGACTCCTCTGGGAGGGGCTGACACCAAATCCTACAAGCGACTCAGGGTGGAAATACCTTGGAAGCTTGGTTAGGGAAAGCTCCCTGTGGACCCAGGGGGCTCTCCTGAGGACAGGGCTGAGCTGAGGCTTGAAGAACAGGTCAGATTTGGAGAAACAGAGGAAATAGGTGGACAGGATAGACATTCAGGGCCAGTCCTCCAATAAACAGCAGAGAGACCTGCCTTCTGCATCTGTCCCTCTCCTTCCAGCTACATTCTCTGCCCTCATGGCTATGGGATTAGTAATGTTGGCAAGAATGTGGTAACGGAGGGCAGAAGGCTGTGGAGCAGTGCAGGGAGCACTGGATGGGTGCAGCGGTCGGATTCCCAGCTCTCCACTTGTGTCTGTGAGACCTCAGTCAAGTGATCCTACCCCACGGGCTTCAATCGGTTCCTCTGCTGGAGGAGATGCAGCTGTGGGCACGAGGGGGGAACTCATTCCTGTGCAGATGGAGAAGGGCCGAGATGGGCAGCTCCTAAATAGACCAGGATGGTCATGGCTGTAGTCTGGAAACTTCTGGGAATGCAGCTGTGGGTGGTGGTCTGAGTATTGATGGAAGGGCAGGTACCAAGCTGTCCTGTGCCCACAGTATGTGCTGGAGGGCGCTTTGGGCAGGACTGTGCCCAGCTCTGCTCCTGTGCCAACAATGGGACCTGCAGCCCCATCGATGGCTCCTGCCAGTGCTTCCCTGGATGGATTGGCAAGGACTGCTCACAGGGTAAGCTGCTGCCTCCTGGGAATGTCCCCTACCCCAGGTAAGGCCCCCAATCACCCCACTCCTTGCCACTGGTGCCACTACCTCCCAGAGCTGAAATCTCCTGTGATAGGAATGTCCACCTGAGTCCCGCTTAGCTCTCTAGCTAATATGATGAATTACTAGGATTGATCACTGGCATTATTAACTGCCAGTATCAAAGGTGTTACTATTGTTGATAGTACCATTAATATTGTTAATACTGAAAATTAATACTCCATCAGCACCTGAGCAAAGTTTGGATGGAGAGAAGAGGGGGCAAGGACTGACTGGCATGTTGGAGTTAGGGAGTAGGGAAGTGAGGTGAGGCCAGGGCAGTCACCTTATAGGGGTGAGGGCATCCTGTGGGTATCCCATGTGAATGGTCCTGGGCACCATTTAAGCCTAGACGGGATTCTGGGGGCTGTTCATGTAAGGTGTATCCAATCTAATGCTCTGTGTAGCTCCTTGGCTCATGGGTGAGACCCAGCCCGTACCCCTTAGGGAGGTCACAGTTAGATGGTCTGGCCTGAGGGAATTTCCGTTCTGATGGAGACACAGGTGCCATCCTCAGGGAGCTCACCAGCCAAAAGAGCAGAGTTCCTACCCTGGGGAAGTTCCCATCCTCATGGGGAAGTTAGCGCAGTGTTCACATAGTAAACTAGGATGTTTACAATTTAACACACACACACACACACACACACACACACACACACACACTCCAAATTAGTCAGTCCTGAGAGGGGAGGTTTAAGGAGCCCTCAGAGCTGAGAGTGGGCAGAGAATCTGGACTTAATGAAAATCCTGGGTGACTGGGCCAAGAAGTGAACAGAGGAATTCTGAGAATACGGTAACCCCCTCTCGCCCCGCCCCCCAAAAGTCAGGAAATGCCACCTGGATGCCTCCTGGCATCTTGACTCTGACATGCACCCTTCCATCCTCTCCCTCCCTTTCCTCTGCTCCTCTCTGCCTTGCCCTTATCCTCCCATCCCACCCGCCCCCAGCTTGCCCACCTGGGTTCTGGGGCCCTGCCTGCTTCCACACATGCAGTTGCCACAACGGGGCGCGCTGCAGCGCGGAGGATGGGGCCTGCCACTGCACCCCAGGCTGGACCGGACTCTTCTGCACGCAGCGTAAGCTCCGCCTCCTGGCCGCCAGCTCATCAGAATCCCGTGGGGGCCTGCTGGTGGCCTTGGGCATTGTTCAGGGCTTCTGTGGAAGGCGGGAGGAGGTGGGGTCCAAGAGCTGGGGGGGAGAGGGGGCCTCTGGGCTGGGAACATTCCCACCTCTAGGATTGAGAAGCTTGGTTGGATGCAGGGGTTAGAGCCCAGAGTCCCGGGAGGCCAGGGCTGGCGGATTCCCTAGCAATCACCAAGACCAGACCTCCTTTGGACAGTGGGGCCCAGAGTGAAGAGGAGTGGCCTGTTACTACACAGCCAGGAGACCCCAGCCTGGCTTCTAGTTCCAGGACACCTTTGTCCAAATGACTTGCCACCCCCTTAGTGTGAGGGTTCAGAGTGTGGGAAAGGCCCAGGTGCATGGTCTCACTAGTCTTCACTCCATGCTCAGAGAGAGGTGGCAGGAGACAGGTCTGGTCCCAGCTGCACCTCCCCAGTTGCCCCCACCCTGTTTCTCCAGGCTGCCCAGCAGCATTTTATGGGAAGGACTGTGGGCGCGTGTGCCAGTGTCAGAATGGTGCCAGCTGTGACCACATCAGCGGCAAGTGCACCTGCCGCACAGGCTTCACCGGGAAACACTGCGAGCAGAGTAAGCTGTTCCAACCCATGCCCCTGGGTGTCGGGGCCGGGCCTCAGCCTCCCTCTTCAAGGGCCCCCCATTCCGGGCTCCACACCCTGCTCCCTTGACTTCTGGAGTAACTTCCAAGGAAAGGTGCCGAAGATTGTGCCTACGTTGGTGTTTGGTTTCTTCCTCCAGTTGGGTGGGGATGGTGGATTGTTGAGGCACAGCAGAAGCCTGAGGGGTCATGAGGGAGGCAGACCTTGTTCGATCCTTCTTTGCAGCCCCTATGGCACCCAGCTTAGGGCTTGGCATGTGGAGGATACTGTATAAATGTGTTAAATGTGAAGGAAATAGGGGTGGGTGTCCCCCAACTCAGGGGTAGAGGTGCTGTCTGCCCCCAAGTATCAAATCAAAGCATAGCGGGAGCTAGAGAAAGAAGTAGGTTCCAGTCTATGAGGCAGAGCTGCTCACGTATGGACTGGAGGGTGGCTGCATCTCACTTTCTACCCCAACTCTTCATATTACACAGGATGTGCCCCAGGAACCTTTGGCTATGGCTGTCAGCAGCTATGTGAGTGCATGAACAATGCGACCTGTGACCACGTCACTGGCACCTGTTATTGCAGCTCTGGATTCAAAGGAATCAGGTGTGACCAAGGTAATACACAGATGGCAGAGTCTCAGGCAAGGGGCTGTGGAAAGGGCCCCATGCAGGCAGACTCTAGGGAGATCCCAACAGGAACAACTGGATTGTATAAGGACACTTTGTGACTTTATTCACCTTTGGGCAGAGAGGGGGAGTAAGGTGGGTGTGGAAGGGAGGGAGGAGGTTCCAGATGCTGGAGAGCAGATGGAGCAGGCAGCCTCAGCTTCACGGTGCTCATCCTTGGCAAGCTTCCTGTGAGCCAAGCAAGGGTAACCACAAGCTAGCGCTGGGGAAAGTCACCAGGCCATCTGAAGATCTGCCAAATTCTGGTCTGCCAACCTGCTAGGTGTCCTTGGGCAGGTCATTTCCTTTTATTGGGCCTGTTACTCCACATGCAAAGTGGAAAGAGTAGATTAGATTAGCCCTTGTCTTCCTTCATGGCACGATGTTCCACTGAGAGCCAAGGAACCCGAAGGGGCTCAGCCTTGGCTCCAGGTCTACAGTCCGAAGACCCCCATAGGGCAGTTGGGACGACCAAGTTGAGATAATGTGAGCCCTTGAGAAATGGTTTTGTATACATAAGACCCCTATGTAAAGTGCTGCAAACAGGTAGCGAGTTCTATTGCTATTGGTTCTAAGGAAATGGGGGATAAAAATGGGCTCAGTTATCCACATGACAGAAAAGGGACCAAAACCATGCACACTGCATTCTGATGGGGGTTAGTCCATACATATATCAAGAAGGGTTTTGTGGGAAGTAATCATGGGCACACTGGTACAGCACTCACAGCTGTCATTGTCAGTCTGTCAGGTGGTGCTCACAGTCCCCTGCAGAGGGTGCAATTACTGAGCCAACTGAGGACTCTCCAAGTCACATCTAAGAAACACAGCTAGTAAGCAGGGAGAGGGGCTGAGTCCAGTTTTTCCGACTCATGAGAAACCTGACACTACCAATTACTGGTTGATCTTGGGCAAGTTACCTTTCAGTGACTCAGTTTCTCCATTTGTGAAAGAGAAAGAATTAAACAGTCCTTATTTCACCAGGCTGCTGGGAAGGTTAAATGAGTCATTATCTAACTTATTTTTTAAAGAAGAGTAAAATATTCAAACATTGTTTTGTTTCTGATCCACGATCACATTTGTCCCTGGGGAGTTCTCTAGGACTCCACTCACTTTAGGCAGTTGAAGAAATAGGCACAGTAAGGGGTTGGGATCACGGGAATTAAAGACCAGGGCCAGGACCAGAACCAAGCCTCCTAGTGTTAGGAGTCCAGGTCCCACAGAGATCTGAAGAGCCAGCAGGCGCCCCAGCTGAGGCCCTCCCTCCGCCCACAGCCGCCCTCATGATGGAGGAGCTGAATCCCTACACCAAGATCAGCCCAGCGCTGGGTGCAGAGCGGCACTCGGTGGGTGCTGTCACAGGCATTGTCCTCCTGTTGTTCCTCATTGTGATGCTGCTGGGCCTTTTTGCCTGGCGCCGACGCCGGCAGAAAGAGAAGGACCGCGACCTGGCTCCCCGCGTCTCCTACACACCTGCCATGAGGATGACCAGCACTGACTACTCCCTCTCAGGTAAGGGCTATGCCCCAGCATTCCCATCTCCCTCACACACACCACCCAGGAAGAGCCACAACATATCCTTGGGGGGCACCTGAGTTTACTGCTCAAGGTGGGTGGTCATGCCTGCAGGGTGGGTGGTGGGGGCTGGATGCTCAGACTCCCCTAGAGAGATGATGGGAGTGGAGAGCAGGAGCCTACTTGAGAAAGGTAGATGAGGTCCCGTGGGGTGTCATTTCCTGGGCCCCCAGCTCTGAGTGCCTGTGATTAGGAGCCTCCTTCCATTTCCCCAGACCTTCCCATCCTTCAGCCACAAGAGCACCCACCTAAATATCAACTTTCCTAAACTCTCCAGGGGAACCTTTCCCCAGCCTGATGGCTCTGACAACTCAGGACCCTGTCCTAATTTTGCTCCTTTGGGTGAAGGTCTCAGAGTAAACCTCCCTTCCCAGTTCCCAGAGGCAGGAGAGCCCCAGGGGGATTGTGCCTAACTTGGGGGAATCTGAAAGTGTGGGCAACGTCCCTCTGGCCAGGCCCATTGGAACTCAGTCTGTCCATAAATGTGGTGGTAACTCTCAAACATCAGCCATGGGAGTCTGGGTTGGGGGGCGGG
>NW_005355833.1:79106-105509 GCF_000412655.1 Myotis brandtii | reverse complement strand
TCCTGGGTCAGATCCTTCCTCTCCCCTCAACCCTGGACTGCTGCCTTAGAAATAAGGAAGGCTTTTTGCTTCATATTTAGTTAAAAAGAAGAGGTTGAAATGCTCTGAAATTGCCCTCAGCCCTGAGCACAAGGATGACAGCTCACTCCAGCTGGCCCCATTGCTCATGGCTGATCTGAATGAAGCCTCCTACACCTTGTATTTACAAAACTAACATCATGTCAGCCCTTTCCTGCTACATGTTGCCTACCGTGTGCCCAGCTCCATGCTAGGTGCTACAGGATAGAAGGAGGTGGCCCAGATACAGACCTTACCTTCAGAGTCCCTGGCCTGCAATCCCGCCACCTCCCAACTCCCACCCTGGGGTTTCAACCAAAGCAGGTATCCTCTGATGAAAGCCCAGAGATTTGGGGATTTTCTTCTATGACTGTAATAAGCAAGGTTGGCCAGGTTTTCCCATGCCATTCCACTGGAATCCCCCAGCCCTATCAAGAGGTCCTGGAAACCACAGGGCAGGAGGGCAGGACTGGAGCCAAGGGGAGTAGGTTTCTCTTTATGGCCTCACTACTGGGATCTAACCTTGGGGGGAGGCAGGAGAGGATCAGCACAGCCCTAAGTATTGACTGCGGGACAAGCGAGGCTGTCAAAGCCAACATTTCCTCATCCATGCTCCTGGTGCCACCCTTCACACTGGCAACATTACCGTGCATCCTGCATGCTTCAGGGAAGGCTACCGCAAGGGAAGGGGAAATCAGGCTCCACAAATTTCAGTAGGGGTAGTGGATGCCAAAAGTTTGGGGGATGGAGGACTTGGCTATCCCTTTGCAGAGGACCCTCAAGACTGACCAGCCCAAGCATTAGTATTGGGGCATCTCATGCCAGGGGCAAGAGTATGATGGTATGTGGCAACTTGTTCTCTTCCCAGATTTGTCTCAAAGTAGCAGCCATGCCCAGTGCTTTTCCAATTCCAGCTACTACGCACTGGAGTGCGGGGGGCCTGCCACCAGCCAGGCCAGCACTCTGGACAGGAACAGCCCCACCAAGGTACCGGGCCCCTGACTCCCAGCCCCTATCCACTGTCCACCCATTCAGCCCTCATCTCTGCCCAGGAAGGAACTGTAACCACCCCCTCGCCCCCCCACACACACACTGGAAGGTCCCCCTGGAACTAACTGCCAATACATTAAACACAGCCCTGTGGTCCATGGGACATGTAAACACTCTGTAAGCATGTGACAGGGAACCTGCAGGTTACATGGAGCCAAAAAGTAACCAATAGGAATCACATGTAACTAACCACAGCATCACTCAGTATAACAAACCCCCACACCCTGTATACAACCAGTTGGTACCAAGCCATGTGATCATATAATCATGTGTAACCTTGTCACATAACTATGTACATACACCATGTAGCCACTTTTACCACATGTTAACACATGTAATCCAAATACTACACCACAAACCACCAATCACTGCAGTAGGTTACCAATACCATGTATGCAATCAGCACATTAGAGAGTAACCACTATTACTCAGGTAACCAGCTAATGTCCTTGTACCTGGACATACCACACGTCATCAGTGCACAACCATTTATTATAATCAGAACTAATGCAAGGGATGCGGGACCCAAACATCAGCCATAGTTAGTGTTCTCATTAACAGCGAGTCCTGTGGGCCTTCCCTCACAGCTCCAAGCATAACCCTGGGCTGGTGGCAAGATGTCATCTTACAGGCCCTTGGGCAAGGATGTCTCAGAACATGTGTAGTGAGCCCTGCTGGTGTACCAGGACCCATACCTGGCAAAGTGGGAGGTTCAGAAATGAGGAAGAACAGCCTCAAAGACCACAATGTTTGACAGGCTCATGCTGCCCATACCTCCTGACACCCACCTATGTATATACACACAATAGCAGGCCCAGACTCCTGGCTTCCTGTAACACCCCTCCTGCCAGGAACATGGACAGGAGCAGTTTTTATATTCCAGGCCTCTGCCCTAGAGCTCGGGGAAACCTTTCTCCCTGTCTGCTCCACAGAACTGACAGCAATGCAGCTTGAACCCCCTAGACCAGATACTGTACAACCAAGAACAACCACTATCAAGCCAGCATTCCAAGGCCACACACCTCTGATTTTCCAAATGGGAGTGCTGCACACAGGATGCCTTGAGGCCTATATGCAAGACTGTGGCCATCAGCCCCATACACAGCCCTATAGCTCAGATCCCCATTCCCAGCTTCAGCTTTAGGCTTATCCGAGGAACTGAAAGCTAAGGGAAAGGAATCGCATTTCCCAGAAGGAGGCCCTTGATTAACTAGAGCCACATTATCAAGGCTGCAGCAGGTAAGAGACAGAGGATGCCAGGGATGACAAGGTCCTTTGTGGCTATGTCATTCTTGGTCTCATTCTAATAGAAAAGTGTCAGCCACTTTCAGTAAAGTGCTGGAGTTCCTGCAGAGGAGCCCACTTATTAACTCTCTGGCTCACCTTACCCCAGGGTCCAAA
Organism: Myotis brandtii; assembly: GCF_000412655.1. Taxonomy (NCBI): domain Eukaryota; kingdom Metazoa; phylum Chordata; class Mammalia; order Chiroptera; family Vespertilionidae; genus Myotis; species Myotis brandtii. The sequence goes on along the minus strand of NW_005355833.1, from coordinate 103,001 downwards.
GTGGCTCTGTGTGGTCCAAGACCCCTCAGCCTGGCAGATAAGACATAGGTAGCAAAAGCAGGCACCTGTGATGAGATAATATGCATATGGGTCCCGGAGCTGAGACCATCTGAATTGTAGACCCAGCTCTGCCACAGACTCCTGTGTAACCAAGTACAGGACCCACAAGCAGGACCTGTAAAATGAGGATAACCATCCTTGCCTCATATGGCTCTGAAAATGCAGGAAGAGGAAAGATTACCAGGGGTCCTCAAACTACGGCCCGCGGGCCACATGCAAATACAAATATTGAATTTGTTCCCGTTTTGTTTTTTTACTTCAAAATAAGATATGTGCAGTGTGCATAGGAATTTGTTCATAGTTTTTTTTAAACTATAGTCCGGCCCTCCAATGGTCTGAGGGACAGTGAACTGGCCCCGTTTAAAAAGTTTGAGGACCCCTGGATTACACCATAAGGACACCGTACCCTGAAGCTTTCCCTTGGTCATATGAAAGGGAGACTCTCACACTCAGTCCCGGTCTAGTGGCCGAGGTGCCAGTGATGTTGCAGGCGGCCTCAGCACCATCCTGTGCTGGAGATGGCCTCCTGTTGCAGGTGAAGAGTGCCAGAGCCCACCTACTTCCCCTATCAGGATCAGCTTGGTTCAGGCAGGTTCTCTGCCCTTGGGAGGACCTTCCCCTGCCCTCCTTTTCCCCAAAGACCTGGAAACCCTACAGCTTCAGCCAGGCAGCTTAAATGGGTGTATGCTCTGCTCTGCTGCCATGAGCCACACCAAGGTGGCCTCTCACAGAACACCTAGCTCTCCCTTTCCCTCAACACTAGGACATAGGTGGGTGCACAAGGCTGGGAAGAGTGAAGTCTGGGCAGGGGGCACCTCCAGGCACTAGGTATTAACCGGCTCTCCTACTTTCCAAACAGCTCAGTAACAAGTCCCTTGACAGAGACACAGCAGGCTGGACCCCTTACAGCTATGTGAACGTGTTAGGTCAGTAGTGGTTTGACTATGGTCCCTTGCCATCATGTCCTACCCTGTTCTCCTTCTCTGCACTGAGGGGGGCCCTGTCCTAGCTCTAAGAGAGAAGGTTAGTAGATGAATTCTGAGCATGATTTCCCCCAGGGAGAAAGGGTGTGGGGGGGAACCCCAAGTGCCTGTTTCAGACTTATAAGCAAATGAAGCCCAGGACCCTCTTCATTCCTATATTAGGGGGTAGGGAGAGGGTGGCTGTGACCCAGGGAAAGAGATGACTAGAGCCCCAGGTATGGAGATTCCAGATGGAGGCCAAAGATGCACTCACCATCTAGAAAAGGAACCCCTGTCTGACCCAGGCCCCAACAAGGTACCCCTTTCAAGGGTTTCTTCCACTGTTCTAGTGGACACCAATTCCTATAAGGGGTGGGATGGGGGTAGGGGTAGAGGGGGTGGAGAAGCAAGGCCAATGGCCTCAGCTCTAGCAAATCCCCAAGGCCCTGCTGGCCCCAGCCCCTTTGGATGCTACACATAGGGGCCCTAATTTCTTCCAGCCTGCCCTACCATGACCCTCAGACCCCATCCCCTCCCCTGCCAAACCAGGGCCCTGGGAATAATGGCTCCTCCCTGTCATTCCTCTCACTAGACTCCCATTTCCAGATCAGTGCCCTGGAGGCCAGGTACCCGCCAGAGGACTTCTACATTGAACTTAGACACCTCAGCCACCCCGCTGAGCCACACTCACCAGGTTAGACAACCCCAGCCCTACCCTCTATCCCTAAGACTCTCATACCAGTCCAGACTCAGCACTGGCCCTACCTCCCACTCCTGCCCCTCGCTTGACCCATCCCCATTCATCCAAGAACTCTCCCCATTGAAACCCCCCTCCCTCCAAACATGATTAGTCTACAATCCCAATTCCCTAACAAATGAGACCTGCCTGCTCCCATCATGGTCAGTGGATGTGGACAAACTATGACTGGTATTAGAGGAAGGGGACACAACATAATTGTAATCCCTGCAGTCCACAGACTACAACCCAAAACCATTGAGAAATGACCTGAGGATGGCAACATCTTTGGGGTTACCTGGGTCATCTGAGTGTGGATGGCAAACAGAAGGCTCTCTCACCCAAAGCCCAATGTCCCCCAGACCCACCAGTGGCTTAGGCTAAGCTCTCCCAGATACTAGGGTAGGGCTGTCCCGTAGGGATCGGAGAAGCTGGGGCAGGATGTGTCAACAAACATCCTCTGTGCTTATGTATTAGGTTTAAATTTGGTAGCCTGGCAAATATGCAAAAAGGATACTTGGAAAGTCAGTCCTGCAATGAAGATTGTGGGTAGAAGTTACAGGAGGTATCACAGGAGCAAGAGCTATGAATGAACAGAGAATGTGGGTTCCCTACAAGTGCCCCTTTAGGGCAGGACCTCAGCACACTGGACAACCTTGGCCTGAGCTCAAGCTCTAGCTGGTTTCTAGAGCTCAAGGGAAACAGCTCTATCAACCCCTGCAGGTCTTTGGACCCGGTAACACTAAATAAAGATTCCCATTCATCTGTTGATTGAGTAGGCATGGGCTGCAGAGACCCTGGACCTGTACCCAGGAGGCTGTATTCTTGGCTATGGGGCTCATGGGCAGTGTCCAGGGCATTTAGTAACCCCACCAATTACATCTCCTCCCCCGGTGCCCACTTTGATTTCATTGCAGTCTCTCAGTCTCCACCCTCAGGCATGGTTTTGTTACTCTGATCATTAATATTGACATACAGCCATCAATACACAAGCTTGCTTTTATTAATGGATGAATGCATTACCAAAAATTATGGAAGATAAAATGCTACATGTAATGGCAGTATTCAATCCACCCAGACTTCCTCTGCTTCTCTCTTCAGCTTTGCAACACACACACACACACACACACACACACACACATACACTACCACCCCCCTGTATCTTTTTCCACATTGGAGCATCCTCTGGGCTCAGCCCAGATTTTTCCCTGCTCTGAGATCTCACTCTTCAACCAGTGTAGCTAGAGCCACCACTTAGTCATTTGGGGGTTTTTATCCAACCAGGCTGGTGGCCAATGGGAGAGAATACTTGGAGAGGTCTAGTTGCAACTCAACTTCTCACTTGTTGGTGTGGTCGCAGACAAGTCACTGCCCCTCTTTGGGCCTCTATTTCCTGTTATATGAAAAGGGGAAAAGTGAATAGCCTAACCTCCGTCCCTCAGGGAGGGCAAAGGAAACCCTTGTCTGGTGTAAAATGCTGACCTAAATGCCAGGGATACAGACTATTGCAGTCATGTTTCTGAAGGGCACAGGTACTTACTGGCCAGTAGAAGAATAGCAAACCTGAGAAAACCTTAGACCTGGTTCTGCCCTATCACTCAGTAATGTATGGAAGGCCGGCAGACAAGAGTAGACTCCTATAAATTCAACTTGGGAACTCTATGTGGAGGAGATATGGGGAGTATCTAAACAGCCACAGGTTGGTTTGTCAGTATCAGAAACTAATGAGTCCAGAGGAGCCAAACTGTAAGCACTTGTTGCATGTCTTGCCTATATTGTGTCTTCAATCAAAAGCTGGGGGTGGGGGTAGGGGGTGGAAATGGCTCCGACTTTGAGCCAGTGTCATTACTGCTCCAACCTAAAAATGCCAGACAATTTCTTTTCTGGGATCAACAGCTACAAAGAACCTGACCTTCGTCCCTAAAGCTGTATGTCCTGCCTGTGGCTTGAGCTCAGGACCATGCACTGAGGGAGCCTAGGATAAATTGTGACAACTGAAAGGGCGGAAAGAAATCCTTGGGATTGAAAAACACTGATAATACTTTTCAGAGACAGCTCTCAATTAGCTGTAAATGGTCCACCCAAAAAGGAAGGAATAACTAAGAAAGCTGACTGTGGATGGGGAATGAGTGTATATCCCATAAAGATGACCTCAGTCACCTGTCCACCTCCCTCTCTGGGTCCCCTCAGTCAAGCTTCTGATCCAGAAGAGGAGAGGCAGGACCAGAGCTGAGAGGTAAGAAACAGTCTTCCACCCTATTCTAAAATCCAAAAGAACTAGGATTTGGAACAACAAGCATCCTTCCCAAGCTAAAAAGGGTTCTGATTCATTCCTTATCATATACTTTTGGAGCCTGGAACTTCACCTATAGTGACTGTAGGTGGCATCAGAACTGTCTTTGATCGCCTCCTGTAAAACATTCCTCTCAGAATGAAGGTTAAAGAGGAGGAATGCTGAATATGCCAGGGGGCGCTGTAGCTCACCATTAATGCTTATGAGCCTTTTAAGAATTACTATATGGCCAAAAAGATTTAGAGTAAAGTAAACCCAGAACAATTTTCTAGCATTAAAGAACTAGTTACTTTCTGGGTAGGGGAGAAAGAGAAAAAGGCAAACAAAATATTGAAACCTACACATGCAGTCCAAGTAAACCTCACACACACCCATATTTTTCTTCCCTTATACTCTTTCTGCAGGTGCTTGTGGAATGGATAGACGTCAAAACACATACATTATGGACAAAGGCTTCAAAGGTAGAGTATCCAATCCTGACGTCCCATTAGAAAGGGCTTAGCAAGATAAAGAGTACAGATCTGAAATGGCCAGAAATTCTACCAGAGAGAACTGCGCACCTGTTCCCCCCAAGCCCCTTAAAAGTTAAAAGACCACAGGACCTGGGGCTGCTGGGTAGCTCCGCCCAGGAGGAGCAACCATAATAATAAATTCATCTTTCGATCTCAGTTGCACCTGCTTAGCAAATGCTGTGGGTTTTTTATAGATGCCTAATAAATGTCTTTGGAAATGTAGAACGTCATTATCCAACCAATTAGTACGAGTTAAACTGATTAAAAATCTGAAATAAAGTCAATCTACCTGCCCTAGAGGCCTCCTGTCATTGTACTGGTAAGGAACGCCACCCTGCCACCTGCTGGCTTTCTGCGGCATAAGGAAATGAAAATGATACCCTAATGATGAATGGCACTCCACCCTCAAGAAATCTCTGCCCCAAGAGCAGGGACACCAGGACTAATCCCAACACATGGGAACTCAAGTCGGGTCGTCCTTCTAGGAAGTCTCTGAGTAAAGCCACGATGAAAGGTCAGGTCCTGTTCCTGGGCTGAGGCCCGAGGTTTAAATGACAGAAGGTGTGAAATAGGTGGCTTTGGAACCATGTCACTTGCTATTCTGTCACTTATTAACTGAGACCTTAGACTGTGAGCTCCCCAAGGCCCAGTTTCCTCATCTATAGGGTTGGGATAATTATGCCTATAGTCCTGTTGTCTAGCAAGGCTGTCATAGTATTCAATAAAATCACAGATGGGAAGTGTTTTTGCATATTGTAAAGGATTGTACTACTGTAACAAGGCTGTCCTTTTGTCTCTGAGGTCTATTTAAGAGTCTCAGCCAAACCAAGTAAGAGATGACTGACAGCAGAGGTCCCAATGGATATCGTAAATCTAGCTGTGCCCTAGAATCACCTGAAAAGCTTGCTAAAACTACAGATGTTCATACCCCATCTCCGCAAGATTCTGATGCTGTAGATCTAAAGTGGGGCCCTGGGATCTGCATTGGCACAGAGCATCTCAGGGTATTCCTATGCAGCAATGACCCAACTAACACTTAGAAACCACTGATTTAGACTGACCCAGATTTCCTGGATTACTGTTCTGGTCTATCCAACTCAACCTCAGACACACCCAAAGACACAACCATTTCCTAACCAAGGAGAGCTAGTCATCTATAGCCCTTGGTAAGGTAGCTATTAGAAATGGGGTGAGCTAAGGGTGGGTGGTGGTGGTGAGAAGTGCGCTCTGAGCAAGAGACAGGAAGGGCGAGTCTCCATCAGCATGTTAGAGTGCACACTGCTCAAGAGAATCATCTGGAGACAGGTCATCCCTAGGCTCCTGGCCAGCTAGCGAACACTCCCTTGGGAGCATTATTCTGGCAATTTTCTGTGAGTTTTGACTTAAACTATCCCAGTGAAGGCAAGCACCATTACAGCAGGTATAAGGCTTAATACAGAAAAGACAGCTCTACTGCTTTAGCACTGTGAACTGAGACCTGTTTCTTTCTCAAATAGGCATGAGGTTTGGACAGAAATATTATTAAGGGCCTTTCCAGCTCTAAAAATATGCATTACTGAATCATAAATAAGCTCAAGACAGGCCCAGACACCTCAACAAATGAGTACACAACTTTCCTATGCACTGTGTTGTCCTGCCCATTGTGATTAGAGCTACTTTCAGACTTGCAACCATGAATATAAAACAACGCTAAGGAGAGCACTGTCTCTGCTTCAGTGTCATTCATTCCTGTTTTGTGGTCATATATCTGAGCCTCTGAGTGCAGATTTTGTTTCACCACTGTGGCTACAATCGTCCTTTAACTTAGAGAGAAAAGAGGGCTGTGTAGGCAAATGTACCAGCATGTGTTGGGGACCAACATATCTGAACAAGAGAATTCAAAGAGGAAAATGGAATGTCCCACTTCAAAACTTTACAGAAGTACTTATCAAAGACATGGAACAAACCCACAGTAACTGGCTGACCTCCTAAATAAACACTTACTAAACTAGTTTGTACCAGGAATGAACTTATTTCCTAAACCTACTGGACCAAACAATTACGAGTGAAGAGTCTTTAAGTACTCTCTGAACTCCCCCTTTGCACAATGATTTGGCAACAAACTACCTCATGTTCAATTCCTTGTCTATCAGGCATTTCAAATTGCTGTAGAAGAAATCTTCCCCAATACCCTCCATCACCTTCATGATCCTGAAATCCTGGATTCCACCGTTGCTGCCATTTTTCCCACCTTATGCCCTTTGGTAATCTAACCAAGTCTCTTCTTGGAGTTGCCTTGGGTTCCAAGGTAGTTAGGAGCCCACTGATATCCTGAAAACTTTTTTCAACTACTGTGGTTCTCCTGACTGATATCTTCCCTTTCCTCTCCCCATATCCTTGTCTCTCAATCCAGAGAAGATGCTAACTTCAGGCCCAGAAAAAGGCAGTGTGGCCTTCTAATAATAGTAGTCAGCTAAGATGGGATTCCTAAGGTTTTCCCCAACAGTAAAATATTGGCCTTAGCTAGATGTTATTTGAACCTAAAGCCCTGGTAAATTCAGATCCCACCTACAAGGTGGCCTTTGAAAGTCACTTCCCCTTCTGGTTTGCTGCTCCCTTTTACAAATTAAGATGTCTACATTAGATTTTAGAGTTCCCTCTGCCTCCTATAGTATATGGCTGTGTGTGATTTCTGGGAGGTAGGAACTAGCTGAGAGCAAATGCTAGGGCATTATTGGGCTAACCCTTTAATATTAATACTAATTACAGGCTAGGAGGAGTGACTGACTCCCCAGAGCTTGGGTAGCCTTGGTTGATGCTTCCCCTTTCTTAGTAAAATGCCCTGAAGTGCAGGGACTGGCCTTGGGGAGGGGCGGAAGGGTGGAACTCTAAAAGGATGAGGAAATATCTTAGAGCAGCTGGTTCTTCTTCCCCTTGTCCTGCCCTCTCCCCCTCATCTCCCTCCCTCTGGGCAGGCAGGTAGATGACTCAGCTGGAGAAGGGAGTAGCTTCCCGCTTGCCTAGATGTCCCCCAACTACCAGTTCCAGAATCCAGATTATTCCATAACTCAATACCTTTCCCTACCACCTCACTTCACCTACACACACACACACACACACACGCGTACGTACGTACATACGTACGTGCGCACGTGCACACTCACACATTTCATCCTTTTCTTTACTGCTGACCTCTTTATGGAAAACACAGCTTCCCCCTGACACTAATCACCTCCCCCACAACCCCAACTTCTCTTTTATCCATTTAGGTGTGTCCCCTGCTGCAGATCAATTTATTCCCCCAAACTTGAAACAGCCATGACTTTTCTGGTGGAAATTAAAAGAGGGGCACTATTGCCTGGCTGGGGCTCTATTAGGCATTGAGCTAGAGCTCCATGGCTCTCCCACTGCCAAGGCTCTCCTCACTGAGGCACACTGCCTTATCCCTGAATCAGTCAAGGGATATCCACGAAAAGCTTAGAGCTTGGCCTTTCTTCTTCAGCAGGGCTTGGCCCTATAGATAAAAGGTGTTCCCTGAAGGTAAGGTGAAGCTGTTGCAGATATACTTTGCATTTAGTACAGATATTGGAGAAGAGCACAGGAGCACAAGGAAACTGATAGGAGAGAAAAACACCTTGATTGGGTATCAGAGAAGACAGGGGTTGAGTCTTAACTACTTACTAACATTAAGCAAACTTTATGAGTTTCAGTTTCCACGTTTCTAGAGTAGTAATACTAGTCCTTCCTGCCCAGCCTCCTTCACAGATATAACAAGTTTCAAATGACTAACCCGAAATACTAGTTTTAAGTGCCACACAAAGTGAGCTATCGATATTCCTTAAGTTCTAGAAGAGTGGTCGCCAACCTTTCGAACCTCACGGACCACCAGTGGTCCTCGGACCACCGGTTGGCGACCGCTGATCCAAAGATTTCCTTAAACCAGTGGTCGCCAACCTTTCGGACCTCACAGACTATCAGTGGTCCACGGACCACACCGGTTGGCGACCGCTGTTCTAGAAAATATGCAACTGAGGCAGCTGCCAAACAAAGTAAATGGATGTATTTGGGAGGACAGGAGGGGTGAGTTGTTAGGACTTCTCTCAGGAGACAGTCCTTCTTTAAGCAATTCCAATCCTCAGCTTCCAAACAAGCCACTGAGGCACACTGCCTTACTCCCTGGCTGGTAAGTTCAGAACACCCAAAGTGGGACCAATGAGCCATACTACCAGGGTTCCTGGATTTAGCCCCACTCCCAGTTGGAAGAAACAAAGTACTCACTAGAAGCAGGTCGTGGTACAGGACCCATAGATACCCCTTCCCCATTGAGCCTCAACAGCAGCTGGGACAATGCAGCCTCCCTTTAGTCCTTGGTGGGGCTGGCTGAGCCTGCTCATTGTCTAGCAAGAATGTTTTCTCCTTTTGTCTAGGGTTTTATGCTAGAAAGAGGCCATAATCTAAGATGGAGCCAAGACAATATCCCTCTCCACTGTGGGCTAAGTTGTGATGGAAAAGTGTTCTGAGCCTGGTTCTAGAGCTTGCTTTGCTACTGATTAGCAGTATGACCCTAGAGAAGTCATTTCCCCATATGAAGCCTCAATTTCCTCATAAGCAATGGGGGGAGGGGCGAGAATCATATTATTGCTCTACCTACACCACAGGGTGTTATGAACACTTGAAGGAACTAATAGGTCAATGTACTTTTGTACAGGATTGAAGAAATGCTACCTGCTGAAACAGACATCAACTCTACACCAACAGAAAAGTAAATCCCCTCACAATCACCATTAGGGAAGAAAAGACTACTTGTGGTAACACATACCTCAACTACTTCAGCCACATGGCATGTTCTGTTCTGTTCTCACTGTACAAAGGTTCATCTAGTCACCCCTCAAGTTACAAGATCACTTTCCCTTTACATTTCCATCAATTTCACAAGTTGGAAGCAGAAAGCAGAGATAAATAGCAACCCAAATGTAATTTGTGATAGTTCTAGAGAAGGATCATCCAAGAATATCACCACCTGCTACCACTTGTAGAAATTTAGAATTGAAAGGCGATTTAGATCACTCTCGACTTTCAAGCCCCTCCAACTCAGTGCTTGTTTCTAGACGCGCCCTCTCCCCACCCCCTACCCCCACCCCCAAGGCTGGCAGAGCCTCAGACAGATGAGGACCAGAACTGCCAGGTCACAGAGAGTAAGAGTAATAAAGCCCTGATCACTTGGGACAATCTACAAGAGGCAGTGATCATCTGCAAAAGGGGAATGGGGTAGAGATTGAAGGAAGGGCTCCCCTTTCCTCGTGTGACTCCATCACAAAGTGAACTTTCTCTAGTGGAGCTAGTTACCTGGCTTTATATTGGGAAACTAGTTTGTATCTCTTTACCCTAACATTCCTTGAAGTATGGAGGATGATGCATGCCTGAGGGGTGGCAGGAGAGGAAGCATGAGTTCCCTTAGTATCAGAGAAAGTTATTATTAAAATAGGTTTCATTTAGCATTCACAAGAACTGAGGTAAATAACCCCAGAGAATACATTGCAGGCTTGCGAGAAAATAGGAACTTTCCAAAGGCTAGCTGAAGACCCAGGTGTTTCTGAGACCTCTATTACACTTCTATCTGCCCCACCTCTGATCACAAGCTTCTCAGAGAACAGGGATGCAGCCAATTTGCTGCTGAAAGGATACCAAATTGCTAGCACCTGTGCCAAAACACACACACACACACACACACACACACACACACACAAAACCTCTTCTGAACCTAAGCATCTTAATCATCAGAACAAATTCAGAAAGAATGGTATTACAGAAAACGCACAGCCAAGTAGTCCCAAGGCATAGATTTAAGTCTTGGCACTGCCAGTTATGAGCTGTGTGACCTTAGCCAAGACATTTCATCTCTCTCTGGGCCTTCATCCTATAAAATGCAAACTATCAACTATCCTTGCAGGATTTTGTAAACATTAAATAATAGATGTGAAAGTACATTATGAATATCTTAAATTAATCTCTCTGGTGCTATACCTGACTACTAAAAACAAAAATGTTCCTATCCCTCCAAAAACATAAGTTTTTTTTAGGAAAAGAACTCTGCCTACTTATTAAGTACGTTGAATGCTTTCCTAAGTAAATCTTGGACTATCACAGGCTTTTACAGCTCCAGGATCCTGAAAGCACATGAACTTGACTGCAGTCTGTTTCTGGTATTTAAACTACGTCTTATGTCCTTGCTTATACTAAGAAATCTCTCTTGCCTTGCAGATTACATGAAAGAATCCGTGTGCAGTTCTAGCACTTGTTCCTTGAACAGCAGTGAAAACCCTTACGCCACAATTAAGGACCCACCCATCCTCAGCTGCAAGCTTCCAGAAAGCAGCTATGTAGAAATGAAGTCACCTGTGCACAGGGGGTCTCCGTACACAGATGTGCCATCCTTGTCGACATCTAATAAAAATATATATGAAGTTGGTAGGTGTCTCAAATAAGTAACTTAGCAAAATCAGGGCAATAGTGCAGCATCTGAAATAAAAACAACCCCTCTCTACTCACCCTGTCTTGAAAACACACGTTTTTCTTTTTATTGCTTTTTAAGGAATCCAAGGCGAACTGCCTTCCCCAGGACTACCCTCCTCTCTCATGCAGAAAATCAAATTCTTGTGCCAACTCTGCTTTAAAAAAAGAAACATACCAGGACTAGTATGACGCAGAAATACTGGGGGTGGGGAGTGGGTACACACACATACACCTCAACTGATTGTTGATACAAATCCCAGTTTAAAAAAGAAAACAATCAGAACAGAATATTTATTAACTTTCTAAATCACCACCTTCTATTTTCTCCCAGTTTAACCCATGTGCCTGGGCTCAGTGCTAAGAATAGCAGTGAAAACCTTACGCCACAATTAAGGACCCACCCATTCTAAATATTCTAAATATTTAAGACATTCTAAATCTCTGGTTTTGACCAAGCTTTGGATGGGATTCTGACAGCACACTCACTTATGTTTGCCATCTCTTAGCATTAGTCCTAACCCTCATATTTATCACAGATTTATAAATCCCTGGCTTCTCTCACCACCCAGTTAAATAGAACTCTCTTCCCCCCAACATGACAACCAAAGCTAATCTGTTCTCTGAACTCATTTTTCACTATATTCCTTAGAGCCCACAGTCAGTGTGGTCCAAGAAGGCCGTGGTCCCAACTCCAGCTATTTCCAGAATCCATACGACCTACCTAGGAACAGCCATATTCCTGGTCATTATGACCTCCTCCCAGAAAGACTGAGTCCTGCCAATGAGCCCTCCCAGGACAAGCAGTCTTAAGAGGGATAAGCTTCTCTCTTGCAATGTGCTCTGCTGAATATTCTCTGACTCTGAAAGAAGACAATCCCCTGACCTGAAATAATGGTACAGACTGACTTCAGCTGCGTGTTAGTTATTACTTTCACCTGGAACTAAAGAAGAGCTTCCAAGTGGGACTGGGGTAATTGCTCAAAAGGTCTGTTTGCAAAGGTAAATCCTATCACCCACCCAACCCCCAATGGATTACATGATCTTTTAAAACATTTAAGATACAGCTACTCATCAACATCAGCTAAATATAGCTAACTATATTTATTTATATATTTAATTATCTGAAACATGATGCTTAAAGAGCATGTAGAATAGGTTTTATAAACCTTCCTAGGAGGAAAGGGGGACTGGGGAGGGGAGAGGATTAATTTAAAATACCTAAAATGTACTAGTATATGTACTTTTGGTTGCTGTTACCATCAACATCTGTTTGATTACCTAAGATAATTAGTACATAGACAAAAAACTGTGCTAATATCAATCCTAAAGTACCTGTACATATATGTCTGGTCTATCAAATTACAATGGCCAAGATTACAGATTATTATGTAGTCTAATGCTAACAACTTCAATTTTTTAAAATAAGATTTAAATAAACACAAATTATGTGTAGCACTGAACCTGGCTTAACATCTCAGATGAGAAATTAGAATCCATACTTCTCTTATTAGCACCAAGTATATCAGGATACTCAAGAACCTGCATTTTGCTATCTAAAATAGTATAGATGAAGCCTTTTTCTAAGAGTCAATTTCAGTTTAAAGAACATTTTAAGAATGAACCAGAGTTTGTGAGTTCAGCTATATGCAACCAATAAAACTGAAAGCTAAAATAATAATAATACATAAATACAAATTAACTTTCCCTCTTCTGCCCCTGCTGGTAGTAGAAGAAAAGTGTTTTCAAAGCTCAATAGCCTATTTCAGTCTACAACAATATTTCTGGCCGGTTTTGACCAAATCTTGCCAATTCAAAGTTCCAGAACATTGCCAACTCAGCCCTGGCCTTGTCATATCTCCTTGGTCACCCAACACCTGAGTCATTCCATGGGAAATAAAACTGTGATGCTTTAAGCAAGCAGTCACAGGCTGATAAGAATTAAGTATCCCTAAAAATGGCTATTTAGCCTCTAATCAAGGTTATTCGGTTGGCATTCCTTGACTCAGAAGAGTATTTGCTTTCAAGCATTTCTTCATAAATCTAGAGCTGGATATAATATGGAACTAGAAGTGTAGAGCAGGGGTGGGGAACCCTTTTTCTGCCAAGGGCCATTTAGATAATTATAACATCATTTGCAGGCCATACAAAATTATCAACTTAAAATTAGCCTGTTATATTTGGTCAAACATTTAATTAACTCACCACTAATGCCTGGGCAGGGCCAGAACAAATGATTTCTCAGACTTTATACGGCCCACAAATCAGACATTCCCCACCCCTGGTATAGAGGAAATTAAACAAAAGAGGATATATCAAGTTAAAATTGCTTAAAGTACATTATGCTTTCTGATGGAATTAAATTGAAATGATGAAAGAATGGACTATAATCAGTTGCTGTAACATGATGTAAAAACTTTATAGTAAACAGCACATAAGGACATGAAGAACTTTTACTTTCTACCTTAAACCCACCACCTGCTGAGATGGCCAAAACTGAATTACAATGAGCTAATGCTCCAGATCCCAGTATTCAGACATATCTATACCTTCCATTACTAATGAACATAGGTAAATAGGCTCAGGTGAGTCTAAATGGAGTCAGCTCCCAGGCCCTAAAGAGGACCTCCTCACAAGAATTAAAGACTGAAAGGGCAAACCATGAAAACTAATGGGCACCCCTATACCACTCCATTCTCTGGTAATAGTTCTGCCAGTAAAAATACTTCCAAAAGGTATACAGAAGAGGAAGTACATGACTGCAAAGCTGGAATAGCTGCTACAGGAAGTGTGGGAGTTCTGAAGTCCTTGATACAAATTGGAAGTCTGCCATGGAACCCATTAGTTTGGCCAATAATCAGCAAAAGCAAGGACAAAAATGAATAACCCCCCTCCCCCACTTCACTCAAGGCCTAAGCAAATGTTGTTAGGGGAAAATAATCTAATACTTAACATGAATGCTGCATGTGTGCATGGGAGCAAGCAATCAGCAATAGCAAATTTACTTTCCAAAAAGTCTTATTAAATATAAATACTAGAAAATTACTTTGTAGACCCAAGTAAATATTTCTCATACATATGTAGAAAAAAATATAGATAAGAGGCTTACCTCAGTATTTCAGGGCAGCAAGTGCTCAATTACCTTTGTGAAGCAAGAACTAAGAATCATGGTGAAGTCAGATCAGCAAGGAGAACTTCATCTCAAACCCAGGTTTTATCTTCTTCCCTTACCCTGCATGTACAGTAACTGCTGCCTGGCAAACTGCAAACAAGCACTATCACTCAAGTTCAAGTTTCACCTCTTTTTTGCCAACTGTCTTCTAGGCAAATTTCAGCAAGAGGTGGCATGGTGGAATTGCTAAAGCACTGGATCAAGAGATTTGAGTGTTACTTGCCTTCTCTGGGCTCTTTTTCCCCTGTGTGTAAAAAAAGGAAGAAGCAAATAGGGGTAAGGGAACCCTAAAACCCTTCAACTCTAGCATTCTGATTTTTAAGGAAAGGTACCACAAATTAAATCAGGCAATACAGGAAAAGGGAAAGACAGAGGGTGTGATTACTTGATGGTGACAACAGTTGTCTTCACATACCTAAGAGTTACTGGTAAGAGACATTTCAATCTTATAGAGCAACTGTTAGGAACTTCTGTCTAGCACTGTCACAAATAAGTTCATGGTCAACCTAAACATGTGCATTTTATTGACAACTTGGAAAGATATGTTCAAGTATTATACAGAAACTAAGTCTTCACTCAAAGTGATGTGCATATAATTCAAATGAATAAAGAAAACAATCATTGTACAACAGCATAAGTGAGACTGATATGGCAATACTTTTTTTAAGCAACGCAGACTTGTAATATATTTGTTCACTGTGCAGAGGGATCATACCTTGTACAAAATAAAATTAATTTCTCAAACTAATTTACAGGAATGCCTACTGTTGTGCTGCAAACCAAAAATGTGTCTAAAATCTACACCTCAGGTTTACCAGTAAAGGTAAAACTAACCTACATTTTGTGTGGTCACTTTAGACTGCTAGATGAGTGAAAATTACCTCATGGGTGCTTGAACATAAAGTGAAAAAGTTTTATCAAATTTATAACAAGAGAGTCTCTTCCTTTAAAGTAATGAATGGGAACTACATATTCTTAATTCATATCCAAAAATTACTGAAATAGCTCATAAACATTAGTATACTCAAATAGAGAATTTCTTGTTTTCACAACGATATGGACTCAAAGGCAACTATTACAGCTTGTGCTCAGCTTCAGAGGCACACAGGTAGTTCTATGGCAGCGGTCGCCAACCTTTCGGACCCGGCGACTGCTGTTCTATGGAATGGGGATAAAGGCAAATATAAGGGCCACCTAATTTGCATAAGAGCAATGAATAGCTTTCCATTAGAAGTTATCACCCAGTACTATACTCTGGATGCAACTATTTTAGGACCTTTTAAAACATAACCTTGTGACCTAACTAGTAAAGAAGCAGCAGGATTAATTTTATTATAAAATACAGATGCTAAAAAAACAGCTTATTGAATGTATTTAATGGTATAATTTTAAAATTTCTCCTTCAGACTTTCAAAGGTTTGTACATACTTAAGTCAAATTAAAACATTTCAACTGGTCTGTTTACAAGGCTTATGTGATACTCAAAAGTACTCCCATTTAATAAAATGTTTAACCAAGAATACATTTTTGCTAGTTTGAGATTAAAACTTGTTCAGAAAAGACCCTCCTCTCCTAACAATGAACAACTCTCAAGGGCTGGACCTTGACATCTTAATAAAAGATAAAACATAATCAAAAATTTTAAGGCTAAAAAGGGCATTTAGTGAGAACAATAGTTCAAGATTATGACTTAGGAGGCTCAGAATACCACCCAACACCATAAATACTGCAGGTTTTGTACTCAACAGAGAAGATTCAAGAATGATGCATTCTATTAGCTATTTATCTAGTGTGTGGCAAAAGAGATGGAAAATCCTTCTTAGAAGGGATGGGTGGATACATAGGGACTCATTATACTATTTATAATTTTGTATAATTAAATATTATTTACATAATTATAATTTTTTATAATTTAAAATTTTTTAACTGAATGGTAATTGTCAAACTATAGCTTCCCAAGCTAAACTAAAATGAACCCTAAGGTGAGCCCCTTCACTCTTTAAGATGGTTCTTCCTTATCATCTAACACAAGGTTAAAGGTGGGGGATAAATAGTAGGAATATAAATATGAACAAAGCACATTCATTCCCTGTCCTTGTGGATCTTACAATGTAGCAAATACAAAAGGGCAGGAGTAAATGGAGGGCCAGGTGGTTAGTGGACTTGAAGAGCTAGAAAGACCCCGAGCAGTGGTCCAATCCAAACCCACATAAGGTAGATGCTCTGGTCTGTAGCTAGAGTTGTCAGAATCCCTCCTCATTCCAGCTTCTGCCTCCCAAGCCATTGTCTGGCCCAGCAGGTGACCCTCCAGAGCCTTGTGTAAGAGAAAACATGGGGACCTAAGATCTTACAAAGTGCTGTTATTTAGGCATCCACTTAAATGTAAACCTAGACCAGTAACAGATTCCTAACATCCTCCTCCAGAACTGCTTTCATATCAAAGATAGAATCCCTCCTCATTCCAGCTTCTGCCTCCCAAGCCATTGTCTGGCCCAGCAGGTGACCCTCCAGAGCCTTGTGTAAGAGAAAACATGGGGACCTAAGATCTTACAAAGTGCTGTTATTTAGGCATCCACTTAAATGTAAACCTAGACCAGTAACAGATTCCTAACATCCTCCTCCAGAACTGCTTTCATATCATACCTACAGAAAAGTGTTGAATCCTGGGGCTTCCCAGACCGTCCTGTTTCAGGCATGACTTTCTATAATATTCTTAGGTCTATATGATGAAATGCTTTGACAGAGAGGCTAGTACAATATAGTCAGAAACCTCTTATAGATAAGGAACTATACCACTTCCCTATAGAGATCTGAGAAGATGGTATGCTGAGAGACTGAAAGTTCTCAGTAGGGGAATGGGTACTAAAAGCAGTAGTACACTTATTCATTGGGATGGGGATAATAAGATCTAAGATCTAATGCCATTAATATCATGTTCTTTAATAATTGGTTCTACTGAATAGCTAGTGCTGTGGATTGACCTACCTTCTTTTAGATTCCTATTAGAAATTTTAAAAAAATTAAACACAGTATGTTTTTAAAAGTTCTCTCCCAGACATGAGTATCTTTTAAAGTGTATATTAAAAACCAGCAATTTTAATAGTAAAAGCCAAAAAACAAGCAGTTCTCAATTTACAGTTGACATAGCAGCCCATCAAGTGCTCCTCCCCGCTTAGCGCATATGGTACTTTGATGCATACCATATTGTGAAATTGACAGTCATTTTGCAAATGTTCTGAAAGCTTTCATCTTATTTAATGGAGTTAAGATGAAAATAAAGATAACATTCTAATCAAGTTATGATGATAAAACCAAAATCATCAAGCAAAGTATATATTTCATTTTTACTTATCTATTAAATTTGAATTAAAATGAATAATTTGGCTCTAGTACATGAAGAGAGAGTTCATTCATAGCATTAGTGAATTGGAGCTGGGGTAAACCCCATAAATAATTTAATCTAGTCCCCTCAATAACTGGAAGGTGAGGCTCAGAAATAAAACGACTGAAGAGCTGTGGCTAGAATCCACGTCTGTCACCCAGTCCAGTGCTCTATTATACTTTCTTTTAACTTACAGAATTTGCTTATTTTCTCCTACCTGCCTAGTATCAAGTTCCTTTCAAATAGTCTTTTTTTATCTTCCAATTCAATTTTCAGGGAAATAGATACTTCAATTAAAATGATCTCTCAGACTAATGGTTTTCCCTTACATAAGTTGTAGTGATAATAGCATTTTGTATTGTTTCATCGTTTCCATCAGCTTCTTACAGTTTGGGAAAACACACCATTCTTTAAAACTTTAGAATGACAACTCTAGTTTATTTGGCACAGTGCATAGGTGGTAGAAAAGGTGGCAGAAAAGAGGTATGGCACCAGCACAGCCCCAATCAGGAGAAAAACATCAGCCCTGTTCTTTTCAGCTCTAGTCTGACTGTTATGCTAACCCAATAAATGACGTGGTGGGAGAGGATCCTTTCATGGTCTTTGTTCATTTTTTTTCACACAGGGAATGAGTATCATACACAGTCTTTATACAAAATTCATATTTTGTTTTAAATTTTTTTCAGGCTTATAGTGTTTGTGAAACAGCAAACCAATCTCCATTTTCTCCTTTGTTAAAAGAGCTCCATAAATTGAAACCTAACAGGTTGGAATACGTTCTTAATTATCCACTCAGTCCTTGAATTATTCTGCTTCTGGTACTGGCCAAAATTGTCTAAGTAGTCATTTTGTCTCTTTAAGGTAGATGGAAGAGATAAACACAATAGCTCAAACCACTAAGAGCATTTGTATTTTGTAAATACAAGTCAATAAAAACAAAAATTTAAGATGTTCATTTTCCCAATGATTAAATAAATATGCCTAGATTTAATGGGCAATCCAAACCCTTAAGTTTAACTTTCCAGCAGAACCCTTCAGAACTTAAAAAACTTCTGGCATAACTCATCAGCTAGTATTCCTTAGAATTTAGCATACTCAATGCAATGGCTAAATTTAAAAACTTACTCTTACAGAGTAATAACTCCTATTAAAAAGAAATCATAGATAGCACTTGAGTACATTTACAAAGAAGTTTAACAAGTCAAGATGGCTGAC
The DNA here is from genome assembly GCF_000412655.1 of Myotis brandtii. Lineage (NCBI taxonomy): Eukaryota > Metazoa > Chordata > Mammalia > Chiroptera > Vespertilionidae > Myotis > Myotis brandtii. Next base: position 84,180 of record NW_005355833.1, on the reverse strand, counting down.
TTTTCAGGAGACTATAATAAATTTTTTTAAAAATCAAAGTTAAAAAAACTAAAAAGTAGGGTCAAGCAGCAAAATATTTCTACTAAACTGCCTTGGGCCCTAACTGTCATATTTTAAAATTTAATGTTTCTTACTTGAAAGTTTGTCTCATGAGATACTGTTCAGGATGAAGATACTTGAAATGCAATCAAAGCCATTTTCTATTACTTCTGGTTTCTTGGACTGCTCCCAAGATCCAACCATGCCCAAAGCAACATTAAGTCTATACTTGATAAAAATTCAGTTACTTTATCATTTTCAATTCACTACCTATTTTTTCCTTCTCTTAAATAATTTTGTAAAAAACTGACTACTAATTTTCAGTAAAATAAGGAGCAATGGAGCCTCTTCCTGGGTCTAGTGACAGGGTTATGTATGAAAGTACAGAGATTAATTACGTCCCTTGTATTTCTGGTAATACTTTTTCCAAGAAAAGCACAATTGAACTACATGTCTAAAACCAAAGCTGAATTCACACAATGGTGCCTCCAACTCCATGTTTACTCTGTAATGCAAGAACCTATAATATCTCATTCATCAGAATCAAATATTCTATGACTATATCCAAAGCAAAGGGAAAATGTAATCTGACAACATAAAGAATAGTCCCCCTATAACTGTTTATTAGAATATGAATATATTCCAAATCAATAACTAAAAAAAAATGCCAAGTTACAGAGCATGCATAAAATACAAAGTAGTGATTTACAAACAGATAAATTATCATACTAATACACTAAAATAAGAAAACCAAAATGACAAACCACAGCAATGCCTTCAGTGTGCCCCACACATCATGAGCATCGCAAAAGACAGGAGATTAACTGTGAAACATAGTAATCTATGCAATCCCACACATATATATATTTTGGGGATATTCCACCATCCTGAATAGAATCACTTCAGTTGACACAACTTTCAGAACACTGCAGAGTAAGTGCTTAATATTATCCACAAGAAAGTAAAACTAAATATTAGTGTGCACATTTTTGAATGAGAAACTAGTTGCTCCATTGATTTCAATAATGTAGTGGAAGAATACTATTTCAGGTCTGTATAATGGCCTAAATGCATTCTATTTAAACTCAAAGTACTATTTCATCTTAAGTACTAAAAGAATACATGCCGTTAAGTGATACTACTTGAGTAGAAATTAACCTCTCACTGTATTCTTTTGACATACTGAAACCAGATATTTAACTGGACTATATTCCATAATATACTGCAAAACTAAACAATCAGGATTATTAAAAGAATTATCCATGCCTGCTGGTGAATATGGTGATAAAACTAGGTTGCATTTCATTTAATGGAAGGTTTTGAGACAAAAATTACCACTTCACAATTTGATACTAAGAGCATTAAACCAGTTATTGCCTGAGCAATAAAATGCCACCTAATCTACTGCTGGGATATTAGATAAATTAGATGACTTATCATTAAACTTAGGCTGCCTGATCATTCCAACAGAAGCACCTCAGGTAGAACTCCACCAGTCTCTCCAATTCCCAGCCTCCAGAACCCATAACCATAACACAACTGAAAACCACAATACAATCTTCTGTGTTTATTAAGATAATTCTTGCCCAGAAAAAAAGGTGCCCTCTCGAATCAGCTTTGATGCTTACAAAAAGTACATAACCCTATTAAGGCATTTTAGAAAGTGACTTCCAGAATAATGGAAAATTTTCAAGCTCTCAAAATCCTGCTATGCTTATAGGGCAATTCTTAGCTTTGTGGTAATATATAATGCACTGAGAGAAGAGTGCATGAATTGTAAGCTGCTCTGTGGCAAAATGATAGCTTATTTCTAAAGTCTTCTTAGCCTGATTTGATCAAGACCAACAGGTCTGAGCTTCAAGTGATCAAGTTCTATTATGTCCTACAGTGACAGGTTTCCATGATGAAAAGGAAACAATCATTGAAGAATCCAAACATTCAGTTTATTAAACTAAGGCTAGTGAAGCCATAGCATGAAAAAAAGCTGCAGTCATTCGGGACAAATGGGTGATTTTATAAAGCTAAAATCAGACTTAAAACACAGAAAATTTGTTAAGTATGAGGAAGTAATAAAACACAAAAGTGACCACAAGAATTACAAATATATTTAAATCTCAGACCTGGGAAATGGACTATACACAGCCTTCTATGGGAGAAGAGAAACGCCTTATATGTTCTGACAGCACTGCACCTTTGGCTTATTTTCAGTGGTTGGTGGAACATGAATAGGAACCACATTGTTGCTTGGAGACATGTCATTTTCACGTCTGTCTGACATTTGCTTCTGGGAAACAATGCGGTATATCTCTGAGTGAGGGGAAAAAAAGAAACAGCAATACTCAGTGTTGAACAGACCCATCCAATAGTTGACATAAAAGATACATAAAGGTAGAAGATACATTTGCAGGGAAAACTGCAAATAAACTGAACAGAAAATGCATAAATTTAAAGTTTTATTATCAAACAGCCACTGATTAGAGTCAACCATTATTTTAACAATTTCCCTTGGATTAAGAGAAACAAAGGTTTTCTATTTCAGAGGGAAAGATTCACCAGTCAATTAATAAATCTTGCTTTAAAGAAATTTCATAGTTTATGGGCTTAGATCTAACTTAAACCATGAAAGCCCTGGTCAGATGGCTCAGTTGGTTGGAGTGTCATCCGTACAACAAAGGTTTGATTCCTGGTCAGGGCACATACCTATGTTGTGGGTTTGATCCCGGGCAAGTACGTACAAGAGGCAAACAGTTGCTGTTTCTGTTTTTCTTTCCCTCTGTCCGTCCGTCCGTCCGTCCGTCCCTCCCTCCCTCTCTCTCACATCGATTCTCTCTCTCTCTCTCTCTCCTTCCGTCCCTCCCTCCCTCCCTCTTCCTCCCTTCCTCCTCCTCCCACTCCTGCAGTTCTCTCTCTCTAAAAATCAATAAAAATATATCCTCAGATGAGTATTAAAAAAATAATTAGACCATGAGAGTATTTTAATTGTACCCTTAGCAAAAAACCTATATACACTGACACTGTACCACAGAAAAATAAAAATAAATTTGTACTATCACGCACATTAAGGTATTTTTCTTGGCTGTATAGGGAAAAGCCCAATTTCATAAACATGCCAAAATCCCAAAGAATTCTTGGAACAGGAGAAAAAGATCATGTTTATCACTGCCTCCTACACTAAAGATAAATTGCAATTAAATAATTATTCAAAACAAGCAACTTAAGATTTTACATGACACTTATCAATACTACTTAGTGTCTACTCCTTCCACTAAATGTTAAAGCTCTGTAAGGAACAAAACTGTCTACCTCATTCATTGCTATATCTCCAGCTTATAGCAAATAGTAAAGGTTTGATAAGTAACTAACTGCATGAATGTTATTAAATTCCTACAGCAAGTATTTTTAACACATTTTATTTGGTCTTATATTGCATCACCTAAGAGTATTTCCCTCTGGCTATATTATATATCTTATTTATCTTTGTTCTCCCAGTGCTTCCCCCCACCCCAAATATCCTCAAAAGGTAAGGGAATTCTAAAACTACAACAAATGACATGATATGCCCTACTATTATGATGTACTATGAAAGAATCAATGTATTCCCATCAAGGACATCTATGTATTCCTGCCAAAAATGTTTAAAATGAATTTATCGTGAGGAAACAACTAGATAAATTCAGATTGAGGGACACTCTACCAAACAACCAGCTAAGACTCTTGAAAAAAGTTGCCATAAAATACATTTTTAAAATGGGGTAAATGTTCTATATCTGTGCAGTCCAATACAGTAGCCACCTATTTAAATTAACTAAATAAAATTTAAAACCCGATTCCTCTGTTCACTAGCCATATATTTTTTTAAATATATTTTTATTGACTTCAGAGAGGCAGGGAGAGGGAAAGAGAGAGATAGAAACCTCAATAATGAGAGAGAATCATCCAGAGGGCAGCTCCTGCATTGAATGTCTGTCCCTTGGTGGTCAGTGCACCTCATAGCAACCAGCAGTTCTGCCATTTGGTCGATTTGCATATTAGCATTTTCTTATATAGGACGAGAGGCCCAATGCACGAAATTCGTGCAAGGGGCTCAGTCCTCGCAGCCCTGGTTGCCTCAGTCAGCCCTTACAGCCCCAGCTTCATCAGGAAGGTAATCCAGAAGGTAGTCTGAACGGTTGTTCTGCTGTTTGGTCTAATTAGCATATTAGCTCTTTATTATATAGGATTTTAATATATTTTTATTGATTTCAGAGAGGACGGGAGAGGGAGAGAGACAGAAACATCAATGATGAGAAGGAATAACTGATGGGCTTCTTCCTGCATGCCTCAAACTGGGGATCAAGCCCACAACCCGGTCATGTGCCCTGACTGGGAATAGAACTGTGACCTCCTGGATGCTCAACCATTGAGCCACACCAGCCGGACAGCACTAGCTATATTTCAAGTACTCAATAACAACCTGTTATCAGTAGCTACTCTATTTGATACCCCACATATAAAACAATTCCATCAATGCAATTGACCAGACCCTAGATTTAAAATGTAATAATCAAATCTATAAAGGACATTAGTACACACAGGAAAAACTACTGCACATTATATAATACAGTATAAACACAAATTTCTTGGATATGGTATATGGTATTGTTATAATGTAGGCGATTACCTTGTTCTTAGGAGAGAAAATACTCAAATATTTAGTAGCAAAGTGCCAAAATGTGTACAAACTATTTTCCAAAGATTGAGCAAAGGGGGGAGGGAGGAGTATATATACACATGTAGAAATAAACTAAATGTGACAAGTTGATGATTCTAGATGAAGGGTATAAGGTGTTCACTATATTATTTCTGTAATACTTGAAAATTTAAAAAATATCCTATCTAATAAAAGAGAAACATGGTAATTAGCCGTACACCTGCTACCCTTCCCATTGGCTAATCAGGGTGATATGCAAATTAACTGCCAGCCAAGATGGCGGCCGGCAGCCATGCACTGAAGCGAACAGGGAGGCTTGCTTGCTCCAGTGATGGCGGACTCCAA
>NW_005355833.1:61129-77974 GCF_000412655.1 Myotis brandtii | reverse complement strand
CAACCCCCTGATCGGCCCTGCTCTGTGCGTGACAGGGGGCGATGCCGCAACTTCCCTATCGACCCTGCCTTGAGTGTGACAGGAGGCGGTGCCCCAACCCCCCAATCGGTTGTACCCTGAGCGTGACTAGGGGTGGCATCGCAACCTCCCGATCCGCCCTGCTCTGTGCATGACAGGGGACAGCGCCCCAACTCCCCAATCGGCCCTGCTCTGAGCCCAACCAGGGGCTGCACCTAGGGATTGGGCCTGCCCTCTGCCACCCGGAAGCAGGCCTAAGCCAGCAGGTCATTATCTCCTGAGGGGTCCCAGACTGCGAGAGGGCACAGGACGGGCTGAGGGACACCCCCCCTCCCCCGCCCCCCCGAGTGCACAAATTTTTGTGCACTGGGCCTCTAGTAAAGTTATAAAAGAAAGTGGAATTGTGTTTTCAAAATGCTCCTAGAACATGTCAACCAACTGCAATATGAACATCATTTGGATTATAATTTGAAGTGTAAAAAAAAGCTTAAGATAGGAAATTTTAATATTGTTTGGATAATAAATGATAATAAGAAACTACTGCCAATTCATAAGTGATTTTGTTGTTACGGGCTTAAGTCCTAATCTTTCAGATATACCTCATAAAATGTTTACAAATGAAATGATGTAATACCTGGGATTTGATTCAAAATAATGGTGGGGGGAGAAGGTGGAGGAAAGATTAGCCATAATGATGGCTGACAACTACATGGGAGTTCATGATACTATTCTACTTTTACTATGTTGGAAACTTTCCATAACAAAATGTTAAAGAGAAAGAAATGTACAAACTGAATTAATACATTTTCTCCAAATTAAAAACTAATTTTCCTAAAGCTGAACAGCAAGCTGTACTGCTAGTCAACTGAATACATAAACTAACAGAAACACTGACAACTAGTGTGCCCTTTTTTAAGATTTAAGGGGGAAGGGAGTGGTACTAAAATTTATGTTTGAGAAGAAGGTTGACACTGGTTCAAAGCTTAAGAAGCATCAAGAGAAAAAATAGATTACAATAAAGACTACTGACTAGAATTTTTTAAAAACAAGGCCAACAAAGGATATGGAGTCTTCATTTAGATTATTTTCATTGAAAAGGGATGGGACCAGAGTGTGTCAAAGGTAAAAAGAAAGATAGTCATTCAATCAGACTAGTGGCTAAGGAATAAATGTAATCATCAATTTACTGTAAAACTATATCATTCATTCTTTTTAAAAATATATATATTTTTATTGATTTCAGAGAGGAGGAGAGAGGGAGAGAGAGATAGAAACATCAATGATGAGAAAGAATCATCAATCAGCTGCTTCCTACACACCCCCCTACTGAGGATCGAGCTTGCAACCTGAGCATGTGCCCTGACCAGGAATCAAACCGTGACCTCCTGGTTCATAGGTCAACCCTCAACAACTGAGCTGGGCTATACTATTCATTATTCTTTGCGTTTTCTCTCTAATCCCAAACTGGATGGCTGGTTCTTTTTCAAGTGCAAATGAATAAATGTGACCCTCTACAAATTTTAACTTCTCAACAAGTTATATTAAACATTACATTAGGAGAACCAAAACAAAAAATATTTTAGAGGTTCTTACATGAAAAGCAAATACTGGATGGGAGGAAAAGGAAGAATTCCAGAGAACATCGAAAGTTAAATAATTAAAGAGATCTTATTACAAAGCAAGAATTTTGAGCAGTGCTGTATAACTGCCTACAAGTACTGTATACTGTTTTGTAGAAATGGATTAATTTTTCATTTGCTGTAGTCACCAAAAAAATACCTGCTAATAAAAATAAGGCAATAAATCAAGAGGAAAATATTGGTCAGAAAATTAGGAGATAATCTCGTTTAGAAACAAACGTATGTGATACATCAATTCCTGTGCAGCCTCTTTTCAAGATGTCCAAAGAATAGGTAAGGTTAGAAAGAAAAGGAATTCTGCTTTACCTTTCTTATATAAGAATATCTTATCAACCTAAATATGAAGTAAAACATTAATATAAGACAGCTTTAAATATAAACAGATAAAGTTAAATAAAAAAGACATATATCTATTTCTACTCTAATGGAAGTATGGATCAAGTTGCAGAGTAAATTCTAAGGAAGTCAAATGCCACTGTTCCAAATTGGGGAACAAAAAGAGCTAAAATTCTTCAATGACAAGAATTGTGAAAATAGCACAGGCCTGAGTTATTCCACTAGAGCCTAGATCAGAATTTTTTAGGTGTTCTTCAAGCCCAATGCTCACCAAGTAAGTTTCTCAAAGGTCAAAAAATGCTCCAATTTAATTACTGACACATATTTAAAAGTTGCCACATTGCAAGAACAAAGCTACTACGCCTAAATAAGAGATTCTCACTACTCTAGTAAAATTACAGAAGCTTCCCCCACCCCCACCCACCCATCTGCAGGGGATACAGTGCAAAACCCCAAGTGGATGCCTAAAACCACAGATAGTGCCTAATCCTATATATACTATGTTTCTTCCTATACATACAAACCTTTTCACCAAATGGAAGTACTTTTTACAGGTTAAGTTCTCTTTGGTATATCTATTAGAATCATCTACTAGCATTACTACTCTTGTGCTTTGGGGCCATTATTAAGCAAAATAAGGGTTACTTGAACACAGAATTGCTATATAGTCATCTGATAACCAAGAGGGCTACTAAGTGACTAATGAGTAGGCTAGTGTGTACAGCAGGAAACACAGGACAAAGGGGTGATTGAGGTCCTGGACAGGATGGAGTGGAAGGACACAAGATTTCACCACACTACTCAAAACGGTGTGTAATTTAAAACTTACAAATTGTTTATTTCTGGAACTTAATATTTTTGGACCACACTTGACTGTGGGTAACTAAAACTGAGGAAAGTAAAACTGCAGATAAGGGGAGACTACTGTAATGCCTGAAAACTCTCACTCCACTTTTAAGTCAATATGCTAAGTGAATTAAAATCCTTTCAACCACAAAAAGATTTAGTCTTCATACTAAAAAGATGACTTGTACTTAGTAATTTAACGTAGAAACCTGACAGATATCACCTTAACCAAGTGACCAAAGTTAACGTCACTAGTAATGAATAAAACAAACCAGTATCATGAGCCTCCGAATATCATGCACTAAGCACTTTTGTGATGTTCCTGCTAAAAATACATAACCTGAACTTAATCACGAGGAAACAGTAGACAAAAACCCAAATTTATTAACTGTATCCTTCAAAAAAATTACAATATAGAAAAGACTGACAAACTGTTTCAGGTTAGTAGAAACTAAAGAGATACAACAGCCCTAACCGGTTTGGCTCAGTGGATAGAGCGTCAGCCTGCGAACTCAAGGGTCCCGGGTTCGATTCCGGTCAGGGGCATGTACCTTGGTTGCAGACACATCACCAGTAGGGAGTGTGCAGGAGGCAGCTGATAAATGTTTCTCTCTCATTGATGTTTCTAACTCTCTATCCCTCTCCCTTTCTCTCTGTAAAAAATCAATAAAATATATATTTAAAAAAAAGAGAGAGATACAACAGCGAAATACAATGTGTGATCTAAGTCCAGACTTTATTTTGCTAATAATTGGAACAACTGGCAAAATCTGAATAAGGTCTGTAGTTAAACACTGATCTTTAAAGTTACTACTTAACTCTAACTTTGAGAATTATACTACGGTTACAAAAGAGAATGTTCTTGTTTTTACAATAAAAAGTACTTAAGCAAAAACTATTTTTTTCTTACAGCAACATCAATATACAATGTAAATATGGGTAATATGGGTGAAGGGTATTTGCCAATTCTTTTACTATGATTGTAACTGTTCTTTAAGTTTGAAATTATCAAAATTCAAAGTTAAAAGAAAAAAATAAGACCATGGAAAGTATTATTGATATATACTAATATTTCAATATATAATTTTAAAATTAAAAGGCTATTTTTTCTTTTGTTTAAATATATATATTTTATTGTTGATAGTATTATAGATGTCTCCCATTCCCCCCCCTTTTCTTTTACACCACTCAGTCCAGCCCCTACTCACCTCCCCACCCAGGACTTCACCACAGTATTGTCTGTGCTCCTCTCAGCCCCTAACCATCCCCCCAGGTCTTCACCCCCCTATTGCCTGTGTCCATGAGCTAAAAAACTATTTTTTTCTTATAGCAACATCAATATACAATGTAAATGCTCCCTTAATTCTGTTAACATTTAAGGTGAATTAAGCTTAATGAGTATTTTTCTCTTTCCTGTTTCTTTCAATGCATTAATCCTCCTACTGGTAAAAAAAAATAAAGTTTCAAACAAACATCCTAACACTTGCAAAACAGCACAGATGTCTGCTGCCATATGCAGTGATCTCTGATCCCACAGATGAACACTGAGATTTATGCAGGAAGTTGAGGAATTAGTGAATATAGAGAGGAAAAGTGGTAGCAAGTGAAGCTAAAGTCTTGTTTGTTTTCAAGCAATAACAAAAGTTTAATCTAGAGTAAATTATAAGAAAAATAGCCAGATGTTCTTCATCTTTAAGGACAAAACAGCTCCATTTTAAGTATATATCACTGTTTATGACTAGCTCAGGTTTAAGTAGATTATAAGTTCAATGTCACAAATGATGCATACAATAGTCCACAGCAGATGGAAGACTTGGTCTCACCTTTACTTAATATCAGAATAAATGGGCCAGAAATTGGATCAGGATAAATGGGCTAGAATTATAGCAGAGGAGATGCAATTGGACAAAAAAAATATCCCAACAACAAGGACTGACTAAAAAGTTTTTCAAGTGACATTTTTAGAGGCCTTGAGACTCAGACCTTCAAGATGACTTTTTTTCTCTTTCCTGTTTCTCTTTCCTTATTTTAAGACACTATAAATCTAAGAACCAGAGAGATTCAGTGACCTTAGTTATAGAGGGAGTGGGAGCAAATAGTTAAAAAGTAGAAGCCTACCCTCCTAGGTCTAAAATTAGTATTAGTCTACATACTGAGTCAATAGAATCCACTTAAGTGGTTATAAAGGAAAAAGTAGGATTTACAGATATACTGCATATTTAACCAAATCTTGCCTGTTTGAAATGATCTGCAAAGAAACCACACAAGATTCTAAATGAAAGCTACTATATTCCAAAGACTATCCAACCCCAGCACCAGTTCTTTTAGTTACTATTTTTTAAAAATATATATATTTTTCTTGATTTCAGAGAGGAAAGGAGAGGGAAAGAGAGATAGAAACATCAATGATGAGAGGGAATCACTGATCAGCTGCCTCCTCCACTGGGGATTGAACCTGCAACCCAGGCATGTGCCCTGGGCTGGAGTCGAACCTGGGACCTTTCAGTCCATAGGCTGATGCTCTAGCCACTGAGCCAAACCAGCCAGGGCTAGTTACTATTTTTTGATAACAGAAAAGAATTCTAATAAGATAGGTATACAAATCACCAATATTTAGTTTTTTTAGTTAAATTTTTTCATACCTTAATTGCTATTTAGCTACTAATTTATCAAATGTTCACTATGTACCAGGAATAGCTAAGTATTTTATATGCACGAACTCATGTACGCATTTTGGAGTCTAGAGTAGATGTCTCAGTGACAGGCAATTCTTTTCTATGGATTACAGAGACAAAAACCTTGAAGTCACAACCTAACAGTCGAGGCAAATCGTATCACAGGTGTTTGTTATAAATTCAGACTCTCACCAAAAAGAAAATAACAGAACTCCCCAAAACATATTTAAATTTTACAGACAAAAAAAAAAAAAAAAGTAAGGCCTAAAAAGATTAAGTAACTTACCTAAGATTATAGAGCTAATAAGTGGAGGAGCCAGACTAGAACCCAAGTCAGGCTTCCAAGTCCATGCTTTTAAATCCTAGGTCTATTCCCTACTTTTTAGAGTAAAATAAGACATTTAAAAGTTAAAACCTGTTTACATCTAATACAAGTGCTGCATACAAAGAATCTTGTTACATTATAATTGAAAACATTTATTTAACCATTTATCCATATAGACTTTTTTAGAACAAGACTATCCTATGTATTAAAACTAGTGAGCTCTTGCCCAGCTCAGTGGTTAACCGTCCACCTATGAACCAGGAGGTCATGGTTTGATTCTGTGGTCAGGGCACATGCCAGGGGTTGCGGGCTGGATTCCCAGTGCAGGGTGTGCAAGAGACAGCCAATCAATGATTCTCTCTCATCATCGATGTCTCTCTCTCTCTCTCTCTCTCTCTCTCTCTCTCACCTTTCCTCTATGAAATCAATAAAAAATATATTTAAAAACAAATAACTAGCAAGTTCTTAAAAGTAACATATAATTTTAAAGTATTTAAAACAACCTATCGAAATATTTATTAAAGGATTAAGATTAATAAAGACAAGGTAAATATGAGTCATCACAAATAAAATGCCTTCTTATACTTGAGGTTGACCTGGTCTGCATATCCACATTCCAAAACAGCATGAACTTTGTTCCTTCCCCACTACTTAACTTTTCTATATGCAATAACTGGCTGATTTTTTCCACAGGTGACACTCTGCTTCTTCTACAATATATCATGAGAGAATTTTACTTTTTGTTTTTCATTTAAATTTTTAAGAACATATTTTTCCCTAGCTGCTTCTATAACACACATCAGAACCTAGAATGCCTTTACTTTACTGAATTTCAATAAGGCATTTATTATATCTTTCCATAGCCAGGATTTCAATATTTATCTTAGAAAGTACAGTTAAGCATTACTCTGTGACCATGAATTATAGAATACATGGATAATAATAGAAGTGAACAAATAATTTTCAAAGTATTTTCCCACTATAAACCAGAGAAATTAGAATGATTAAAGTTCAACAAGCAAAAGTTGTAACTAATTTTATAGCTCTTGTTCTAGTAGCTCTCTAAAATGATAAGTCATTCTCAGAGAATGTGACAGTTTGTTTTCCCAATTAATTTGTTTAAATTATCTCCCTAAAACTTTTATTTCCCACTGGTATAATCTGAAAATGCAAGTCTTACCTGTCAGAATTGTCTGAAAAGCAGCTTCTACATTTGTAGAGTCTAGAGCTGATGTCTCAATGAATGACAAACCATTCTTTTCTGTGGGGAGACGCAAAAACTTCAGTTTTGTGCAAAGTTAATACAAGAGATGTAATACACTCAAGGCTTTAAATGGAAATATAAAAGACCTTTCCTTTCCTTTTTTAAAAATTAATTTTAGAGAGAGAGGAAGGGGGAGAGGGAGAGAGAAATAATTGATTTGTTGTTCCACTTCCCCAACTTCTTGGCAATAAGGATACCATTCTTGGCAATAAAGGATACTTACACTTTAGTAGATTAAAATTAAACATAAGAAATTTTTACTGGGTTCATTAAAATAAATACTTGGTATACCTAAATACTACCACAAGAATGATAACACTACTCAAAATATAGTAAATTATCAAATATCCTGCTACTTCTGTCCCTTATGGTCCTTTAACCACACAGCTATGGTATAAACAAGGATGGGTATATAAGATTCACTTAGAATTCTGTAACTATATTATTTGAAATAAAGCTTCTTGCCTGGAAAACCAAAAATCGGCATAATCACTAGTGGAGGCTCACAACCTTCACTAGCCAAGAATGTACAATGTTGCCTTCTGGTAGAATGCCCTTTCAGAACAGTGGCAAGAGATAGGTAGACCCCCTGTAAAGCTTAAAAAGTTTTAATTCCTAAGCAGCTGAATGCCTATGATCCTTGACACTCCCTGGTCTACTACTTTTCAGACCCACATAGAGCAGCCTTGGTAAACACAAAAACATAATGGAAAAAGAAACAAGAATACAGAATAGATTTCATCTACCCTTTCCAGGAGAGAAAAGGAGACAGTATTTATATTCAATTTTTGGCAGCAAAAACTCAAAATACTATAGTGTTTTAATGACTCAAAATTAAGCAAAAGAGCCCAACAGTCATCATATACTTTAAAACAACAATCCTTGCTGAGCATTCACTATTTATTCATGTTAACTTTTCTGAAACTACTGTAACTGATTAACCTCATTGGAAGGGTTATCAAAACTGAAAATATGACAGTAAGAAATACAGAATCACTGTAATAACATGAAACTCATATCACTAACCTGCAAAAGGTCTTGCTTCATCTGTAGGAACTGCCCTGAGATGACGCAAATCACTCTTATTGCCCACAAGCATGATAACAATGTTACTATCAGCATGATCTCTCAGTTCTTTCAGCCATCGCTCTACATTTTCATATGTGAGATGTTTAGCAATGTCATAAACCAACAAGGCACCTACAGCTCCACGATAGTATCTGAAAACAGAAACATATGTAACTATTAGAAAACAACCACAAAATAGAAGGAAACACTAGGAAGAACTAAATATATGGGTTATATATATTTTAATATGTTTTTACTGATTTTAGAGAGAGAGGAATGGAGATGAAGAGGGAGAGAGAGAGAACATCAATTGGTTGCCGCCTGCACACCACCTACTGGGATCCCACAACCCAGGCATGTGCTCCAACCAGGAATTGAACCAACCTTTTGGTGCATGGGAGGAACAACTCAACCAACTAAGCCACACTGGCTAGGGCATGGATTATATATTTTTAAAAACACATTTATAAATAAATTTCAAAATCCTAATACTGGCATTCTTTTTTTTCTTTTTTAATATATTTTATTGACTTTCCACAGAGAGGAAGGGAGAGAGACAGAGAGTCAGAAACATCGATGAGAGAGAAACATCGACCAGCTGCCTCCTGCACATCTCCCACTGTGGATGTGCCCGCAACCAAGGCACATGCCCTTGACCGGAATCGAACCTGGGACCTTTCAGTCCGCAGGCCGACGCTCCATCCACTGAGCCAAACCGGTTTCGGCAATACTGGCATTCTTAAAAGGGGAAAAAAACCTTTTCTGATAATAAAAGTCAGCTAATTAACTTAATGGCAACCAATTCACTTGATGGCAGCCTATTTCACAGAACTTAAAAAACTATTGAGACTTACGCTGATGTTATAGCTCGATATCGCTCTTGCCCAGCCGTGTCCCATATCTGTGCCTTTATTGTTTTTCCATCAACCTGGATGCTTCTTGTTGCAAACTCTACTCCAATGGTGCTCCTGCTTTCAAGATTAAACTCATTTCAAGTAAATCGAGACAGGAGATTACTCTTTCCAACACCAGAATCTCCGATAAGGACAACTGAAAAGACAAAGAACTTTATCTAAGATGAATGAGACAAGCACACCACCTTACAACAGTAATTTTCAAGCGGTGTGTCACAAAAATTTTTTAAACATGCAATACCTGACTATTTAGCCAGAAGCACTGACTTCTTTTCCTTTAGATTATTAAATAAAAGAATGATACCACAACAACAGCCATCCAGTGTGAATGAATCAAAATTATACCTATTTTTCTGTCAAATTGACAAAAATATAGGAGGATATATTTTTGGTGTGCCGCAGAATTTTAGTAGTTTGTGTGTGCCATGAGATGAAAAAGGTTGAAATTTGCTGCCTTAGAAGGTAACTTGAAAGATAAATCCTAAACCAAATGAATAATTTGTGACTCTAACTTGTCTCAGACATGAAAAATAACAAAGGATATTAGTTGGTGGTATAGAGAGAAAAAATGAATATAATGTTCTTGGTTTCTTCAAAGAGTAGGTGTGACCTCAGGACTCACACCTGGGCAAAATGAAACACATTTAACATATGAGGCATCAGGTTTATAAACTTTGCCACCCAGATCACAGAAACAACATTTGCATTTAACAGATTGGCAGGAAACGAGAGACTCCTCCAAAAACAAACACTCCATCCACTAAGTTTAACAGGGAGCCTAGGAAGCTGTCTAATAATTCTGAGTCAACAGGGAACATACACTTTCACTTACCACTTCATGATTTGTTTAAAAAACAGGTTTTGTTTTTTAAAATTGATTGATTGATTGTAAGAGAAAGAGAAACATCAATTTGTTGTTCCACTTCTTTATGCACTCATTGGCTGCTTCCTGTATGTGCCCTGTACTAAGATTGAACCTACATACAACCTTGGAGTATAGGGACAACGTTCTAACCAACTGAGCTATCCAGCCAGGGCTTTAAAACAGGCTTTGATTAGATAAAATCATTTCCTATAATTACTATTTAGGAGACAATTTATTTATTAACTAATAAACACACGGGGATTCTTTTCACCCAAGGCAATATTCCCCTTAAGAATTTCAAAAACAATGGGGATATAGGCAGTTAAATTATTTTAAAGCATGTCTATCAAAATTTAAAGAACAAAATGAGTTCACTGATTTACAGGATCTGAGCCTGATAAAACTTTTTTCCTTTGTAAAAATGTTATAGGCATTTCAGGAAATATTATACTTATTCCTATTGTGAACTACTAATGCTTCTTACTAGCTAATCTAGACACCAGGACTAGAAAATCAAATATGCAAAAATAACACCAAATAAAACCATGCCTTACTAAAGAAATTGGGATTTGGTGGAATGGACAGGGAGTGGGGAAGAATGTAAAAACTGAGAGGCAAAAAATAAAATAAAATGATATAAATAAAGTAAAATAAAATAAAATAAATAATAAAATAAAATAAACTGAGAGGCAGCCCTAGCCGTTTTTGCTCAGTGGATAGAGCAAAAATATATATACTGGACTAATTTTTTTTTAACTTTCTTATTTATTGAGTTGAAAGAGAAAAAAGAAACACCAAAAAATATATATTTTTTGTAAATAAAAATATATTTAAACAAAAAACTGAGAGGCAGGTGTGGCTTAGTGATTGAGCATCGATACATGAACCAGGAGGTCACAGTTCAATTCCTGGTCAGGGCACATGCCCAGGTTGCAAGTTCAATTCTCAGTAGGGGGTGTGCAGCTGATTAATGATTCTCATCACTGATGTTTTTCTCTCTCTCCCTCTCCCTTCCGCTTTCTGAAATCAATAAAAAATATTATTTTTTTTTAACTGTGAGAGTTCACTGCATTCTGGTCAGAGGGTGAAGAGAATCCATTATGCATTCCTTTCCTGCCATAAGAGTGGATAAAAGCTAGCCTCTGGGCAGTCTTGGAGGGAGTATATTATCAAATGCATATCTTTCTGGTTTCCTTTATCAGCTGATTCAGCAAGAAATCATCCAGGCAGCAGTGATTCCATGCAGCCCAAGGAGTTATTTCTAGCTATATAGTCAAGTAGAGGTGGCAAATACCACAGATATTATAATAAATGCCTTAAAGTGGGTACCAAAGAATATACTAAGGTTATGAAAGTAACATACAATACACTTCCAATTTTATAGGAAGGTTGGTTGATATGTTAGTTTCCAAGGTCCACCATTCTGGACGTGAGATCAAATCCCAATTTCAGTAATAGAGTCTACCCTCTTAATAGGATACTCACTATTGCCTCTCAGTGAAAGAGGCTGAGTGTTCTGCAGAGGAAACCTCCTTTGAATCATTTTTGGTCCCACACTTGCACTGAGGTATAAAAGCCTCACTTTAAGTGTTAATAGGAAATAAAAGAAACCCAAAAGGTTAACCATTTCTATTTCATAGGCACTCAAATATCAATCAGTAATTCAGGAGCCAAAGAGCAAGACATCTAGAATGATAACACCTTTAGAAAATAAAAAAAACACCATCTCCCTCCCACAAAAACTCTAGCCCTTTAAAGTTTTTTATTTCTTCCCTTTTGACCTCCACTTTAACTAATAACTATGTTCATTGTCTCCCCATCCTCAAATCTTTATGCCATCATAAAGTAAGTTAGTGAGGGCATTTTTCCCCTCAATGTAAACAATTAACATTATGAAAAATAGCACCTTTAGCTAAAAATAATTCAAGACTTATAAATGCTTTATACAGTATAAAATAGTTATCTCAACGAGACATAGACAAGATTGCTAGAATTAAGATTAGCAACTTGTTAAAGGATTATATCTTAAATTACAACAGAAGATAATGTTTAAGCATAGTGCTGCCAAGATGATGCTGAGAAATGACACAATAAGGAAAGCTGCTTCTATTCAGTTACCAAATGAGAAACCTAACTAAGAAGTAAACATTTAGAAAAAAAAAAAAAAAAAAAAAAAAAAGATTTTTAGTAAGAATAGATTAAATTATCTAAGCAACAGGAGAGAACTCATTGGCTATGATTTAAAAATCAAACCAAAGCCCTAGCCAGTTTGGCTCATTGAATAGAGCTTTGGCCTGCGGACTGAAGGGTCCTGGGTTCAATTCTGGTCAAGGGCATATGCCTGGGTTGCGGGCTCCATCCCCAGTAGGGGGGGGGTGCAGAAGGCAGCCAATCTATGATTCTCTCTCATCATTGATGTTTATGTTTCTATCTCTCTCTCCCTCTGCCTTCCTCTTTGAAATCAATAAAAGTATATTTTAAAAAATTTTCATGGACTCAAACTTAATTTCTAATTAGTTTCTTTCATTAAGATGGTAATATTTAATTGCATTTTTTAAATGTAACACACAATATGATCACACTACACAGTTCAAGAAAGGAATTTGCAGTGACTTTCCTATTTTCCATAACTGGTATCTTAGGTTAAAAGTACTTTGAACATTCTATAACTATAGCCATCATCATAGATATAAAAGCTTAATATGCTAAGTGTCTTACCCAGCCGTGGGCAAACTATGGCCCGCGGGCCGGATCCGGCCCCTTTGAAATGAATAAAATTAAAAAAAAAAAAAGACCGTACCCTTTTATGTAATGATGTTTACTTTGAATTTATATTAGTTCACACAAACACTCCATCCATGCTTTTGTTCCGGCCCTCCGGTCCAGTTTAAGAACCCATTGTGGCCCTCGAGTCAAAAAGTTTGCCCACCCCTGGTCTAACCCATCAGTCAACCAGTTGCTATGATGTGCACTGACCATCAGGGGGCAGATGCTCCAACTGGTAGGTTAGCTTGCTGCTGGGGTCTGGCCAATCTGGACTGGGCGAGACAGGCCAGACATGCCCTGGAGCCCTCCCATGGTCGCTCCCTGGCTAGCCAACCTCCCACGATCCCTCCCAGGCCGGATTGAGAGAGGGCACAAGCCAAGCCGAAAGACTCCACCGGTGCACGAATCCATGCACCAGGCCTCTAGTAAAATATATAAACATAAATAACAGCATCTACATATGAAACAACTATAGCATTTCTAAAATAGCCTGACAGTATTTATTACCACTTGGTTAACCTTATCTGCTGAATTTTAAGTATCATCTCTAACCCTAAAACTGAATTTGGTTCAATATATATCAAATATTAGGCAGCTAAATACCATAAAACATATTATACATATTAATTATATTAAGTAATTAAAATTTCCACCTATTCAACCACATTTAGTTTTATACACTCCGTTGAAAACTAATATACTGGACTAATTTTTTTTTTTTATTGAGTTGAAAGAGAAAAAAGAAACATCAATTTGTTGCTCCCCTTATTTATGCATTCATTGGTTGATTCTTGTATGTGCCCTGACTGGGGATCAAACCCACAATGTTGGTGTATCAAGACAATGCTCTAACCAACTGAACTATCCAGCCAGGCTCAACTAAAATTTAATTCAACAAATCAATCATAGTATTATCAGATCTGTAAGTTATCACCTGAAGAAAAAAGTGATAGTTTTCATACTGGCTTTTATAAATAAACTTGGAGATCTTTCTACTCTTCAAACTACAGAATGGGGCAAAAGTAGGTTTACACTTGTGAGTATTCAAAACAGTTTATTCTTATAATTTACTAGAGGCCCAGTGCACGACATTCATGCACTTGAAAGGCGGGGAGTCCCTCGGCCCAGCCTGCGCCCTCTCACAGTCCGGGACCCCACAGGGAGCGGGCCTAAGCCGTCAATCCTTAGCACTGGAGTGGAGGCGGCGAGAGAGGCTCCTGCGACCACACCAGCGCTCGCCAGCCATGAGCCTGGCTTCTGGAGCCCACTGACCACTAGGGGGCAACTGCTACATTGAGCATTGTCCCCCTGGTGGTCAGTGCACGTCATAGCAACCAGTCATTCTGATGTTCAGTCGATTTGCATATTAGGGTTTTATTATATAGGATTAGTTATTGTATTATTTCCCATATGAACAAATGTAAACCTACTTTTGCCTCATCCTGTATATTCATAGTACCTCACCAAAAGAATCTTCATAAGGCTGAAATCTAGACATGTTTTCCAGACTCAGCAGAATCTGAGTTGCTCAATCAAAAATTTTGAAAGAAAACTACCAAGATGCAAGAAAGCAAAGTTCCTATGATCATTTCTACTGATAATTAGCTGATAATTATTACTGACCTACAATGAGATTAAAAAGAAAATGGTGTAGACTAAGTAATCCAGGTATTTTCAGAAAATAAGACTGAGTTGATTGGTGTCTACCACAATATTTGTAAATAGGAACTATGGTTGATGCTTATTTCACTTATGTGTTCCACAGGGCCTTAACCACACTGTGGTTTAAAATAAAAAGTCAAGTTTTTAAAAATAAAATCAATCACCTATCAAAAGTCTTAATATTAAGTTTAACTAAAGAGTAATGTTCAGCCCTAACTGGTTTGGCTCAGTGGATAGAGCATCGGCCTGCGGACTGAAGGGTCCCAGGTTCGATCGGTCAAGGGCATGTACCTTGGTTGCGATCGATGTTTCTAACTCTCTATCCCTCTCCCTTCCTCTCTGTAAAAAATCAATAAAATATATATTTTTTAAAAAGAGTAATGTTCAAGAACAAATACATAATTCAGATTAACTGTCCTGCTCTCCCCACATTTGGATCACCCTATACTAATCAAAATACAGCTTCTTTTTTTTTTTAATTGATTTTAGAGAGAAAGGAAGGGACTAGGAAGGAGGTAAGGAGGGAGAAACATCGATTGGCTGCCTCCCATACTTGCCCAACCAAGGTATGTGCCCTGACCAGAATCTGGTTTTCAGTGTAGAGAGCCAGGACAATACCTCTTCATTTTTAATTGGTTAGAGTTACAAACTAACTTCCATTTCCTCAACTATTAAGTTTGCTAGGTAAGTCTTCCTCCAAGTAGAGAGCTGCAGCCTATCTCATGTCTAGAATGAACCATTTTAAAATAAAATTATTATTAATTCATTTTGAATAATAATTGTATAAAT
Organism: Myotis brandtii; assembly: GCF_000412655.1. Classification (NCBI taxonomy): domain Eukaryota; kingdom Metazoa; phylum Chordata; class Mammalia; order Chiroptera; family Vespertilionidae; genus Myotis; species Myotis brandtii. The sequence continues at coordinate 62,806 of NW_005355833.1, read as the reverse complement.
AAGAATTTGGCTAAATAATCAGCACTGAAATAAATAAAAAAGTGACTCATATCCTGTAAGAACTTTAAGTGGAAATCCTTCTCAGCAGAATTTTTTAAACACTCTACCTTAAACAGCAAAATATACAGCAAAATGAAACCATACCCCATGGAAACAAAGTACTTTAGAAGTTCCTAGTTTTAAGTTTCCTTACTAATATTTAAATGCTCTTATATTTATAAAGATTTATGGTTAAAAAAAAAAAACCTGACAAGATCACAGTAACTTCTTTCACATTATTACCATTTATTGAGTCCTCACAGAAACTAAAATTTTATAACCAGTCCCATTTAATTCTCACAACAGTCCTGAGAGGTACATACTGTTCCTTTTTATAAATGAGGGAACTGACGCTAAAAAAGTTAACTTTCTCAAGGTCACAAAACAGATTTAAGACCTGAGTCAGGATTTGAATGGGCCTCTGTGACTCCAAAGCCCTGTGCTCTCAATCATTGTTAGTAGGATGTTCTAAGCCCAAAATTAAGTTCAAATTCCTTAAGCCAACCCAGGATAATATTCTTAGTGAAAAAGAAATGGCTTCTATAAACCAACATTTAGGTTCCAAACCAAACAGAAGAAATACTCTGATAGTCTATCTTGTTCTGAATTAATTACTTCAAAGGTAGCTAGCTGCTCACTGTCACGGCACCTCATTAAAAAAATATATATTTTTTAAATTCTCCCTTTAATAGCTAAATTCATGTCCAGGGTCTCACTTAAGTAATTTCACCTATCTCAGATGACTTCAACAAACAGTATATAAAATGCATTAGGTACCCTCTTCTTGTAAATGACTTTCCACTTTTGGGGGGGGGGGAGCAGGGAGTAGATACTGAACATATTCACCCCGTATAATAGAATATTCTGGCCCAGAGGATCAAGTGGTGATAAGGGCATCATCAGCTAGTATGCCGAGATTTGCAAAGTAGTGGTAAAGTACAGAAATGTTACCTGCTGCATTTGGTCAATCATTCTTCCTTAGCACCCAATTGCAAAGTCAGACACTGTCACCGTGCTTAACACTCTTTCTAAACTCCACCCTCCACTGTAAAGCTTTAACAGCAATGGCTTCTCCCTCCCTGGTAATGATCTTTGTTCAGCATCATAACCACTGATGGCTGCCCTCCTAATTCAGGAGCAAAGAAAGGACGTCAGAGAGAGAGCCCATTCACTGAACAAAACAAAACAAAACAAAAAGCATTTACTGTACTCTTTTCTCATTGAAAACTGTATCCTTTATCTCTGTTGATTAAAAAAAAAACACACACAACTATTTGGATTCTTTCCGGACTAACCAATAAGCAATTGTTTCTACCCACTCCTCACCCTCCAATATGTGTTGTCTTATAATAAATATTTAATTCGACCGAAGGGCACACAACTTCTCCCCGCCGCCCACTTTTTGGGAAAGGTCTGGAGCCAGCGAGGACTCTTCCCTTCCTGCTCCAAAAACAGGTTGGATCCTCCCAGCGCTGCAGCAGGAAGCGGCCAGTCCATGGCGATAAAGGCAGCTCGCATTTGTGCAGCGCACAGCCTTTCCTGCCCGGGAACCGGGCCTGCAGGTCTGGCAGGGATAACAGCCACCACCCATCCGCAACCCCTTCCCGCGAGCGGAGTCAGAGTCACCCGGGCCGGGCC
>NW_005355833.1:44092-60832 GCF_000412655.1 Myotis brandtii | reverse complement strand
GTGTCCGAGGGGAAGGCGGGGCGGTGGGGAGGCGCCAGGGGGACAGGGAGGCGGATAAGGGAAGGCCGGTGGAGGCGGTCTGCGCCGAGGCTAGGTGAGGAGCGGAGCGAAGGGCGGGTCGCCGGGGTGCAGGAAGGGGAGCGAGCCCGGCCCAGCGCAGACTGAGGGGGAGGGGGCGCCAAATCCCAAAGAGAAGATGGTGGGAGGGGCGACCCCCGAGAAGGGGCCTCAAACCCGGGAAAGGAAGATGACCTGGGGGAAGGCAGCCCGCCGCCAGGACACTCGGTGAGGGGCTCCGCGGCTGGCGAAGGCCTACGAGGAGGTCGCTCTGAGACGGGCTGGTGCCGGCGAGGACCATCCCCACCCCGTCGGAAGGAAGGAAAAGTGCTGAGCTGGGAGGCCAAGGGGCAAGCCGCACGGAGAGGGAAAGGCGGAGGAAGGCCACTTCCAGTCCTGAGGTGGCCTCGCGCGGGCCCCCCGGGAGTGTCCCGGGCCCCCGGACGGGAGTCGGGGGAGAGTGGGAGAGCCCATGGCCTCACCTTTGAAGAGGTAGTCGTACTCGTCGTCGCGGGTGCCCATGGCGCGGCCAAGGAGTGAAGGGGCGGGAGCAGCAGTGGTTTCGGTGGGACCAGGGGGCGTCGCTGCAGGGGTAACCCAAGAGCCGAGCTTCAGCTGCCTGACCGGGTAAAGAACCCCTCCCTGCCGGACGCCACTTCCGGTAGACCTCAGGGAAAGTACTTCCGGGAGGGCTGCGCCCCGCCCCTGAGCCCAAGAAGGGAGGGCCGTGCGACTACCGTTCGTGTCTTCAAGTTTTCACCTCCTCCTGGAGGCGCAAAGGAGAAACAGCCCTGGACTCCTCGCTGATTACACGGTTTGCAGCCGCTCACCACACTCTTAGTGTCCCCTCCCTCATTTTCCGCACCTCCTTGCTTGAACGATTCGATTTTGCTTCTTGACGGTGGGTTCGTGGGTGGGGGAGGGGTAATTAGGGAGCCGAAGGCGCCTTTCCACATGTGGTGGTTCCATGGTGTAATGGTTAGCACTCTGGACTCTGAATCCAGCGATCCGAGTTCAAATCTCGGTGGAACCTGTACCATTTCATTTACATTTTCCTGACCAACACTTTTAATTCTTTCATTTATTCACCAAGTGATAATTGTTATGACAAATATATATATACATACATATATATGTGAAGGGAGTTTCATAAAATTTAAACCTTTGCCTACAGAGATCTCACAAATGTACCCCTTCAATCCTGTACTTTCTGTCACCTGGGTGCCTCCTAAACAACCTATTCACTTCTCCCTTTTTTAAACCTGGGCCCTTTTCCTCAAACCTTAATTGAAAAGCTTGGATTAATTTGATTCCTTTTTCTAGAATTTTCAACCTCCCAACTTTATTCAAGAGCGGGCTCTTTTTACTCACTTTCCTCCAAAGTCTCTCAAACTATTTCCAGATGTCATTCAGAGAATTTCACCCACCCTCCTTATCAAGATTCATCAAGAGCTTCTTGAGCCACATCCTCTAAGCCAGCGATTTTCGACCTGTGTGCCACAGCAAACTGGTGTGCTGCAAGAATTTTTTAAATGTGCAGTAACTGACTATAGTCAGGGGCACTGACCTCTTTTCCCTTAGATTGTCAAATTTTAAAATGACAACAGCCAATGCAACAATAGCCATCTGATTTGAATGAATCAAAATTATACCTAATATTTTTTGTCAGATTGGCAAAAAATATGATACAGTTTTGGGCATGCTGTAGAATTTTAGTAATTTGTGTATGCCATGAAATGAAAAAAGTTGAAAATCACTGCTCTAAGTTAAACTCATTTACATAATTAAATAATTTGACAGAGCAAAGATGGCAATTTCCATTTCAGCAGAAATGTGGATACTAAAACAAGTGATTTGCCAAAGATCATGCAGCAGGGCCTCTCTACAGTTATTATTGCAAAAACTTTTCCCATTTATTGCCAACCCCCTCCCCCCACCCACCCATATCACCTATATGCAAACCCTCAATTTAGACTTTTGAGCAAAGGTGATGGCTAATAAGCAGAATGATGGCTCCCCAAAAATGTTCTCTTCCCAATCCCTGGGAACTGGGGGCAAATCAAAGGGGAATTAAGGTTGCAAATAAACTGATTGTTTTGTAATCCTCACTGGAGGATATGTTTAGAGAGAGGAAGGAAGGGAAAGAGAGGGAGAGAGAAACATGGATTGGTTGCCTCACATACACGCCCTGACCTGGGATTGAACCTGAAACCTAGATACATGCCCTGACCAGAAATCGAACCTGAAAATTTTATGATGCACTTTATGCTCCAACCAGCTGAGCCACCTGGCCAGGGCAAATCAACTGATTTTAAAATAGTGAGATTATCCTGATTCTCCAGTTGGGCCTGATATTGTCACAAGGGTCCTTAAAAGTAGAAAATGAAGTCAGAGGAGGTCGTGATGTGGTGTGAGAAGGCCTTATAAAAAGTAATAAACAGAGCCACTTCAAAATGGAGTTGTAGCTGCCATCCCAGAGGAACTACCTAGCATGCCTTACTCCTCAAACCTTTGGGATGTTGAAACTGGTCAAAATAACCTTTGGATTGGGCCTAAAGCAGCACTGTATTCCAAATAACTGTTTGCAAAGCTAACAGGAAAGCAGAAATGAACACTGGAGTGAAAATTAAAGATATTCTTTAGAATTAGCATCACTATGTTAGTAATCATGCACCTATAGAAAATTCCTTCCTTCTATTCAAATAATCATTCCCCTTCCCTTTCTCATAAATATCTCTTGCCTTCATCTCCTAATCAAAACCCTATTTGGGTTTCTTTCTGAATCGGTCCTTCCCTGATAGCTGTTCTTTTGGATCTCAAATAAAGGCTTATTTCCTCACACTTTGGCCTTTAAAAAAAATGCTTATTTTTTTAATAGTCTTTTTTAAGAAGGAAGGAAGGAAGGAAGAAAGAAAGAAAGAAAGAAAGAAAGAAAGAAAGAAAGACCCCACTGGTGTGGCTCAATGATTGAACATGGACCTATGAACCAGGAGATCATGATTTGACTCCCATGCATGATCAGGGCACATGCCCAGGTTGCTGCTCAATTCCCCTAGGCGTGCAGGAGGCAGCCAGTCAATGATTCTCATCATTGATGTTTCTTTTTTAAAAAAATATATTTTTATTGATTTCAGAGAGGAAGGGAGATTTCAGAGAGGAAGGGAGAGGGAGAGAGAGAAACATCAATGATGAGAGAATCATTTATCAGCTGCCTCCTGTACTGGGGATCGAGCCCACAACTCAGGCATGTGTCCTTGACAGGAATCGAACCCTGGACCCTGTTTGCAGGCCATTGCTCTATTCACTGAGCCAAACCGGCTAGGGTTCATCATTGATGTTTCTATCTCTCTCTCCCTCTCCCTTCCTTTCTGAAATGAATATATATACATATACATATGTATATGTGTGTGTGTGTGTGTGTGTGTGTGTGTGTGTGTGTATATATTAGTTAATCCTCACCTGAGGATATTTGTCCATTGATTTTTTTAGAGAGAGTGGAAAGGAGTGGCAGAGACAGAGAAGGAGAAACATCGATGTGAGAGTGACATATCAATTGGTTGCCTCTAGCATGGGCCCCCACCAGGGCCAGGGATTGAGCTTGCAACCTAGGTGCATGCCCTTGACTAGAATTGAACCCAGGACCCTTCAGTCTGCAGGCCGATGCTCTATCCATTAAGCCAAACTGGCTAGGGCAATAAAAATATATTTTAGAAAATAAAAAAATAAAAATGGATCATATATTTATTTAATAAAATAAAGAAATAATGGGCCGAAATGGAGTCAGTTTTGCTAAGCCATGTCATCAAACAAAAACTTACTACCCTAATTGCAGTTTCTGCCTCTCCCAGAAGTAGAATTTTAAATCAGTGAGTCTGGAATCTCCTGATCATCAATACCAGGGAGGTAGGTAATCTACATGATAGAACCCCTTCCATTTCATTCGCCCAAAAGAATGTGACCTGACCTAAAAATAATCATATATATATAGGTATGTTTGTATTTATTTCAGAGAGGAAGGGAGAGGCAGAGAGAGGTAGAAACATCAATGATGAGAGAGAATCATTGATCAGCTGCCTCCTGCAAGCTCTCTACTGGGAACCAAGCCCAAAGAAACCCAGGCATATGCCCTGACCGAGAATCGAAACTTCCTGGTTCATAGGTCAACACTCAAAACACTGAGCCACACGGGCTGGACAAAATAATCCTTTCTTTGCTTTTGCTGATAATAGCCCTTCTGCCTATAAAAATCTTTCAGTTTGAACAACCCCTTAAAGCTCCTTTCTAGTTGCTAGATGAGATGCTGCCTGATTCATGAATTGCTTAATATAAAACCAATTAGACTTTAAAATTGAATTTTGTCCTTTAACAGCCTCAACTAGCACTTGTGGCTTTGAAGATGGAGGAAGGGGGCCAGGAGCCTGGGAATGCAAAGGCTTCTAGAAGAAGGAAAAGGCAAGGAAATGGATTTTTCCCTAAGGCCCCCAGAAGGAACACTACCCTTAATTTTAGCTCAGTGAGACCCACATCACCAAGTGTGTGGTCATTTGTTACAGCAGCATTAGACAACTAATACAGCACCATTTTCAATGCTTTATGCAACAGTGTAAAGCAATAGAAGGTTTGTCTAAGGCCTAGATTCTTCCTTGTGCAGGGGTGAACATTATCTATATTGGAAAAAAAGCACAATATTATTCAAGCAGTTAAATATTTGCACTACACAGTCCTAGCACTACTCAGGTGGGTACACAACATGGGCCCAAGAAAAGAAGACTATCAATAACTAGACAGTTCTGAAGGAGTAAATAATGAAAGTTCTGGTGATAAGTACCACAGGTCAGAGAGACAAAGAATTAGAACTCCCTAGAGGAGGAGAAGGAGGAGGAGAAACTAGCATTGACCCCTGAAGGAAGAAGCAAGGAAGGAAACTCATTTTAGGAAATTAGATGATAAGAACATGTTGAGCAAGGCCAATAATGCCGGAAGAATAATTATGAACTTTTCCCCTTAAGTCATTGTTTCTCAATGTATGTTCTTGTTATCGGAGAAATTCGGGTGTTCTCTTCCCTACTGGGTGTTGGGGGGTAGGATCCTTACTATATCTCAAGAAAAATAATTTTCTGAGACTTGCATGGGAGGACAAGTGATTTTTATTTGTGTAGAATTACATCCCTGGGTTTCCAATGTCCCGTTCCAGTCATAGAAGAAGTGTAGCTGGGATTTCAGTAAAACTAAAAGCAAGGCCAGTGTCCAGACTTTCCAGTCCATGTTGCAGCCGGGTCCAGTTCAGCATCAGGCTAGTTATAGCCCATTAGTCCATTGTGTCCATTTTAGCTCAGTGAGACCCACATCACCAAGTTTGTGGTCATTTGTTACAGCAGCAATAGACAACTAATGGACCATGTGGGTGACTGCAGGAGAGCTCACCCTGACCAATAAGAGTCCCAAGTACATAAGGGGAACCAAGATAAACCAAAAGCAGAAGAGAGGGAGCTTCTTTGTTCAGGGAATTAAGTATCCCAATTTTACCCACTCTTGCTGTGCCCGTGCCCATTCTGGCCAATGATCTGTTCCCTGGTGTGACTGACAAGTAAGTACCTTCCCTGTGTCCCCCCAACTTTACTGGACATGAGTCTACTCCTCCCTGTCTAGTCCCTTCCCCCAGCAATCTGTGGGAAATAGACTGGTGGCTGAGCGTACAGCTTTAGCTTCCTGGTGAAGCTGTCCAAATGACAAGCCTATATTTGACCTTCCTTTGCTCCTTTCCTGTTATTAATAACTAGTTAATTACAATGGTATCATTCTGAGAATGTCATAGTGTTCCTCAAAAGAAAGATTGCATTGTCAAAATAAATTGAGAACTACACACCTTCTCTCCCCACCCCCTTAGAAATTCCCTTATGTATTACTGTCTACAGCCAGCCAGTAGTATGTGGGTTCTTGCAGGAAAGACGTCACAAAACGAGATCAAGTGATTTTTAGAGGACGTTTATTAAAGCTGGAGACAATGAAACAAGGAAGAGCCTAGAATAGAAGAAGCAACAGGGACTAGGTGAGGGAATGAGCCTAGGCTGGGATGCTTTGGCTCACTAAGAAGTCAGAAAAGCCTGGCTGGTTTGCTCAGTTGGTTGAGCATTGTTCCATGCACCAATAGGTCGCTGGTTTGATGTGGTTGGATTCCCAGTCAGGGCACATGCCCAGGTTTTGGGTTTGATCCCTGGTAGAGGGTGTGCAGGAGGCAGCCGATCGATGTTTCTATCTCTCTCCCTCTCCCTTCCTCTCTCTCTAAAATGAAAATATATTTTTAAAAAATAAAATAAAAACATATTTTTAAAGTCAGAAAAAAGGGGGCCTTAGGGACAAGGTCAGGAGGTTAGCCCAAGAGGAGTTGCTGCTGCCCATTGCTCCCTGGTTGCTAGCCTTGGGGGGTCCTTTAGTGTTTAAGGGATGCATGCCTGTGGGGGAAGGAAAGGAGGAAGGGAAAAGTGAGGGAGTGCTCCTAGGAGGGAGACTAGGTGCTGGAACTTTTGTTTTTTTCAAGGGTTTTAAAGGCTGGGAGTTTAAGAGAGGTCTTAAGGGAGGATCTCAATAGAATATTCATCAGTTTTATGCAAATGTGCCCAAATGACACTCTTAAGTGTTCTTGGTTCAGGGAAGATAGGATTTTGCAATTTACTAACTAAATGGCTATAAACTGCTTGGATGTTTAACTCTCTATCTTAGTTTCCTTATTCTGCTTGTCGTGGCTTACTATCCTGTCTCATGGGACGAAAAAGGGGCCACATACTAAACCTGACAAGCACAGGGGCGGCATGCATGGGAAGCCTTACAAACTCAAGAGACCTAAAGTAACCACATAGGATAGTCTGAAATTAAAACTTCCTAGCTAAAAGTGAGTCGTGGCAAGTAGCCATGTCGTAGGTTGGTATCTACTTTGACAAAGGTCAATCTTTATCTTAGCTGAGTGTGTCTATTATCTTTTGGTATATCTCTGATAACATATTTTTGGAATGTCAGGGTAATCTTTTTCTAGACCCCTTAGGGCAAAACAGGTGCAGGATACCAGAGAATCCCTCATTGTTATCTCTTTCTCCCACATACCATCTCTATGTGCTATAAATGTTCATTGTTAACTATCCCATATCTAACGATGTAAAAGAAGTATCCCTTTTACTTTTTATCCAATCTCAGAGATTTCCACACTATGCTTTCTCCTTCCTCCCTAACCTATCACCAATGGATTTCATGTAGTCCCCTTACAGCTTCTCCTCTGATTCTAATGTATAAAATAAGGTGCAAAACAGCTATTTTCTGTAGCATTTTCTCAATCTATTGAGATTTTGTTTCCTGGCAGTTGTTGTCAGTTTGACTCAAATAAACTCATAAAAATTCTTACAGCCATGGCCAGGTGGCTCAGTTGAAATTCTTACAGCCCTGGCCGGGTGGCTCAGTTGGTTGTAGCATCACCCAGTACACTAAGAGGTTTCAGGTTCAATTCCCGGTCAGGGCGCATATGGGAGGCAAACAGTTGATGTTTCTCTCTCACATCATTTCTTGCTGTCTCTCCCTTCCTCTCTCTCTCTAAAATGAATAAACATATCCTCAGGTGAGGATAAAAAATATTCTTACAGATTTGTACCTATTTTACCTTGACACTTAGCATATTGCCACTTTAAAGACTAGCTCTTCCACTTTGAAGAAATCTTTTTTTAACTGTGTTGAAACAGCATTTACCAGATTCACCAGACCACAGAATTCTTTTTCCATGGAACACCCAATAGCATGCTTCTAAACACTTTGGGGAGCCATCAAACATTTGTGGAAGGAGGGGTGATTGAAGTAAACCTGGTCTTAAGAAAAGTAAGCTGGGATAATAATCGGCTTCAGGACACTGGCTAGTGCCTTCTGCCAGACAACTCTCAGTGTCTTCTGTAGCCCTGATTGGAGTCCTTAATTCCTCATCAAAGACATAAGAGCATCAGAAAACAGGGCTGGAGTATCTGGAAACCTTCACTTTAATGACTGCATGAAAAGCTGTGCCAGCAGCAGCTGCCATGACCACGCGAGGAACAGCCACTGTCCACGACTGTCCGTGGAACAGTCTCTGCCCATGACCATCCAAGGAGCAGCTACTGTCACCACCATGTGACCCACCACCAAGCCCACTGCTGCAGCCACAGGTCCCACGTGACTCAACACCTAGATCCTTCAGTAAGAGCAAAAATGGGGAGACAGAAGAACAATCCCCAAAGGAAAGAAAAGGAAGAATCACCAGAAAAGGAACTAAATGAAACGGAGGTGTGCAATATGTCAGAAAAAGGACTCAAAATAAGGGTCATACAGTTCATAAACCGATGGGTGAGAAAATCAACACCATATGCAAGAATCAAGAGGAAATAAGGAGTGAAATAGCTACAATAAAAAATACTATGTAAGCTTTCTACATATAATGAACAACATAAAGTGATGAACAAAAGTAGAACCAGAGTCATAGAAGCATCGAATAGACTGTCCAACCTATGCGGGAAGGCAGAGGGTGAGGAGGTAAGAGATCAACCAAAGGACTTGTATGCATGCATATGAGCATAACCAATGAACACAGATAGTGATGTGGTGAGGGGGGAAAGGAGACTTATGTAATACCTTAAACAATTAAGAATTTAAATTTTAAAAACAGATTTAAAAAAAAAAGGAAATGTAAGCTGGAAAAGCCAAATAGACTGCTGAGCCACATTGGCCAGGGGAAAATACTTTTTTAAAGACATGAAATAAGTAGCCAAAAGAGGGAAACAATACAAGTTCCATCAACAGATGAATAGAAACAAAATGTGGTATATACATACAATGGAATATCAGTCAGCCTTAAAAAGGAATGAAATTCTGATACATGCTACCAAATGGGTGAACCTTGAAAATGTTCTGCTAAGTGAAATAAGCCTGGCACAAAAGGACAAATACTGTATGATTCCACTTATATGAGGTACCTAGAATGAGTAAATTCTTAGAGACAGAAAGTACAAAGGAATGGAGAGCTATTGTTTAATGGGTACAGACTTTCCATTTGGAATGATTTAAAAATTCTGCAAATGGATAGTAGTGATGGTTGCACATCATGAATATATTTTATGCCACTGAACCACTTAAAATGGTTTACTTTATATTATTTAAAATTATTTTTATTTAAAAATATTTTTATTGATTTCAGAAAGAGGAAGAAGAGGGGAAGAGAGATAGAAAATCTATTGGCTGCCTCCTGTACACTCACAACTCGTAACCCAGGCATGTGTCCTGACCAGGAATCAAACCAGTGACCTCCTGGTGCATAGGACGATGCTCAACCAACTAAGCCACACTGGCCAGGCTATTATGTATATCTTAATGCACGCACAAAATTAAAAGAAACTGGATCTCAGTTGTTGTTTTTAAAGTGGATAAAGACAGGAAACAGCCCTGGACGGTGTTTCTAAATTGTTAGAGCATCAGCCCTCACACTAAAGGGTCTTGGGTATGATTCCCAGTCAAGGGCACACACCTGGGCTGCAGGTTCCATCCCCACCCTAGTCACCTAATCAGGGCTCCTATGGGAGGCAACCAATCTATGTGTTTCTCTTCTCTCTCTCTCTCTCTCTCTCTCTCTCTTCCTCCCTCCACCCTCCCTTCTACTCTCCCTAAAAATCAATGGAAAAAATATCCTTGGGTGAGGATTAACAAAAAACAAAACAAAACCAACAAAACAGGAAACAGAAGGTCAGGAAAAAGGGTAGATAGTGGCACAAGACTGTCTTCCCAGGATTCCTGTCATTCTGGGGCGATTTGCCTATTTCCCGACAGCCTCCAAGAATTTCTGCAGGCTGGCTCACTTTCTAGACCAAAGTTAACTTGTTCATTTTCATCCACACCCCAAAAATGACACCCCCTATGGCCTCTGAAATTCCACCATTACGAAGTTATTTCTTTGGATAATGATGATTACCAGCTCCCTTCTTTCCCCACACTCCTATCCTGCACCCCTAGATGTGGTTGTGTGTTTACCACTGCCTCCTATAGGAGTAAATTGGCTTTGGCATTATGGGATCACATCAAGTCCTTGCAATTTCCCATGTGCATGCTTACTTAAAAGAGAAGGAATACCAAGCAGACCGTGATTTTTGTTTCTGAGTTGTTTACTTGGGGAGAAAATAGATGTCTTAATAATTAAAAAATAAAAATACAACAATGCTAAATTGGTTAGGTGAGTAAAAAGAAATAAAGGTGGTACTTTTACATAAATTATTTTTAAAATATATTTTTATTGATTTCAGAGAGGAAGGGAGAGAGAGATAGAAACATCAATGATGAAAGCAAATCATTGATTGGCTGCCTCCTGCACACCCCATACTGGCAATAGACCTGGGCATGTACCCTTGTCCAGAATCGAACCTGGGACCCTTCAGTCCACAGGCCAATGCTCTATCCACTGAGCCAAACCAGCTAGGGCAACGTGATACTTTTAGATGTAGAGCCAAAGCTTAGAATAGACAAATAATTACTGTATGACCCAGTTAATCCATACCTAGGTGTTTGTCTGAAAGACATGAAAGCATATATTCATACAAAAACCTGCATATGAGTGTTTATAGATGAATTATTTGTAATAGCAAAAAAACTGGAAATAGCTCAAATGTCCATCAGCAGGTGAATGGATAAGCAAATTTTTGATATATCCACATAGTGGAATACTACTCATCAATAAAAAGTGGATGAATCTCAAAATAATCATGCTGAATGAACACTACCAGGGGGGGAAAAAGAATACATATTGTTTGAATTAACTTGTATAAAATTATACAAAATACAAACAGACCTACAGTGACAGGAAGCAGATCAGCTGTCTAGAAACAAAATGGAAAAGGGAGAGAGGAATTAAAAGGTATGAGGCCCTGGCAGGGTGGCTCAGTTGGTTGTCACATCATCCTATACACCAAAAGGTTGTAGGTTCAATTCCTATTCAGGGCACATACCTACATACCTACATACCTACAGGGCACATTCCTATTCAGGGGCTCATACAGGAGGCAACCGATCAATGTTTCTCTCTCTCCCTCTCTCTTTGTCCCTTCCCCCCACTCTCTCTAAAAAAAAAAAAGTTATACCTTTTATTTATTTTTCTTATCTTATTGCATTAGGCCTTGTAGGAAAACATTTAACAATAGAAGTCATATTTGACATATTTGTCATATTTTCTATTTAAAAAATAAGTGTTATCCTATATAATAAAAGCCTAATATGCCAAGTGTCTGGTTGTCTGGTCATCCATTCAACCAATCAAACCAAATATGCTAATGATATGCTAAAGCCGCTTAATCGCTCGCTATGATGTGCACTGACCACCAGGGGGCAGACATTTGACTGGCTGACCAGTTGTTATGACATGCACTGACCACCAGGGGGCAGATGCTCTGACTGGTAGGTTAGCTTGCTGCTGGGGTCTGGCCGATCAGGACTGAGCGAGACGGGCCAAACATGCCCTGGAGCCCTCCTGCGGTCCCTCCCCGCTGGACAACATCCCACATCCCTTCCCGGCTCTGATTGTGCACTGGTGGGGTCCCTCGGCCTGGCCTGTGCCCTCTTGCAATCCTTTTGGTGTATAGGATGATGTGACAACCAACTGAGCCACCCTGCCAGGGCCTCATACCTTTTAATTCCTCTCTCCCTTTTCCATTTTGTTTCTAGACAGCTGATCTGCTTCCTGTCACTGTAGTTCTGTTTGTATTTTGTATAATTTTATTGCAAGGAGATGTTGGAGAGCCGGTTTCAGCCCAATCACACAGGCCAGGCTGAGGGACTCCACTGGTGCACAAATTTGTGCACCAGGCCTCTATTTGAGAAATAAGGTATGTACCATAAAAATCTACCCATTAATGTGTACACTCAGAAAACTAAGGTGGATCCTAAAGGCACTAACAGTTGGAGGCTATCTGCTAACTACAGTTCTTACAGATGACTGAGCATTGCACTTTTTGCTATATTTTTCTTGTAATCTCTTATGTATATGGTATCTCACAAAGTTTAGAATATCCTCCTCTTTTTTAAATAATACTGTGAATCCCCAAAGTGCCTATCACAGCGTCTTGCCCAGGACCTCATTAAGTATGTATAGAATAATAATAATTGATAAGTACCTACCCATTAATTTCAGGATCTTTAGATAATTCTAGGCAGGAAAGCATATGATACAGTCCTTACCTGTGGAAAATGTCTAACAACTGGTTCTTGGAAGTACTGATTTCTAGTGTTTGCTGATTTAAAAGGTGTAAATATCCCCACCATAGTCAAGTTCAATACACATGTGATATTAACCAGGATGCAAAATTCCTGAAAATTTAACAATCAGTCCTTTCAATCTGATACAAGCCAGCTTCAGCATATTGCTGTTCCTTACCTTCAAAGAATGTGTGTGTGTGTGTGTGTGTGTGTGTGTGTGTGTGTTTTCTTTCCTTTGGGTTTTCATTTATTGAAAAAAAATTAGAATAATATTAAGTGCAATTAAAAAAAATTCACCCATAGTTCAACTACTCTAACAGCTATCAAAACTCTTCATTTTTGTGTTCTCCTCTGCAGTCTTTGCTTTATGCATACATATTTTAACTAGTCATAATCATACAATTTAAAAAAACATAATTTTTTAAACATATACAAAATATCTATATATATAAAAGTATAATATGCAAATCAACCAGATGGCAAAACGACCGGTCACTATGACGCACACTGACCACCAGGGGACAGACACTCAATGCAGGAGCTGCCCCAGCCCACAGGCATCACCTGATTGGGGCCTGCCAGCCAACCTCCTGGTCCTTCCCCCAGGCAGGCTCCAATCGCCCAATGGGGAATGAGGAATTGGGGGTGGGTGGCAGTGGACACAGGTGGTGCCATGCCAAGGCCCCTGTTCTACTGGTTACCCCACACCCAGAGGGCGACCAGTAGCAGGGGGCAGGGCCGGCGAGCGGCGGGAACGGCCAACCTCTTGGTCTCTTCCCCGCCCCCTGCCAGCAGGCTCCTATGGCCTGATGGGGAATGGGGAACTGGGGATGGGTGGTGGCAGGGGGAGGGGCCAGCTGCCAGCAGCCAGGGAAGATGGCCCTGATTGCAGGCCAGGCCTAGAGACGGTACCCATGCACGAATTTTGTGTGCTGGGCCTCTAGTACAGAATAAAGTAATGAACCTCATATACCATAACCCAGCCTTTCAAAACATTTACCTGTGGCCAACCCTGTCCCATCTACATCATCAGCTTCTTGCCCCTTACCCACATTTTTTGAAACAAATCCCAGACATTATGTCCTCCCATCTATAAATATTTCAGTAGTAATCATTCAATGTTTCATTCTGCTTTTTTCACTTGTAGCCTAAGGAAGACAAAGACATAAATAATTCAACTAAAAAGATTTAAGTATTCTGATATTGGCAGTGAGGACTGATTGGGAGGAACAAGGGAGGAGTGTCTATAAGCTACAGCATCTGCCCAGCCAGGGTGGCTCAATGGTTGAGGTTTGACCTATGAACCAGGAGGTCAAGATTTGATTCTTGGTCAGGGCAATTCCCAGACCGGCTGGGAATTGAACCTGCAACCCAGGTATATGCCTTTGACTGGGAATTGAACCCACGACCCTTCGATGCTCAGGCCAACACTCTAACCAAAGACCAACACTCTAACCAAAGACCAACACTCTAACCAAAGACCAACATTAGCTTTTGTTGTTGTTGTTAATCCTCACCCAAGGATATTTTTCTATTGATTTTTAGAGAGAGTGGAAGGGATGGGGAGAGAGAGAGAGAGACACATTGATTGGTTGCCTTCCACATGTGCCCTGACCAAGGCCAGGAATGGAGCCTGCAACTGAGGTACATGCCCTTGACCGGAATTGAACCTGGGACCCTTCAGTCCATGGGCTGATGCTCTATCCACTGAGCCAAACTGGCTAGGGCTCCGATATTAGCTTTTTAAAAGGATTTTTCTATAAACTCCCTTGGACAGATTTTATTTATTTATTTTTGAGATAGAGTGGGAAAGAGAGAGAAAGAGAAACTGAGAGAGGTTTCTCCTGCATGTGCCCCAACCGGAGATCGAACCCTCAACCTGGGTATGTGCCCTGACTAGGAATTGAATCTGCCACCTTTTAATGTAGGGAATGATGCCCCAACCAACTGAGCCACAGTGGCCAGGGCGGATGTATTTTATTTTTTTTAACTTACCATCTAATTATCCATTGGTCCAACATTCCTTGGAAGACAGATTACTTATCCCCTTCCCTCATTACATTAATTTATGCTGCAGTGTCATGAATGGTGTCACCCCCTCTGCCCTTTAGAGAAGAGCAGTATAGAGGAGGCAACATGAAGCCAAGTCCAAAAAAAGAAATTTGGCAAACAAGAAATCCTTATTATTCCCATGTTTATCATATATGGCATTTGACATTCTGGTAGAGAAACTCAAATTATAAACTGTAGGGCCAGAGACTGTCCTCATTAGTCTTATTTATTACTTTTAAATCTTTATTGTGGAAAGTTTTACATATGTCCTCCCTTTTCCCTATGGACTCCCTCTCATTCGTTTTATAACCCCTTAGACCCGTGGTCGGCAAACCGCGGCTCACGAGCCACATGCGGCTCTTTGGCCCCTTCAGTGTGGCTCTTCCACAAAATACCACATGCGGGCGCACACGTACAGTGCGATTGAAACTTTGTGGCCCATGTGCAGAAGTCGGTATTTTGTGGAAGAGCCACACTGAAGGGGCCAAAGAGCCGCATGTGGCTGGCGTGCCGCGATTTGCTGAGCCACAGTTTGCCGACCACTGCCTTAGACTATTAATTACAATTCTGGTCCAATACACTATCTCTTACCCCGGCTCTACCCTGCAAGGTAGATTTTATTGTACTAAATTGTGGGTGAGAAAACCAAGGCTCAGAGATACTTACTCAAGATCATATACTTCAATGTGGTGGAGCCAGCATCAATTGGGGTTATTTGGTTGCAAACAAAAGAAATCGGCTAAGTTCATCAAAATAAAGGTGGGCATTAATTAGAAGTATATTGAACAGCTCACAGAATGAATGTGAATCTGGAGAAAACAGGGCTGGAACCAGGACATCAAGGATGACTCCATCCTGCAGTGTGAAAGTGTGAAGCTTTTTTTCATCCTTCTTTCATTTTGTTCAAAATTCAAAAGTTCATGAAAAGAGACTTCAGTTGATCTTTAACTTCAGAAGGAGGGCAGGGCATATCATTTACTATCCCATAAAGAAGGCCCGTGCTGTGAAAGAAATAATTGCTCAGAAGGAATTCAGCAAGCAGTTTTGAAGGGTGAAATGGATGCTGGGTAAAGAAAACAATTTTCTATAGTGACACCATAAATGCACTGTGCGAATCTCCTTTCAAGGAAGGACCCGTTGCCCCAGCTGTGGTAGTGTGGCTTGGAGACAGCTTTCAGCTGTCAGCTTTCCAGGAATTGCAGAGCCACCTCATCCATAGTTATACCCTTCCCAGGGCAGCCTATATCATTGAAGTTGGGGCGTTAAGGCCTGGTCATTTCAGTTTACTGTTGGGACAATTCTCTAGGGACATTTTCGCTCCAGAGCTCCCTCTGGGGCTGATTGAGGCTGTGTTTGAGCCTGCAGTACAACCCAACATTTCTCTGTACCCACTCCTGCTCTCCACCTCTCCCTCCCATAGGTCTTGATGCCAATAACATTTTAAAAAATAAATGTCCTGAATGCTAAACTCAGTCTGTGTCTGCTTTCTGGAGAACACACCCTGTGACATCTCCACTCACCAATTCATATGTCCCCAAAGTCCCAACACTCTTACCCCACCCACCAAATATAATTATGCTTCATTATGACTTTTTTTCTATTGTGTGGCACCAAAAACAAACCAACTAGGTCAACTTGTCTCATTGAAGAAAGAAGGATCTGCCCTAATACTAGACAAAAAATGGTCTGGGTCGAACTTAATAAAAGACGGTGTGTCAGGGACATCTTGAGGCCTTCCTAAGGGATTTTCAAGGGTAATTTTGACTATATTCAACTTTCACCTTTTATGCTACCCTTAAAACCTCACCCATGTGAGATATACCCTTTACATTTGTGTGCATTGCAGTGGTACAGTATTAACTCATACCAAAAATTATGACATTGTAAAAAAAAATGGTGGATGAAAGTACAAGGAAAAATGACAGAAGTTCTTATTAGAGTACTTTAGGGTTTCTCTCTTCGTAGGACTCTGTAGCAGCACTGTCCAATAGGAATATAATAGACATAAGTAATTTCAAAATTTCTAGTCACATTTTTTAAAAAGTAAAAAGAAACAGGCAAAATTAACATAATTCATTTAACACAACATATATACAAAATACTATCATTTCAACACATAATCTATATAATAATTATCATTGACGTTTTACATTTTTTTCATACTCTATATCTTACATTTACAATGCATCTCAATTTGAACTGATCACATTTCAAGTGTCACTTATGGGTTAGTGACTTCCTTATTGGATAGTGCAGGTCTCAAACATCTACACTAATAAAAGAGAAACATGGTAATTGGCGTACGACCGCTACCCTTCCCATTGGCTAATCAGGGAGATATGTAAATTAACTGACAGCCAAGATGGCGGCCGGCAGCCAGGCAGCTTAAAG
>NW_005355833.1:29169-42844 GCF_000412655.1 Myotis brandtii | reverse complement strand
GGCTGCACTTAGGGATTGGGCCTGCCCTCTGCCACCCGGGAGTAGGCCTAAGCCAGCAGGTCGTTATCTCCCGAGGGGTCCCAGACTGTGAGAGGGCACAGGTCGGGCTGGGGGACCCCCCTCCCCCCCCCTGAGTGCACAAATTTTTGTGCACCGGGCCCCTAGTTTCTATCTATAAAAGCCTAAGTGACCATTTACGACCAAACGACCGAACGACCGGAACAACCTGTTGACCAGTCGCTATGATGCACACTGACCACCAGGGGGCAGACGCTCAACTCAGGATCTGCCCCTGGTAGTCAGTGCGCTTCCACAGTCAATTCCTCCCCCCAGCTGGCCAACCTCCCGCAACCCCTTCCCCTGGGCCAAACCTCCCATGGTCCCTCCCCCCGGCCGGCCACCCCCCTGATAGGCCTTGATCACCAGCCAGGCCTAGGGACCCCACCCGTGCACGAATTTGTGCACTGGACCTCTAGTTATCTTATAACAGAGAAATCTCTCATTTCTCTGGAAAGTTTGGTCTAATTGGGTAACATTTGAGGGAAAGATGTGGAAATATATGTAACTGTATCAAAACTTTGCCTGCCAGACCTAAGGAAGATTTCCATGCACTCTAGATCAGGGGTGGGCAACCCCTGGCACGTGTGCCAAACATGGCACGCCAGTAACTTTTGCTGGCATGAGAAACCCTCTCTTATAATCTTCCATTTACAATTTTTTTCTTAATATCGACTTTTTTATTTTTCAGATAAATTCAGTGTAGTTGCATCTTAGATAAATAAATAATTTTGCATAACAAGTTATCTTAAAGACCATAGACATGGATTGACGAGAGAGGGGAAGAGCAATTTCTATGCCTCTGCCTTAACTCTCCCTGCCTTCCTAGATTTGACCAGTGTTTTGGTTTCATCTACATACGCTTGTGAATCTTTGTTCTCAGTGATGAATTTTGTTAAGTCTCGTAATAGGAGTAGCCTGACGGATGAAAGTAGTAGCTCGTGCATATCTCTGAAGGTCACGAAATATAAACCTGATGTAAAATCTCTGTCATCAGTGATGCAGCAGCAAAAGTCCCACTGATAATATCAAACGGAGTCATAAAGTTTTCTGTCGGACTATCAGTGTACATGTATACATTAAAAAATAAATGTATTTTTCATCATCATATACTGTGTTTTTGTCGCTCGAATGAATTTTATTATTTCTTCAAGGTTCTTCACATACGTACACCTTAAGAGATATCAAGTAGGCGTAACATGTTCTCAAAAAATTAGGGTTGGCACGCAGAAGAATTTTGAGTCAGAGATTTTGCTGGTTTTGGCACGCACTCACAAAAAGGTTGCCCACCCCTGACCTAGATTAAAAAGTGGGCAATGGTCTGCCTGTTGGCAGAGTAGAAACCCAAACTCAGCCCTCAGCAGAGAGAGGCAACATCTCCTGGGGCAGAACATGAATCAATAGTTTCTAATTCCCCAACAAGCAGTGAATCATTAAAGTTTATTCAGGGAAAGGATAATTCACAGTGTTTTCTAATCAAGTCTGTAAATTACAGACAAGAAGTCTATTCTTCAAGTCTCAGTGCCTTTCATCCTGGAGGAGAAAACAGCAACAGCTGATAGAGAAGGCATGAAAAAATTCCCTTAGTATTGAACTGTTGACTTAATTAAAAACAACACACTCTACTTTTTACAACAAGGTAAATGAATGAAAGTAAGAGCTCAATTTTTACTGCTTTGAAACAAAATTGAAATATGGAACTGAAAACAGCTTTAAGAAAAATGAGACATTTTAAAACCTTGAAGTCCATTCTACTGATTCTGTGCCTATATAACACTAGATGAAAGGCCTAATTTATTCATATACCACACACACACACACACACACACACACAATTTGGCATCAAATACAGAAATCTTGAACTAAAAATACAACATAAAAACTTTCCCATAATTAGTGAAACCTGCATGGTCTTGGCAGCAGAAAACTGTCAAACTGACCTATTTGAAAACACCTTCAAAATCCACAGCACACAACCCCATAGGAAACAACACTACTGCAGATAAGCTCAAAGTCAAAAATTACAAATCACATAAGGAAATAAATCACTAAGAGGGAGAATAAAACAGGGAGAGGCAGAAACAACAAACGAGAAAAATGTACCTCCAAAATTCAAGATACTAGAACAATCTAAAGAGATTTAAAAATAACTTTAGAACATCCAAACCTGTAGAGAATTTTTATGAGTTTATTTGAGCCAAACTGATGAGATATGCTGGGAAGCAAGATCTCAAATGATCTCCTGGAAATTTCTTTTTTAAATATATTTTTTTTATTGATTTCAGAGAGGGAGAGGGAGAGACAGATAGAAACATCAATGATGAGAGAGAATCATTGATTGGCTGCCTCCTTCTGGGAATCAAGCCAGAAACCTGGGTATGTGCCCTGACCAGGAATCAAACCGTGACCTCCTAGTTCATAGGTCGATACTCAACCACTGGGCCACACCGGCTGAGCTCCCCTGGAAATTTCTTGAGTGAGAGAATAGAAGAACTGATATTTTAGGTCAGCAATTTTCAACCTTTTTTATCTCATGACTCAAGTAAACTAATTACTAAAATTCTGTGACACACAAAAATATAATTTTTGCTGATCTGACTAAAGAAATAGGTATAATTTTGATTCATTCACACCAGATGGCTATTGTTGTGTTAGCTGCTGTCATTTTTTTTTATTTGACAGTCTCAGGGAAAAGAAGTTAGTGCTCTTGATGAAACAGATAGTGACACTGCTCAAACTGCCCTGAGCCCAGGGTCCAGGTGGGCCTCTTCTCTTCATCCCTCCACCCAGTAAAAGAAAAAAAGAAATTTCCAGACATGAAAAGACTGAAAGTTTACTTTTTACAGGTTCTTGCTGAACGAGCTATTAAATGATATACTTAGGAAGAAAGAAACTGAACTCTGAAGGAAGGAATGGGTGCCCAAAGCAATTGTGAGCAAGGGAACTGGTAAACATATTGATAAACCTACAAATAGCTTTAAAAAAGTAACTAGTGTCCTAGCCGGTTTGGCTCAGTGGATAGAGTGTCGGCCTGCGAACTGAAAGGTCCCAGGTTCGATTCCAGTCAAGGGCACATGCCCGGGTTGTGGGCTCGGTCCCCAGTCGGGGGCTTGTAGGAGGCAGCCAATCAATGATTCTTTCTCATCACTGATGTTTCTATCTCTCTCTCCCTCTTCCTTCCTATCTGAAATCAATAAAAATATATTTTAAAAAAATAACTAGCTAAAAATATATCAGTAATTAAAATAAAAAAGAAAAGAGGCAAATATTCTGATTATGTGTGGAGTTGTAAAGTCACTCCATGGTGCCTAAAATGTTACAAATACATGAAGATATAGTTTTTATTAATTCTTTATTTTAACAAAGTTATTTTCTACCAAATTGTGTGTTTTTTAACATGTCTTTAGACAAATCACTAGGTATCCACTATTTCCACCCCATCTCCAAAGACTTTTCATTATAAAGGAACAACAACAAAAATCAACAGTCTCATATCAAAAGATTAAATTTTAAATGTCATTCTGTATGCTATAAGGCACATTATCTATGTACAATCCAAATATTTTAGGAAAGGGGAAAAGAATTCCTTTCCTTTTCCAGGCCAGACTTGTCTCTTATCTTAATTCCATCTAATACATAACACAAATATCAGATGAGATATAATCTAAATCATAGCATTTGGCTTTAAAAATCTTTATTAGAGATATTGTAAGAACCCACAAGATAGGAATGATTTTCTGGAACCATTTTCTCCTATGGAATGTGACGTTCTCCATTTTTTTAAAGTATATTGACTTTAGAGAGAAAGAGGGAGAGAGAGACATCAATTTGTTACTTCACTTATTTATGCATTCATTGGTTGATTCTTGTATGTGCCCAGACTGGGGATCAAACCCCCAACCTTGGTGTATCAGAACAATTCTCTAACCAATGGAGCTACCTGGACAGGGCTGACATTCTCTATTTCCTAAGAGTAACAGTAGAGATTTTTCTAATCAAAATTCAGAAAGATATGACTTGAAGAACATCTGTTTACTTCGCAACTTGAGGTAGCAATACAAATATTTTAACTGATTATTTTAGCTGTTCACTTTTGAGATTACTAATTCAAAGGTCTACATTTTAAAATCATTTTTTATTTTTCAATTACAGTTGACACACATATTACATTAGTTTCAGGTGTACACCCCAATGATTAGACATTATATAACTTACTAAGTGATAATCCCAATAAATCTCATTCCCATCTATCACCATAAATAGTTATTAGAATATTATTGGCTATCCCTATGCTGTACTTTACATCCCCATGACTATTCTGTAACAACCAATTTGTACTTCTTAATCCCTTCACCTTTTTTGCCCATTCCCCCCAACTTCCCTCTCGTCTGGCAACCTTCAAAATGTTCTCTGTATCTATGAGTCCATCTCTGTTCTGCTTGTTCATTTATTTTTTTTTAATTAAAAAAATTTTTTTTTATTGATTTCAGTAAGGAAGGGAGAAGGTGAGAGAGATAGGAACATCAATGATGAGAGAGAATCATTGATTGGCTGCCTCCTTCATGCCCCCCACTCGGGATTAAGCCTGCAACCCAGGCATGTGCCCTTGACCGGAATCGAACCCAGGCCCTTCAGTCACAGGACGACACTCTATCCACTGAGCCAAACCAGCTAGGGCTATTTTGTTTTTTAGATTCAATTGTTGATAGATATGTATTTATTGTCATTTTATTGTTCATTTTTTATCTTTTTTTCTTAAAGAAGACCCTTTAACGTTTTTTTTAAAATGTTTTATTTATTTTAGAAAAGAATAGAGATAGAAACATCAATCGGCTGCTGGAATCAAACCAGTGATTTCTTGGTTCATGGGTTGATGCTCAACCATTGAGCCACACCAACTGGGCTGCTTTAACATTTCATGTAAAACTGTGTTGGTGGTGATGAACTCTTCTATCCTTTTCTTGTCTGGGAAGCTCTTTATATATCCTTTGATTCTAAATGAGCGCTTGGCTGGGTAATCTTGGTTGTAGGTCCTTGCTTCTCATCACTTTGAAAATTTCTTGCCACTCCTTAAAGGCCTCCATTTTTTTTTCTGAAGGCCTACATTTTTAAAAGAGGGATGGAAATCTTTGTGTAAACATCAGCTTCTGTGTATCTCTCTGCAAAACTCTAGAAATTGTGTTTGAATTATAAAAAATACATATCTATTTCTGTGCCTTTCTTTCTTTGTATATTTCATGTTTCTATCTTAAGACAAATCAACAAGGCTTTCTCTCTTGGTTCCTCTTTCTGCTTTTCCCTTTTTTGCTTTTTTTTTTGTGTCTCCTCTCATTTTCTTTCTTGTCTTCTATTTCTTTCCCTTAACTTTCAATATTGAAAAACATTTTTATTTTTTCTATATTTGTTGATTTTTATTTGCAATCTCTTTTTCAACACAATTTACAGACTCATTCCCATTCTGATTATATAAGTGCTAAGTGGCAGAAAGGTCTAGAATAAATACATCAAAACAAAGAGGCAAAGCTGTGAAAGAAACTAAGTTGCGTGCAACAGTTCTGTCTATGACGATGGGGGATGTGTCAGGAAATAATACAGAGTAAGACAAAGCAATTGGACAGTTTGAGCTAAAGTTCTTTCAATCATCTTTATCTTTAGCTCCATGTTTAAAGATACTTAGGAACTCAATGTAATTGAAACTTCCGTTTTTGTCAGTGGGTGCTTCTCTGTACAGCTCCTCCACTTTCTTGTCTGTAAACCTACCTCCCATCCCTGTGAGCAGCTCTCTCAGATAATCTTCCTGAATGGTACCAGTTGCTTCGTCATCAGAGTAAACAATAGCATTGCTGATGACATCTCCAGGATTTGTGCCATTTAACTTCTCACCAAACATCATGAAGAGCATGGTGAAATGTACAGGCCCTGGAGTCCGCTGGATTCTTCCCTAGAGGAGCAAGCATATCATGCAAACTTCCTTGTCAATGAAACCTCGGTTCTGATCAATCATGTTGAAGGCCTCCTTAAACTCCTGAATCTAGGACTGGTCAAACATGACAAGCACATTAGATGTTGCCTGCTGGGGGCGCTTCTTGGTGGTGTGGTCTTTGTTTTTGCTGGACACGGTGGCTGTTTAATTCGCCACAGAACCCAGGCTGCCCCGCACGAGACAACGAGCAACTCCTATGAAGCGGTGCCATGACCTGAAAAACATTTTAAAATAATTTATTTGAAAAATGATATAGAAGAAAGAGTACAGGTTTCAGATCACACAGACAGGGATTCAAGTCCTAGTTCCTCACTTCCAAGTGAGGAACTTGAGCAAATTATCATCCCCTCTAAGATTCAGTTTCCTTAACTGTGAAGTAGGGCAATGAAGCCTACCCCAGACTTGTCAGGATTACCTGAGATAAAGTATGTGAAACAGCCAACATAAGTGGCCAATAAACGCTGGTTCACCTTCTCACTCAAATAGTTTTATGTTCTTTGTTCTTAATTTTGAAAAGCAAAATAAATGGAATGTTTTCTATTTCTCTCAAAAACTTGCTTTATACTTAGCAAACCTGAATTCACTTTTTCTTCCATTAATAATTAGTTGGGGTTTTGATGGAAATGGTTTTCCCACCCATCACTGTCTAGTATCCTATTAGACATTAATAGAAGTCAAATAAGTTTGCATGTGATCTCTTCTTATACATTCATGGTGCATACTGTCCTATTAAAAGCAATTCTTGCCCTAGCTTGTTTGGCTCAGTGGATAGAGCATGGGCCTGTGGACTGAAGGGTCCCGGGTTTGATTCTGGGCAAGGTCACATGCCCAGGTTGCAGGCTCGATTCCCAGAGTGGGGCCTGCAGGAGGTAGTCGATCAGTGATTCTCTCTCATCATTGATGAGTGATTCTCTCTCTGAAATCAATACAAATTTATTTTTTTAAGCAACTCTTTGAGCACTTTCTGGTAGCAACTTTAACTCAGTATTTTACCTCCTTAGTTGACCATACTTTCATGTAATGGTTATTCACATCCTGCATAAAATTAGAGCAACCCCTTTTACAAATCTAGAGAGATAAGTGGACTTCTATAAACTTCAAGCAATTTTCCATAAATATAACTTCTTTTAACAGAGAGATAAGAGTTAAATAGCATCCAATTAAAAGTGTATTCTTGGGCAAGGGCCTAAAGAATTTCAATTTGGTGTTTTGGGTTGTCTTGATGTTGCCTGTTTTATTCTTTTTTTAATGTGGCTATCAGTTAAAGGACACTGGCTGAGTGTTCCCACAGAGTACTAAGAGTACTTTGTCACAAAGACAAATCACACACATTCATTTTTAAAAAAATATATTTTTATTGATTTCAGAGAGGAAAGGAGAGGGAGAGACAGAAACTTTAATGATGAGAGAGAATCTGATCGGCCGCCCCCTGCATGCCCCACATTGGGGATCGAGCCTGCAACCTGACCAGGAATCAAACCTTGACTTCCTGGGTCATAGGTCAATGCTCAACCACTGAGCCACGCAACCAGGCCCACACTTTTTTTTAAAAACCTGTTTTCTTGTCATGAACGTGGGAGATCAGAGGTTTTTTTACAGGCTTGCTCTGAGCACCCAATGAGATTACCTATGTGAAAGTGCAGCCTATACTGGAGCAGTTCAGACTAGTTACAAAATAATGCCTTTGGGATACTGTCAGTCGAGGGAAGGACAGAAATAATCATCATTGCCCAATTGGCCAGGGGGAGATCTTTGAGCTCAGAGCGAACCAGGGTTGATTTTTCTTTCCAAAGGAATTTTTAGGGTACACATAACACTCAGATTAGATGACTTAGGCCTGGAGATATGGGCTAGTGGGAGGAAAGAAAGAAAATACACTATCATAGGGTTGTTATGAGGGCAAGGTAAACATACAATAAAGATAAGCTATTATTAGACAGTAGTAAATGCTGTACTGTTTGAGAAAGACATATCTAAGTGTCTAATGAACGGCACTCATGCCCACTTATAGAACTAAAAGCAGGCAAAATATCCTCAAAATTATCAGAAAGAAAAAAATCCAAAGAAAACACAGAGAATCTACTGAAAGACAGTAAAAATGAAGGTATGCCAAGGAAGCATAAAAATAGAAAACAAAATAAGGTTACAGAACTAAAACTATACATAATAATTAAAATAATAAATGTGAATGAGATGAACTTAATGAAAGAAAAATACTCAAATTAATCAAACAAACAGAATCAGTCTACAAAAAGCCACATCTAAAATCAGAAATTGATAAAGCCTAATATTGGTGATAATGGGGCAAAGCTATCCTGGGAAAACAAATTGGTATAACATTTCTGGAAGGAAGTTAGCCTAACTGTATCAAAACGTAAAGCATTCATTCCATTGTATTGAGCTAATCCACTCTAGAGATTAGCCTGAGGAGAAAATTGCTCAAAAGCAAAAAGCTGAGCTCAGGATGTTTATCATTGTGTGTTTATGGTGAAAAAAAAAAAAAAAAGCAAACAAACTAAATGCTCAACAATAGGAGACTGGTTGAGTAAACCATGGTTTATACCAGTAAATATCCTGAATGGTTGGCAAACATTAACAATCATGGTGTTAGTCTATAGCTATTGGCTTGGATATCCATCCAGTACATATTCTGAGTGAAAAAAGTCATTACAGAAGAACATGTAAGTCATGATCTCATGTATGTGAAACTATACATACAATTCTATGTGTATATACTGCATAGAAATGTCTAAAGGATGTTCACCAAAATTGTTATGGCTCTTGCTCTGGATGATTTTTGGGGGATGATTTTTATTTCCTGTTTTGTACTTTATCTTGGGTAAAAACATTGGTCGTGAGAACACTGTTTTTGTGTATGTGTCTAAAAACCTATACCCCTTTAAAGCCACTGGGTCAGCCTATGCTTCATTCCTGTCATTCTCCCAATTATAAGCTTTAGGAAGGGGAACACATGGGTGGCTATTAGGAAAGTCATACCCAGGCAGGTTTCCTGCCTGGCGAGACCAATAGGGACTAGTCAAGTAGAACCAGCCATCTCTAGGATAGTAGTTAAAGCAACTCTTGCCCTGGCTGGGTAGCTCAGTTGGTTAAAGCGTTGTCTCCCATATGCCCAGGTTTCGGGTTCAATCCCTCCTTGGGGCACATATAAGAATCAACAAATGAATGTATAAATAAGTGGAACAACAGTTCTTGCCTGGTGGCTCTGTTGGTTGGAGCATCATCCCATGCACTAAAAGGTTGTGGGTTTGATTCCTGGTCAGGGCACATACCTAGGTTTGCAGGTTTGATGCCTGGTCAGGGCACATATGGGAGGCAACCTATCTCCGACATCGATGTTTCTCTCTCCCTCCCTCTCTCTCTTCCCTGCCTCTCCCTTCCCCTCTCTCTAAAAATCAATAAGCATGTCCTTGGGTGAGGATTTTTTTTAAGTGAAAAAATATTGATATCTCTCTTTCTCTCCTCCTTCCTCTCTCTCTAAAATCAATCAATAATTTTTTTTAAAGGCAACGGTTAGTTCAGGAGTCAAAGAGTTGCTGAATGCAGGCCCTTCTCTGTTTGTGTGTTTGTTTATAACAATTTCTTGGCTTCTATGGTGTCTATAGTGCAACTAGGATTTCCCCCAAATTAGAAATCTTCAGCGACTAATTTCTGGGACTTCCTGAGGCTGCTCCGTGCTATCAGCTGAGGGTTCCTGCAGCAGTGGCTCCATCTGTAGCAGTGAAACAGGGTGAGTCTAGAAGGAGCCTCCTAATGCTTTTATTTATTGTTTGACTCTTAAAAAAAAAAGCATCAATTACTTTTGTAAAAACAACCAGGCTAAGCTATTTTGTAAAGGATAGAGTGGCCAACTGTGTCCCAGTATGATAAGGACTGAGACTGGTCCACTGGATGCAACACAAGGAGGTTAGTAAGTGACCTGATCAAAAACAGTGTCTGTGTGGTGGGGGCAGGGGAATGGCTTAAGCGAGAGGAGAAGTGAGGAAGTGGAGAGAGTAATTTTGGACAGCTATTTCTGGAAGTTTGGCCATGACAAGAAGACAGGACACAGAGCAATGTGTGACTGAAGAAAGGAATGGGGAGGCAGGAAGAGGTATTTAATTTTTGTTTGTTTTTGTTTATTTTTAAGATTGAAAAGAGCCTGTAGAGCCTGGCTGGTGTGGCTCAGTGGTTGAGCACCAACCCATGAACCAAGAGTCCCTGGTCTGATTCCCAGTCAGGGCACTTGCCCAGGTTGTGGGCCCAATCCCCAGTAGGGGGTGTGCAGGAGGCAGCCAATTGATGTTTCTATCTCTCTACCCCTCTTCCTTTCTCTCTCTAAAATCTCTTTAAAAGAGAGAGACATACCATAGCTAAGATTTGGAAACAGCCTAAGTGCCCATCAGCAGATGAATGGATTAGAAAACTGTGGTACATCTACACGATGGAATACTATGCTGCTGTAAAAAAGAAGGAACTCTTACCATTTGCAACAGCATGGATGGAACTGGAGAGCATTATGCTAAGTGAAATAAGCCAGTCAATGAAGGAAAAATACCACATGATCTCACACATTCATGGATAATAGAGACCATTACAAACTTTTGAACAATAATAGATACAGAGGCAGAGCTGCCTCAAACAGATTGTCAAACTGCAGCGGGAAGGCTGGGGAGGGTTGGGGGGCAGGAGGGAAGGGGGTAAGAGATCAACCGAAGGACTTGTATGCATGCATATAAGCATAACCAATGGACAATACTCTTTGTAATACTTTAAGCAATAAAACAAAATTTAAATAAATAAATAAAAAGAGAGAGACACATCGATCTCTCTCTCCCTTCCCCTCCCTCCCTCCCTTCCACTCTCTCTAAAAGTCAATGGAGAAAATATCCTGAGAGGATTAGAGAGAGAGAGAGAGAGAGAGAGAGAGAGCCTGTAGATAAGAAGTGGATGACTCAGCAGGGAAAGGGGATGCTTGCTCCATAGTGGCAGTACCTGGTAAGCGGGGAGGGAGTGAAAACCAGAGCACCAGGAAAGGAGTTGGCCTTAAACAGAAAGAGGAATGCTGAAACTGGAAAGGAGGAAAAGCCATGTAGAGGTCAAATGGAGAACAGAGATTGGAACAGAGATGGGCCTGCAGGGGTCAGTGCCACCATACAGTTTTGAACTGGGAGCACTCACCCTGTTCGACTCTAAAATGGGAAAGCTGTCTGTGATGGAAATGTTCATTATCTTGACTGTGGTGGTTTCACAGGCACAAACACACGTTAAAACTCATCGAATTGTACACTTTAAATCGTGCAATTTATGGTACATCAATTATACCTCAATAAAGTTGTGAAGAATTTCTTTTTGTGCTTTTAAACTGGCATGCCTCCGTCAACAGGGGGCGTGGTTGTGCACCACAAGATGAAAAATGGTTTTCCTGTGTTTTCGTTTCGTGGTTTTGTTTTTCCTGATCTTTTCTCGGATAACAGAGCTCTTACTTACAGGCATTAAAAGAAAGCAATTAAGTAATTACAGGCATGAAGATACAGGCAAATGAATGTGCAAAGGTTAGAGTAAAGCCCAGAGCTGCTGAAATATCTCCGTGCCAGAGTAGCAAGCATTTATAGACTCAGCCAGAGAAAGGATGAGATAGCAAGACAAAAACATTTCTTCACAGTCATGTGGGAGCCAAGTATAGGATTCTCTGATGGCAAAGATTACAGTTGCTGCCTTCCAGAAAACAGGTTTGCTACCCGTTTTTGTGAGTAGGTCAATGCCGAGACACACATCACCCTAATGGCTGATTGAAGATGTGAAGGGTACAGAATTGAGAAGAGGCTTTTTTGCACACACGCTAGTTTGAGGACTTTCCTGCAGCCTGGACAGAGGAGCCCTTGGCCCCTGACCGACAGAATCGTTGTTCTCTCCTCTGTTAACTCCTCAGTGTAACATTTTGGGGCAATTCATTTCTTTTCTTTGGGTCTCTGTTTTCTCATCTGCAAAATCAAATGGATAGTCTTTGCCTTTCAGAATTAAAGTGAAATATTCTAATGAAAACATTGAAAAAGTAAAAGGAACTGTCTGTAAATAAGAGATCTTAATGCAACTAGACAACAATAGACAACACAAGATGTGAAAAGGTTATCTACACCCTGGGCCTCCTCTGCCTCTTCCAGATACTTGTGGCCAGTTTTGTTGATTGTGGACACTGGTAAATGACTCCTTCCTTTCACCCAGAGCCCCATCCACTTTACCTATCATAACAATACCATGGCATTATTAGCCCATCTTACAGCTGTGTAAAAAGAGGTATAATTTAAGTGTTTCTCCTTGGGTTACAAGCTAATAACACAGAAGAACTGGGATTTGAACCCAGAACTCAAAGATATACATATATTTTTTATTGATTTCAGAGAGGAAGGGAGAGGGCAAGAGACATAGAAACATCAATGATGAGAGAGAATCATTGATCGGCTGCCTCATGCATGCCCCCTACTGGTTATCAAGCCCGAAACCCAGGCACGTGCCCTGACTGGGAATCGAATTGTGACCTTCTGGTTCATGGGTCGATGCTCAACCACTGAACCACACTGCCTGGGCTGTCTGCTAGCTTTTAAAACACTAGTATCTCGTCAGTGTATTCAGTGGTCCTGCAGATCTTTCTCTTGTTTCAATAGTGTTTGAGCTGAACAGACCTAGGGATGCCCTTCTTCCAGCCTCCCACCACCTTCCAACTTCTTTTCCAGCTGTAACCTTCAGAGCCATCTTCTGCCTCCAAGACCAGTCAGCATCATTTATTGAGCTTAACTCCAATTGCCTAGCAACCATGAGCTCCCAGATTCCTTAGAATTTTTCCACCAAGGAGGAGGCCACTGTCAACCACCTCGTCAACCTGCATTTGCGGGCCTCTTGCATCTACCTCTCTCTGGGCTATTTCAACCATGACTATGTGGCTCTGGAGGGTATGGGTCACTTTCTCTGAGAGTTGGCCAAGGAAGAACTGAAGGGCACCCAGAGTCTCTTGAAAATGCAAAACCAGCATGGTGGCCACACCCTCTTTCAGGACTTGCAGAAACTGTCCAAAGAAGAACCTGAACCAAGCCCTTTTGTGTGTTTTTTTAACCAAGCCCTTTTGGATCTGCATGCCCTGGGTTCTGTCCACACAGACCCCCATCTCTGCAACTTTCTGGAGAACCACTTCCTAGATGAGAAGGTGAAAGTCATCAAGAAGAAGGGCAACTACCTAACAACCTCCACAGGCTGACTGGCCCCCAGGCTGGACGAGTATTCCTCCAAAAGGCTCACCCTCAAGCATGATTAGAAGTCTTTGAAGTCCAGAGGCCTTTGAGGGTTTCCTCTGCATACCCTGGTGTCAGGATTGTACCTGAGCCTCTCCCAGTAGCCACTAGGCCAGTGATGGCGAACCTTTTGAGCTCGGCATGTCAGCATTTTGAAAAACCCTAACTTAACTCTGGTGCTGTCACATATAGAAATTTTTTGATATTTGCAACCATAGTAAAACAAAGATTTATATTTTTGATATTTATTTTATATATTTAAATGCCATTTAACAAAGAAAAATCAACCAAAAAAATGAGTTCGAGTGTCACCTCTGACACGTGTGTCATAGGTTCGCCATCACTGGCTTAG
>NW_005355833.1:23650-28993 GCF_000412655.1 Myotis brandtii | reverse complement strand
CCAAATAAAAATTTCAGTTGCTCACTAGCCACACATCAAGTGCCCAATAGCCATGTGTTGCTACCATAATGGACAGCACAGATGTAGAATTTTCCATCATTACAGAAAGTTCTAATGGACAGTGCTGCTAGCATATTACTGTCATGCATCAGGAAGATACAGTTAGGCAGATGAAACACTTACCTTTACCTGAGTCTGTCCCTCTTTTATCATTATTGTCTAATTCTGAATATGCTTTCTAGTCTCCCTTCAGTCTTGTGCCTGAGCATCCACAGGCATGCCTGGGGCTGGCCAGCTGGCTCTGCCAGGCACCCAACACACAGGGCAGACACCAGGATTGTGATGACAAAGACTGATAGTGACACGTTGCCCAAGCCCCTCTGAAGCAATCTGTAGTGACAGCACCAGCGTAGGAAGTGGACAGCCTGTTTCTGCAAATCTGCTGTATCCGTCAGAAGCAGAAAGGATAAAGGGAGAAAGTAAGAAGTGAAGTGAGGGGAAGAGAGTAGTAGTGACTAAAAACTTGATGATCAAATTGTCTTCTTCTTAGTTCTTCCAGGCACAAAAGTTTATCCTTCAAACCATGAAGGAGATAGATTTCATGTATGTTCCTACAAGTGGGAGGAATGTAATAGTCGCTCACTCTCTTAAAACACAAATCACACATGAATTTATACAATTCTGGATCAAATTATGTGTTAAAACTACATCCTCCTGATGAAGAAGACCCTAGAATTAGTGCTAGAACAACATGGTGCTCTAAAAAGGGGGGGCGGGGGGAGGCCATGGATGACTGTCACCTTACCTGTTCCTGTCAACACCTATTCTTTTGTCCCCACTTGGTACTCACCCTTCCACAGAAATCTTTTATACCCGTGGGAGAGTTATTTGAGGACTGGTAAAGCTCTTGGCACTCTTTCTCATATCATACCATCTAAGCCACAAACTGTCCACCATGCAATTGTAACAACTTTTACCTGCATTGCTTCTCTGGCTAGTTTCTTTAGTTCTTTGTGTAATTTAGGAAGTAGCATTTTCAGGACATTATAAAACACTCCTTAAGTAATGTGGAGGTACTCTTTTGCAAGGGTCTGCCTCACTCCCGTGAGTATTATTTAAAAACACTGCCTCTGGACTCTTGGTCTTTAATTTGAAACTTTTGTAGCTGCTTCAGCCCTTCCTTCCCATTGAGAGCCTGTGGCCCTGCTCCAAAGAACACTAAATGTCTTCCTCTAAGTATCCAGGCTTGTTTTGGTTTCCTACAACTGAGCTGTCACTCTCTGCACTGCTGTAGGCAAAGCCCACTGGGAGGAAAACAGACACGGGCCTCCGCGGCACCACACGTGGAGAGCTTGGGAACCACTTGGAGGAGCAGCTGGGTGACAGCAGCAGGCCTCCCTGGGGTTCCTGGTCCCACCCTACTGGGATACAAATGACACTGGAAGCCTGTGCTGGTCGTTTCTCAAGGGCCTGGCACCTTGCTCTGTTGTCCCAGTGACTCCGATGATAATTTTCCAGGCTTTCAAACTGGGTCAACAAGCTTTGTTTGTCCAGAGAGCTCCCCTGGGAGGACACTCGAAGAAAAGCAGGCTGACAGGGATGTTTGACCAGGTGATTCTTTTTGCTGGCTTTTAGCCTGAGGAAATATTATCAGTATTCAGTCCAGGTTTGGAGAATTAAAAGCTGCCCAGCATCTGGGCTGCATTAGCATACACCAGTGTTATTAGTTAAGTGTTAACCACACTGCAAATGGTGGCTCTTGCCATTCGAGAACCGAACAGATGATTTGGGAAGAGGTCCACCTCTTATAGATAAAGGAAGACAACAAGCCTGTGCTCTGAATCTAGTCATAGAAGCTTCCATTAATTCTGTGAGTGTCACCTGATCCATTTCTTTATTTATTAAGCAATGGAGTCACACTGGGTCAGTACTTCTGAAATTTGTGAAGTTACAGACCCTAAGAACATATCTGAAGACTTACAGACCCCAATTTTTAAAGTTTCTCATAGCAGCATTATTCATATTGACCAGATTGTGGAAACAAACCAAATGTCCATCAACTGGGTAAATGATGGATACAATGGGAGAAATATTCAGCCATAAAAAAGAAATGAAGTGCTACCCGGCCAGTGTGGTTGTGGTTGAGAGTCGACCTATGAGCCAGGAGGTCGTGGTTTGATTTCCAGTCGGGGCACATGCCCAGGTTGTGGGCTCAATCCCCAGTGGGAGGCGTGCAAAAGGCAGCCAATCGATGATTCTCTCTCATCACTGATGTTTCTATCTCTCCCTCTCCCTTCCTCTCTGAAATCAATAAAAACATATTTTTAAAAAGAAAAAAAAATGAAGTGCTAATACATGCTATGACATGGATGAACCTTGGAAACAGGCTACATGAAAGAAGCCAGACACAAAAGGCCACATGTCATGTTATTCCATTTATATAAAATGTCCAGAATAGACAAATCCAAAGAGACAGAAAATAGATTAATAGTTGCCAGGGTCTGGGGGAGAGAGGAATGGGCATCGGGATTTGGGGGAGGTGATAAAAATGTTCTGGAATTATATAGTAATGATGGTTGTGAATCATCAACCTTGTGCATATACTAAAACCCACCGAATTGTATACTTTAAAAGGATAAATTTTATGGTATTTGAATTATATTTTAATTTTTAAAGTTACATGATATTATTTTAGTTGATTGCCGGGTACCAAGATAAATTTTGTGTGGGACAGTGAATTCCAGATTCACTTATGAGGTGGCTAGCCAGGTGGTCCAGTGTTTATGTTAACTTTAGATGATCATGGAAGAATATCTAAAATTAAAAATATTAATAGATCATTTCTGGACCTCAAGAACTCATCAGTGGAACTTTCAAGGGTCCTAAACCCCAGTTTGAGAAACATTGGCCCAGATAATCTTCCAGGATTTGTTATCCTTTTACATGTTGTGTGATGAGGACTTTTCCTAAGGTGCTTTCCAAAGACAAAGCCTGGACAGGGACACCTTGGAATTTACAAGTCCCTAGGCTAAGCCTTTGTAACAAAAGCAAATTACCATCTCCACTCCAGGTAGTTAACTAAACATATGTTCTACGAAGACAGAAATGCATAAGTCCCATAATGAGATGAAAAAAGGGCTTGCTACCAGGTAATTTCATGTGGAAAATTCTGAGGAAGGCCTCCTGCTGGGGCCTCACTTGGGTCATAGATGGACCACCCCTGATTTAAATACCCAAGACCTTCCAAAAGGGTACCTAGCAATGGAATAAAGATGGATGTTGCCAACCTAAATCAGAGGGGAGGGCCTGTGGGCATTTATGTGAGCAAGGGGGCTTTCCCACATAGTCTGTTTGGGCATGAGCAAAGGTCGAGTACAGGACATGGTTCAAGGTTGGGTCTTCTACTTAATAAACTGCCGGACACTGTCTCAAGTCTTTGATCTTTGGTTTTCTCACCTAGAAAAAAAATCAGAAACTATCCCACTTCTTGGACTGGTCATTCAGATGAGTTCATTTCATCAAACTCTTACCGAGCACCTGTTTCTCATGCATTAGAGACTGAGCTAGTGTTGGGAGGAAACCAGCGTGGCCCCTGCCCTTAGGGAGTCCACAGCCTGGTGGTGGAGACTATTATACTGTTATGGAAAGAAACATTATATTTAAAAGATTTTGAGAACTATTGAGTACTACAAAATAAATGATAATAGTATATCTTGATTATTGAATGAGTCAATAGTTGATCTGATTCCTGGCTCTGGTATTTCTCTAATAAGAACATTTTTGTAGAATTAAGCATGGGGCAATTATTGAATACCATTTACCTGGAAGTTGATTCACCAACTCCCATAAAGACATGTTCATGTTGTGCCCACTAGGTGTCTCATTATTTTGCAAGAAAATAGAAACAGCACATTTCCACCTGTGTCATGAGTCAGCTTGGCCAAAATCTCAGCCACTTTCTAGTAATCATTGTGTAAAATGCTAGCATGTGGCTGCCTCTTATTTGAGAAGGGAAGATGTCTTTGTGGATCTTCTCCTTCTCAAAATCCACGTGCCTGCAAACTTTTTTCCTATGAAAGCCAGAACTAGGAAGACCAAGTAGGAATTCTTCCACAAAATGGGCACTAAGACCTTATAGACAGCAGCACTGAATCTTCACTCTTTTCCTGGCCTACTGTTCAGCTGTCGTCTGCATATGAGCTGACATCCCCAAACCACATAATATACTTACTATCTGTGTGCCAGGCAGAAAGTATTCTTCCTTATTCAGTTCAGAAAGAGGTCATTTTCACAATACAATCCAGGGTCTCTTCTTACCTTGTGATTTTCAGGTTTGTGAATGATACACAACTGCTTATCCCAATATTTTCATCTTCGTTGTGCATGAGTTTTCTTTAGATGGTCTCTGGCAGAACTCTGTCTAGGAGCGACGTCAGAGAGGAAGGCACCAGATAACAAACGGGAGACTGACGCCTTTAAAAATCTATTTCAATTTTAAGAGCTCATCACATCAGGATTTCACACGCTACTAATGGGAATGTAAATGGATCTAAACTTTCTGCAATGCAATGTGGCAGTATCTTTAAAACATGCATCTAAAAGTTTATGTCTGTCAGAATCTCAAAAGGAAAGAGATTTCATGCAGGATGACTTTAATAAAGGAACTACTTGCAGGCCAGGTTAAGGGAGTAAACAAGGGATGCTGAGGCACCTAGAGAAGAACAGTGGGAAGCTTTTACCATTTCGAGGGATAACAGGACAAAGGTTGGAAATAAGCTTATGAAATCTGTAAGAGCTGGAAGGGTAGAGGAGGAACCACCAAGAAAGGGGGCTGGGCAGGAGATGGGGCGGGGCATGCAGCCACTGCCTCAAAACAGGAAGACAGAGGAGGAGATACCCAAACTTCTTTTTCTTTTGGCCCTCTCATCTCCTCCTGGTGCCACTCATCAAATCCCAAAAGGCAAAGGATCTTGGAGATGCAATCTATAAAAACAGAATGAAGAAAAGCAGAGAAAAGGTGGGGTTAGCAATGGCAAATAACCAACACAATCCTATCATAACATTTCTAGGAATATATCCCAGGGACATAATCAAAAATGAAAGCAAAGAATTATGCAAGGACATATTTCATAGAGTTATGTGTAAGGGTGAAAAAAAAGTGAAAACAAGCTAAATATCTATCTAATAATAGGGTAATATGCAAATTGGCTGGGATGCCATCACAGTAATGACCGATCAGCAGGCTGCATGCGCAGCAGGCATGGGTGGGTGGGGACTTGCAGCTTTGGGGAGGGGGGCGGGGACTTGCAGTGTTGGGGACGCGATGGCAGCTGCCACTTCCCC
>NW_005355833.1:9773-23513 GCF_000412655.1 Myotis brandtii | reverse complement strand
CAACCACAGTGCCTGCAAAGGCCAAGGCTCAAGCAGCCTCGTGACTGGCAGTGGCAGCAGCAGAGGCGTGATGGGGCGTCACCTTCCCCTGATTGCCAGGTCGCCTCCTGCAGAGGGAGGCCAGAGTCAGCAGCAGCAAGGGGGTGATGGGGGCAGTACCTTTCCCTGATCAGCCAGTTGCCTCCAGCAGAGGGAGGCCAGACTGTGGCTTAGGCCCTGCTCCCCAGGGGGAGCAGGGCCTAAGCCGTCAGTAGGACATCCTTTGAGGACTCCCAGACTATGAGAAGGGGCAGGCCGGGCTGAGGGATTCTGGATGGGGCGTCACCTTCCCCTGATTGCCAGGTCGCCTCATGCAGAGGGAGGCCAGAATCAGCAGCAGTAAGGGGGTGATGGGGGCAGTACCTTTCTCTGATCAGCCAGTTGCCTCCGGCAGAGGGAGGCCAGACTGTGGCTTAGGCTTGCTCCCTGTGGGGAGCAGGGCCTAAGCCGTCAGTAGGACATCCCTTGAGGGCTCCCAGACTATGAGAAGGGGCAGGCCGGGCTGAGGGATTCTGCCCCGCCCCCAGTGCACAAATTTCATGCACCGGGCCTCTAGTTTTGTAATAAGAGACTAGATGGATAAATGATAGTGTATCTCTACTTTGGAATATCATTGTGCCATTATAAACATTTTGGAAGAATCTGTGATGACTAAGCCGTCAGTAGGACATCCCTTGAGGGCTCCCAGACTATGAGAAGGGGCAGGCCAGGCTGAGGGATTCTGCCCCCCCCCCCAGTGCACAAATTTCATGCACTGAGCCTCTAGTTCTGTAATAAGAGACTAGATGGATAAATGATAGTGTATCTCTACTTTGGAATATCATTGTGCCATTCTAAACATTTTGGAAGAATCTGTGATGATATGCAGAAATGCTTACAGTGGCTCAGTTGGTTAGAGCATCATCCCTATGCCAAGGTTGTGGGTTCAATCCCCCATTAGGGCACATACAAGAAACAACAAATGAATGTATAAATAAATGGTTGAACAGCTCTCTCTCTCTCTCTCTCTCTCTCTCTCTCTTTCTCTTTCTCTCTTTCTCTCTCTCTCAAATCAATAAATTAAAAGAAAAAAAGGCCTGGCTGCTGTGGCTCAGTGGTTTAGTGTCAACCTATGAATCAGAAGTTCATGGTTCAATTCCCGGTCAGGGCACATACCCAGATTATGGGCTTGATCCCCAGTGGGGGATGTACAGGAGGCAGCCAATCAATCAATCAATCAATATCTTTCATTATTGATGTTTCCATCTCTCTCTCTCTCTCTCTCTCTCTCTCTCTCTCCCTTCCTCTCTGAAATCAATAAAAAATATATTTAAAAAGAAAGAAAGGACACAAATGTGTATGGATAGTATTCAATTCCATGAACAACTATATGCAAAGGGAAAAACACCTACAAAGTTAAAATATTTATTTTTTATGATAGAACTACATTTTTCTTCATAACTTCCAATGTTTTTCCTTTGTCTTTAATATTAAATTAAGCATGGGATACTTTTGTGGAAAAAAATCAATGCCCAAAAGGAGAGCTTATTTCTCATTGAAATAGACTCTGCTCAATTTAAAATATTAATAAGGACACACAGTTGTTTAAGTAAATTAAAACCAGTGACATGAGGGTAAACTTCAATTTGTGCCTCTTTGATATCCATGGGGGAAAAATAGTCAGTCCATTTCTACATTACATCAAATATCTAGATATTAGATGATTTGTATTTTTGACAACCCTTTATACTCCTCACTTGAGTGGTAGGTATCATGTTAATTCGGCTTTAGTTGGCCTCATCCTTATCTGGCAACTCTGGAAAAGCCAAGAAGTTTTAATAAACCAAATGATAAAATAATAATGTTCTCTCTTTTAACTTTTATAGTTTAGTGTTCAGTATCATTATTAAACTATACTTTATTTTTATCAATTAGGCAAGTAATACACAAATACATTCTTGTTTTAAGGATTCAAACAGTATAAAGAATACAAAAGTGGACCCATGCCAGAGGAAGTTGCAGCCTCAACCCATTGCCCAGCCTCCTTACCCTTGAGCTGTGAGCACTGAAGGGGGCTGTACAGTATAAAAAAAAAAAAAGAATACAAAAGTTTCCCTGCTCACACCTGGTCTCCTCCTCTTAGGAAACCTATTTTTAGTTTGTCTGTAACTCTCAAGACATTTGCTTATTATTTACACGCATAGATATGCATATAGAAATATATTGTTTTTTTCTAAGTAAATGATGTTATATCGTACATATTATTCTGCAACTTGCCTTTTTTCTCATGTTGAAGTTCCACTTTATTCTTTTTCAATGGTTACATAGTTTTCCATAGTTTGGGTATTTCACAATTTATCTGACCACTCTTCGTGTTGATGGTTATTTAGGTTATTTTTAGTTATCTGCTATTTCAGACAATGCTACAGTGAAAAACCTTGCACATGCTTCTATGTACACATATGTGAGCATTATTTTTCTAAGGGAGCTATTGAAACATGAATTTATGGTTTGAAGAAGAGGTGCACTTAAATTTTTACTTGGTACTGCTTAGAGGTCTTCCATAAAGCTTTATCAATTTACACTTCCAATAAAAAGATGAAAAGATGCCAAGCCTCACTAATAATCAGGAAAATGCAAATTAAAATAACAATAGGACACCATATTTGCCATATTGGGTTCAAATTTTTGAAAGATTTATAATGCAAAGTATGGAAGAGATTAGAGACATGTCCTCATATAAAGGTTGTTTTTACAATCAACATCTACACGTTAGGAAAGGTTCCTGGGAGACTTATTAAAAGTGACTACACTAGACTGTTATGATAAATAAAAGACATTTCTGTAGTAGGATTGCTGATTTTTATACATGCTAATAGCAGCCCTGCTGTTAACATGTATTCACCCAAAGCATTTTTATCAGGTGTTATTGTTTTGTGATTAATGATTCCTTAATTTCCCAAGTAGATAAGAACATCTCCATTTTAATAATCACATTTTGGCCCTAACCGGTTTGGCTCAGTGGCTCAGACTGAAGGGTCCCAGGTTCAATTCTGATCAAGGGCAATAGGGGGTGTGCAGGAGGCAGCTGGTTGATGTTTCTCTCTCATTGATGTTTCTAACTCTCTGTCCCTCTCCCTTCCTCTCTGTAAAAAATCAATAAAATATATTTTTAAAAAAATAAAATTAAAATAATCACATTTTGGCTTACAATTTTTACAGCATTTTCCCATAGGTTATTTAAACTGATATCTGCCTCAGTGACACTGAGGTGCTATTTCAGATGAGAAAACTGAGGCTCAGAGAAGTTTAATAGTTTTCCAGAGTCACATAAGTGGAAGGGCAGAGGTCTTCTGACTCCCAGTTCTATTAGCTTTCCACTTTCTCAACTGCTTTTGAAAGGAGACACTGGCCTGGCTGGCGTAGCTCAGTGAGGGGCATGCAGGAGGCAGCCAATCAATGATTCTCTCCCTCTTCCTTCCTCTCTGAAATCAATAAAAATCCATATATTTTTTAAAAGACAGTCTCTTGGCTCTAAAATTAAATAAATAAAAATAAAATGAATGGCACTGGAAACCCTCATCCTCCCTGTCCCTTACCTGGAGTTCAAGTCATCCAAAAGGAACCACAGGGGGCAGCCTAATGCAGTGGAAGACGTAATAGGCTGGAAGGCTGAGAAGTGGCTTTTTGTCTACTCTGTGTTCCTCCTAGCTCTGTGACCCTGGGCAAGTCATTTGGCCTCACTGGGCCTCAGTTGCCTCTTTAGAAAAATAGATATGATGCTCACATTACTAATATTGAAAGAAGAGGTGGTGCCTATAGTTCCTCCTAGTTGTAAGATTTTATTTTAGCTAAACTTAGACTGGTGCTCTTTGCTCATACATTTTATGAAATACCATTTTCTGCAATGGGTTTATTTTCTGCAAATATAAACCCAAAAAGGAAAAACGTATCATACAATACTTGCTTTGATTGATCAAGTCTAAAAATGTTCGCTTTTCTTTCTGCCTTTCTCTCTTTCTCTCTTCCTCTCTTCCTTCCCCTTCCCCTTCCCCTTCCCCTTCTCCTCCTCTTCTTCTTCCTCCTCCTCCTCCTCCTCCTTCTCCTTCTCCTTCTTGTACTATTAGGTCAGCGGTTCTCAACCTGTGGGTAGCGACCCCTTTGGCGGTCGAACGACCCTTTCACAGGGGTCACCTAAGACCATCCTGCATATCAGATATTTACATTACGATTCATAACAGTAGCAACATTACAGTTATGAAGTAGCAACGAAAATAATTTTATGGTTGGGTCACAACATGAGGAACTGTATTTAAAGGGCCAGAAGGTTGAGAACCACTGTATTAGGTAAACCCCTTGTTGAAGGCTAGGGAAACCCCCAGGGAATAACAGCAAATGGTTTCAGGTAACTGGCTGTATCTGAAAAGATGTTTTCTTCCTGGATTTCTTACCACTTGGCATGATCCAAATTCCACCTACATTTTTTGTTGCCTATTATTACAGATTTTCCCTAATTCCAATAGTGTAAAAGCTTTAACCAGAGTTGTTCTTTGTAGTTCCAACTTCCATAAGCCAAAGTTTTTAAGAATTGAAAGGAGTCTTAAAAGATCACTTGCTCCTGTTCTCTCTCTTTGATCAGATAAAATATTTTTCCACTTAACAGGAAGTATCTGATGCCCAGAAAGCCTGTGACTCATTCCAGGTTTCACAGTTAGCAAGTCTCCTCATACAGGACTTCTTCCATTCTTAATGCATGACAATTTATTGGTGATCCTGACTCTCAGACAGTCACAGTGAAAGTCAAAATGAGTAAACCATATGATCATTGGTTGTTTTCACTTTATCACACATCACAAATTCTTCTAGTTCTAACCACATTTTGATGCATTAATTATGAGAGCCATCTGGCAACAGGTTTGAAGATAAAACTCTGGGATTTTAAAGTGTGCTGCATTTTTCCAGGAAACACACTGTATAGCTTGGATCTGTCTCTTACCTGCTCATCAGTTATAACATGGAGCAACCGATTTGTTAACTGCATTTTTTAAAATTGGGGTATAATCTACATACATTAAAGTTCACAAATCTTAAGTATACAACTAAAAACATTTTTACATGTGCATACATCATGTAACCACTGCCCAGATCAAGTACAGAGAATTACCAGCACCTCAGAACACCCCTTGTGCCCCAAACCACACTCTAAGGGTAACCACTATTTTAACTTCTATCACCAGAAATTAGTTTTGAAGTTCAAAAAATTCTGATTTTGAACTTCATGTTAATGGAATCATATGGAATGAACTGTCTCCTTCTTCTTCCTCTTCGAGAGAGAGAGGGGGGGGTGGGGAAGGGAGAGAGAGAAACATCTATGTGAAAGAACATTGATTGGTTGTTGACCAGGGATCAAACCTGCAACCTAGCTAGGTATGTGTCCTGACCAGGAGTTGAACCCTCAACCTTTTGGTGTACAGGATGATTCTCCAACCAACTGAGCCACTTGGCCAGGGCTGTCTGTTTTTTTTTTATTCAACATTATGTCTGTGAGATGTTTAACTGCATTCTAAAACACAATTCAGCCCTAGCTGGTTTGGCTCAGTGGATAGAGTGTCAGCCTGTGGACTAAAGGGTCCCAGGTTCAATTCCAGCCAAGGGCACATACCTCAGTTGCAGGCTCGATCCCTGGTCCTGGTCAGGGAGGGTGCGGGAGGCAACCAATCGATGTGTCTCTCTCACATTGATGTTTCTCTCTCTCTATCTCTCCCCCTCCCTTCCACTATCTCTAAAAAAAATAATCCTATATAATAAAAAAATAATATGCAAATCAACCGAACGGCGGAATGACCGTCGCTATGAGGTGCACTGACCACAAGGGGGCAGACACTCAATGCAGGAGCTGCCCCCTGGTGGTCAGTGCACTCCCACTGGGGAAGTGCCATTCAGCCAGAAGCTGGGCTCACGGCTGGCGAGTGTAGTGGTGGTGACGGGAGCCTCTCCTGCCTCCATGGCAGCACTAAGGAGCAGTGAACCGAGCAGTAAGGAGCAGTGAGCAGGCGGGCAGTAAGGAGTGAGGGGGTCCCAGACTGCAAGAGAGATGTCCAACTGATGGCTTAGGCCCGCTCCCCATGGGCCTAAGCCATCAATCGGACATCCCCCGAGGGCTTCCAGACTGCAAGAGGGCACAGGCCAGGCTGAAGGATTCCCCCCCCCCCCCGCCCAGTGCATGAATTTCATGCACCAGGCCTCTAGTAATAATAATGAAACACAATTCAGCTTAGCCAGTGTGGATCAGCAGTTGAGCATCAACCCAGGAACCAAGAGGTCACAGGTTTGATTCCCGGTCAGGGCACATGCCCGGGTTGCAGGCTTAATCCCCAAGCCCCAGTGTGGGTTGTGTAGGAGGTGGCCGATCAATGATGTTCCTCTCTCATTGATGCTTCTCTCTCTATTCTTTCTCCCTTCCTCTCTCGCTAAAAATAAAAAAAAAAAATTAAAAAAAATAAAATAAAATGCAATTCACTTTCTGGCTCATATACCAACTGTACACAGGTACAATGTAGTTTAAAAAAATGCAGTGAAAAAAAGGACTTTTTAAAAATGACTAGAATAGAATGATCTATAATGCTTCTGTCACCTTCTACTCTTGCATCATCAATTTCCCCCTTCATCTTTGCTTTTAAATGTGCTCCAATCCATCCAAGTATTCTTCTTTTCTTCTTCCGTTAATGGATAGGTTGCTTATACAATTTCTTTTTTACTTATTTATATCCAGCATTCACCATCAGTGTTCTACAATCATTGGTTTAAAAGCTGGAAATGACCTCAAGCTATCATCTGACACACACCTCTCTCATCAGAAGAAAAACATTATTATCCTTTGTTATTAGATTCAGCAGGTATTTACTAAACACATAATCGGTAATGTATTTTTTTTTAGATATTATATGGGAGAGAGGGGACTACAAAAATATAGCAAGCATGAGCCTTATCCTCATGAACTTCCAGCCTAGTACAGATATCTACATGAAAGCTCATAAGCTATAAAGTATTAAATTACACCATTGAGATAAAAGAGGGAAATGTTCTGTGAGATCTGAGGGAAAGGTAGCTTCTAGCTGGGGTGGCGTAAAAAGGCTTGGTAGGTGAGTATTTGTATTAGGAGGATCACTAAGAAGTAGGATGCCATGGCTAGGTAAGTTTAGTTATGCAGTGAGGTGGGGGGAAGGCACTTTAGATAGAGAACTGTAAGGAGAAGGATATTGAATTGGGAAATCATGTAGCACGTACAGGGAGCGGCCAGGCAGTTTGACCC
This sequence comes from Myotis brandtii, assembly GCF_000412655.1. Lineage (NCBI taxonomy): Eukaryota > Metazoa > Chordata > Mammalia > Chiroptera > Vespertilionidae > Myotis > Myotis brandtii. The sequence goes on along the minus strand of NW_005355833.1, from coordinate 16,183 downwards.
AAGAGTAGGGTAAGTGATGAAGAAATTGGAGCCCAAGATGCTTGTGGATTACCCAAGGCTATAGCACTGGCGGGGAGGGGGAGCGGGGCGGAGAATGGGGATTGAATCCCAGGCATCTTCCTTTTTTAATGTTTTTCCCATAATTTGATCAAATTAACATTTAGCCATTGCATGCTTTCCTTACAACAGCCCATTATATATTGTCCACTAATTAATTGACTCAACATTTATTGAATATCTACTATATGCAGGCCCAAATGGACTCTGTGGATGATTTGATATGTGTTATAAAAAAATTTTTTTTCCCATTTGGGGACTAGGGCTAATATAATATTGGACTAAAACTGATTTCCTTTCCCTTTAATTGCTAGAGCTTTACTGAGTTATATTTCAGAGCAAATATTATATATAACAGAGAGAATTAAATTAGCCACACAAAAGGATCCTCTGTATGATGTTTTTCTATATGACATCAGTATACCTAGTCTTAGCATTGATTGCACATGGTTTTTCCATAACTACTTTTATTTATGTTTGAGCAAGGGGTAATATAGGAGGATCTGAAACCTTCCATTCTTAGGCGAAAGTTCAAAAACATTCCTAATACTGTAGTACAACAAGGCTCACTTCCTTTTAGCTTATCAACCACCAAAAGACATTTCCCTTGTTATGTTTAACGTAACTATGGGGATGCAACTGACACGCATGATTCTGGCTTAATGTACTCATTTTCTGAGAAACATTAAGAAAATTGTGGTCACGATTAAACCTTTAAGCTACTTTAGTATTTCAATGTAAATCTAATACATGCACTAGTAAAATTCATGAGGAAATAATTAAGTACAGGGACTATAGATTCTTTATAATTCCACTGAACTATTCCTAATAAAGATTTGTGTTAGAAAAAAAAAGGAAATTATTATTTGAATAAATGAGGCTATCAAATACTTTATAAATTGCCGGGTATATAAAATGGAGTTTTGAGAGTTCTATTTCCAGGCATATGGCAGGCCAGACATTTAGACTGCCCTTCCCATTGAAAACAATTTTTCAACAAGGCTAAATTTTTAAAACTTCCTAAACGTTTAAAAATCATTGAAGCATGAACTAGAATGCAAGGAATTATCAGCTCAAAGAGAATAGGAACCCAGACAGGTAACTAGACAACACTGTCCAGATGTATAACACCAGGAGGCACCATTCACAGTCTATTCACCTAAATGATGACTCTGCAGTTGCTCAACCCTTTGGCCTTGAAGTCACTTTGTTCAAGCTGGTGAACTTCAGCTTTGGCTTCATTAAGGGGGAAATAGAAGCAAAAGCCTAAGGCTTGAAGAATCCCATAGGAGACATTCCTCCCAATAACATTAGGTGGATATAAAAAACTTACAGCCCTGGCCGGTGTGGCTCAATTGGTTGAGCATTGTCCCATGCACTGAGAGGTCGCTGGTTCGATTCCCGGTCAAGACACATGCCAGAATAGCAGGCTCGATCCCTTGTAGGTATATAAGGAGGCAGGAGGCAGCCAATGATGTTTCCTCCTCAATGTTTCTTTCTCTCTCCCCCTCTCCTTTCCTCTCTCTCTAAAAATCAATAAAACATATTTTTAAAAACACACACAAAAAAACCCCCAAAAAACCTATATACCCATTCATCCTCAGACAACTGCAAGGAAAATTCCCGTGGTGCTAAGCAGAACCAAGGATCAAAAGATTCTGTCCCTGAAAAAAATGTAACCTTAATCTACAGCCAATAGGTTTTTTAAAAAGCCTCCAGACATTACTATAAATTAAATGGATCCCAAGAGTATAGAAGAAACAAATGCAAACCTTCTCTAGAGGAATGTACTGAAAAAATCCACAAATTATTTTCCAAGGAAAATGAGCGGCTCACAGTAATAAACACTAAGCACCCAAAGAATAAGTTCCTATGGGTGAGAACCAGCAGGAACAACATCCAATAGAAACAAAAGATAACTCTCACAAAAACTGCAGATATTTGAATTATCAAACACAGAAGATGAAATAACTATATTTTATTTTTTAAATATACAAAGTGAAAAACACCTATTCAAAACAAGAAACTATAGAAAATAGCCTAGTAGATTAAAAAATTAGAACTTTCGGAAATGAAAAGCACAGAAACTAAAATCAAAACACAATGGGCAAAAAGATTTGAGTATACAGTATACTTCACCAAAGAAGAGACATGGATGGCAAATGAGCAATGAAGAGTTGTTCCACACCATCAGTCATTAGGGAAATAGAAATTAAAACCATAATGAGGTACTACCTCCTACCTGTTAGAATGACTAAACTAAAACAATCTGAAATACCAAGAACTGGTAAGAACAAGGAGCAACTGAATTCTCTCATACATTGTTGGTAGCCAATGCACACTTGATAAGCCACTCTAGAAAAGAGTTTGGCAGGTTTTTTTTGTTTTTAATAAAGTTAAACAGAATTACCACAGACATAACAATCTCATTCCTAGGTATTTATCAGAGTGAAGTTAAAACATGTTCACTCAAAAACCTGAACACATGTTTATAGTAGCTTTATTTGTAATAACCAAAAGTTGGAAACAGCCCATATCTCCATTGACTGAAGAAATGGATAAACTATAGTACATCCATAAAATGGAATACTACTCAGCAATAAAAAAGGAATAAACTATTTTTTTAATTGTTTTATTGCTTAAAGTATTACAAAGAGTATTACATATGTCTCCTTTTTTCCCCCCGCCCTTGACAACCCCCTGGCCTCCCCAAAAGGAATAAACTCTTGATACATACAAACAATGGATGAATTCCAGTAGCATTTTGCTCAGTGAAAGAAGCCAGGCTCAAAAGACTACATATTGCATGATTATTTATATGACATTCTAGAAAAGGCACAACTATAGGAATACAGAGCAGATTGATGGTTGTCTAGAGTTAAAGGTGGGGTGATGGTTTGATCACAAAGGGGTAGCACAGGGGAATTTGGGGGTTTGTGTCCCATATCTTGATTGTAGTGGTAGTTTTACCACTCTACACATTTGCCAAACTTATTTAACTATATGTTAAATAACTAAAAAAAAAAAAAACAAGATTGTCAGACTGGGTAAAAAACATAGGGTCTGACAATCTCTGTTGGCCTAGGGCAGTGGTTCTCAACCTTCCTAATGCAGCCACCCTTTAATACAGCTCCTCATGTTGTGGTGATCCCCAACCATAAAATTATTTTCGTTGCTACTTCATAACTGTAATTTTGCTACTGTTATGAATCGTAATGTAAATATCTGATATGCAGGATGTATTTTCATTGTTACAAATTGAACATAATTAAAGTATAGTGATTCATCGCAAAAACAATATGTAATTATATATGTGTTTTCCGATGGTCTTAGGTGACCCCTGTGAAAGGGTCATTTGACCCTCAAAGGGGTCAAGACCCACAGGTTGAGAACTGCTGACCTAGGGCAAACTTTGCTCAAAAAAAAAGTTCAGTTCTCATTCTAAAAACTCCTATGAGATTATGTACCAAACCTCATTAAAAAGTGAACAGTTTTTCTATTTTTAGATAGCTAACATCTAGCAGGAAATAAAAACCAATACACATCAGAGTTAAATATACTTTAATATACCATAGTTTTTTGTAACTTATACAACTGCAAAACATGGAGACTAAAAATCAAAGACTCTTTTCACCCATTATGTTATTGATTTCAGTTACTGTGTTTTTCATTTCTGGAAGTTCTAATTTTTAAAAAATTTACATGGCTACTTTCTATAGTTTCTTATTTTGAAAAGGTGTTTTCTACTTTGTATTCTCTTTTTTAAAAAATCATCTGAAACAGCAAGATGAGTCCCTGAGTTTTTCACTTTTCACCCAGCTGTTTTGCCATCAGAGAGCTAACTTTAGAAGGAGTAATCTTATAAAATACAGTATAATTAAGAAAAATATGTTTGGGTTGTTTGGGGTTTTTTTAGACTTCTAATTCAGAGTTGTACAGGGTACTTGGTTTTCTGAACCAAGCCAGCAGCCTGAGAATAATCTGAACCATAAATCTAAGGCTAAGCCACGAAACATTTAGCTAAAGAATCATAGTTAACTTCTGCAAGAGTTGAATTCCAGCCTCTTTATATTAATGGACTTTAAAATTAAAATAAAATTGCAAATAAATTTTTTTTTCTCAATCCATGAAAAACAATGTGGGAATCATAGTGTGTGGTGGATTATTCTTCCCTGCAAATTGAATGATTACATTTGCTTTGTGATGCATGCGAGAGCAATATGCTTGCCTACTTTTGCTGAAGCCTGTAATAGCTGCTTCCCTTGCTTTCTTTTTCTGACAGGAACAGAATCATCAGCAACATGGAACACATTGCCACATTTTTTGAGCAATGGTCTAACCCAAACCAAATAATTTTGTCCACAAAGTCCAGACTAGTTTTCCCCATTTCTCAAAATTACTAGAACTGAGTGCATACCAAAATCCACTTTTTGTTGTACCATCCATGTATACACAGCCACAAATGCAAGATATCCTACATTTTCCAGGTCAAAATTAGGCCATCTTTTTCATTTTGTTACAATGACTCTTCACTTATTAACTATGAAACGAAACAGATTAAGAGAAGACAATTTCATGTAACTCCTCACAGGTCCAAGTGCTATATGAGGAAGGATTGAGAACAGCTTATTCAATGATGAGTTTTCAATAAACTACTTTAAAAAAATCTTAATGTATAGAATAATTCAACCAATCCCAAGGCCACCTAAAATAAGTTATCTGAATCAGCCAGGAAACCAAGAAACTTCTATAGAAAAAAAAAAAAAAAAAGACCAAAGGAAATTGGCATCTTATATTGTCCTAGAATCATGCTTTTCTTAGACTTTTGTGCCACCTAATTTTCATAAAATAATGCTCCAAGTAACACAATAAAGCTGCTAAATAGATCATAGACCACTGACTGCCTGAACGTAGCTCTGTGTGGTTAGGAAACCATATTACTGAACTGCTGGCCACTGGCTTGTGACATTTATAAGAACCCTGACAATTTACCCACAACTACTAAAAAAAGTGTTTTAAATCTTTTTTCAAGCTTCCACATTAAAAATGATCTTACGTGTATAGGAACGGAGGAAGATGTGAAAAAGTTACTCTTGTTAGGCTGGCTTTGAGTAGATGCACCATGTTTACTAAATGTTTTGAGATGGTCAGATTAGCAGTTCTAATGACAACATATTGCACATTTATCACAAGCCATGTGCAGCCTAAGGAGAATTTTCAGTCTATCAGAGTGGCCCACATGTTGCTATTTGTCACTTCAATTTCTTATCAGAAATAAAATTGGAAAAAAAAAGAAAACTTTGAAACCCAAGCAAGTCATCTGTGGCCAGAGTAATGAGGCCTCTTGCAAAAAGAAAAAAGATTAACACATTTTTGAGAAACAGGCTTTGGTTTTAGAGAATTAGTGCAGCTGTTTAATTCATTTGCTGGTGCAGCCCAAGTATATAGACATCTATAGTAAATTTTTAAAAATGTATGCCCTCAGTGATTTTATCATTTTTAAGAGAAATGAGAAACACTATAGTAGCTACTAAGTAGTAGCATTTATTTTCAGCATTTTAGTGACTAAAGCAGCACTTGTAGATAATAGGGTTATATCTTAGTCATAGTTCTATTCTGAATTTTATAGAAATTAAAAATGCTTTGATATAGAGAGGGTATAGGGTCACTTACAGAATAATATTCTCCTAAAAAGGTGATAGCTTTCCTTGTAAGAAGAAACATGTAAAGTCCAGCAGACAGGGTTTCACTTATTCCATTTTGATTGCCCAAGTTTTCAACCGGGCAGTATTCTATTTCAAGGCCATTCTGTTGCAAAACTTTGCTGTGTGGTTTTAACATAGCTCTGTCTGTTGTAAACCGGAGAGGACAGGAAAAAGAAAAAGAAAGAAAGAAAAGAGTACTCTATATAACTTTTCACTTGTTCACCTGAAGGTATTATAGTAGGTAACTGATTTTTAAAACAGAAAATTCTAAGTTCTCTGAGCTTCTACCCTGAATGAGCCACCTAATATTTAAGGTGATTACTGCGGGGACTCTAAAGTTTAGGACAAAACTGGATTAAGGACAATTAATCATCTAAATACATGATTGTCATCTTTATGAGAATTATGAAGACCAATGCAATAACAGTTGATCATCACTTATCAAGTACCGAAAAGGTATGTAATCCTATGTAATTCCTCTCTTGAGGTTTCAGAATTTGAGATGGGGTTTAGGGATAAAAATAGGTGACAGAAAATTTATTGTCTAAAATAATTATCTTGTGTTAAGGTTATTTTTGGCTGATGGAAGAAAGGGCTTATGCCTGTGGAATTTCTTTTGTAAATGATTGCTTGTGTGGATATATATAT
>NW_005355833.1:5782-9721 GCF_000412655.1 Myotis brandtii | reverse complement strand
CTTGAATGTTTTTGATGATGATAGTAATTAACAATCATTCTATCCAAATACACAGGTTGTTATAAGCTATGTAATTAAGAATTGGGACAACATATATTCACAAAATAAATGATAGGCAATGTGATGAAAGATCTAAGAAGTCCTTCAAACAATTATAGCCGTGATCATAAAATACTCAAAAAGAGGAAATGGTTAAGATGTAGTTGGGGTTGTACTTGGAGTGGAAGGGAGGTAGTTAATTGAAAATTAAAGGTCAGGGTTTTCCCCCTAGTATTCCCAAATCTGGGCTAGGATTTGCTAATATCTTCATGTCTGGGCCTTCTACTCTAGTCTTATCCTATACAAAAATTCCCTTTCCTGGTTCTTGTAAAGTTATGAATTTTTTTTTTAAAAGGACCTTACAAAAGTTTCTTAGAGTTCTTGAAAAGTTTCTACACAGTTCTTGAAAAAATTAGTATCATAACTTTCCACTCTAAGGAATTTAACTAGACCAAAAAGAAAAATATTGAGTGAGGTTTCTTAGGCCCTGGATATGAAGTTTCCCTGGAACTATAGGCTAATAATCAGGGTCCAAAGGCCCCATCTTTTCACAAACAAAACATACGTCACTGACATCTCTCCTGTTCTAGTTCCAGAAAGTGACAGATCTCACTCTGCAGGTGCTTAACATCTTGTTAAGTACACTGTCTATGAAACCTTGTTCATAGACAGTGTACTCGTTCAAGTCATAAGTCTTTTTCTGACAATTCGAAGTAGTGACAAGAGCAAATTATATGAGAAGATATTTCACTCTAGTTAGTGTAGATGTGTTCAATCTAGATCAGCGATTTTCAACTTTTTAAAAAATCTCATGGCACGTATAAACTAATCACTAAAATTCTGCAGCACACCAAAAAAATATATTTTTTGCCAATCTGACAAAAAAAGAGTTTAATTTTTCTTCATTCACACTGGATGACTATTGTTGTTTTGGTTGTTGTCATTTTTTTATTTGATAGTCTAAGGGAAAAGAGGTCAGTGTCCCTGACTAAATAGTCAGGTATTGCATGTTTTAAAAATTCTTGCATCACACCAGTGTGCCCGCTCTGGCATACCAGTTGAAAATCGCTGATTGAGATGAAATTCCAAATCAGCTTCTGGTCCAGTTATTCACAATCTTTGAATTTGTTAGTTCTGAGGACCAAGGTGGCCATAAACAATTCTTCCTCAAATTTTCATCTGCAGCTATTTCGAATAGACTCTAACCTCCAAATTTTCTTGTTTCAACTTCCCTGTGGTTTTGGAAATTCCTACATATCATCATTTAGAGTTATTTTACATCATTGTATTTCCTTATAAATAGACTCGCTGTGTTCTCATCTCTAGATATGAGGATTTGTTTCTTATTGGTTGCTTTTATACATGGGATTTACTAATATTCTAAAAGTTGGATTTTCCTTAAATAAATTCATTAGTTGAAATATTAATAAAGATTCTGCATTAAATTTTGTAGATCTCTTGGCACATGTTCTGTAGAAAGATAAAACCCAACCTAAGTAAGTAAAATAGAGGGTCAAGTCAACAATCCAGCAGACTCTCCCTAAGCCACAACCACTTCTTACCCTAATTTATAGTTTCATTACTGGCCACACTTTTATTTTGCTTCCTTTTTTTTTTTTAGTTTCTTCCTTAGGTCTATCCCTTACATATGCTTTTGGATAATAACACTAACCTCTACTGAATTCCTCCTTCTAATGTAAGTTAGCCAGTTTCTTTTGAACTCTAAGTGCTCCATACAGGGTGGGACAAAAAATAGTTTTACAGTTGTTCATATGGAAAATAATACAATACTTAATAAATAATATACAAGAATAAACTCTGTGTTTCACAGACCCACAACTGTGAACCTACTTTTGCCCCACCCTGTATAGGTACATGGGTTTCTTTTCTCACTTTTCTATATGTTTAAAATATTTTTAAATTGTATTTTATTCAATGAATTATTATTGCAGAAAATCTACACACAAAAGCAAAGCATTTTTAACTTTATCTTACTATCAGGAAGTAGTGAAAGCACAGTTAACAAGGTCACTTCCTCTTATACAAGAAATTTGGTCAAAATTTAATGGCTCATGAAATACAGACATTCCAGTTATAACTGTTTGGTTGATTTCCTGTAAGTTATTTTTTTTTCTTCCCCTATTTTTATTACTACTAAGTTCCATGTAATAAGAACAATACTGAAAAAAAATAAAAGTTATAACTTTAATTTTTTTTAAACAAAAAGAACAATACTGGAATCTTTCAGGAGTTCATCAAATTCTGTTGACATTCTCTTTTAAAAGTTTTGCAGTAATTAAGTATGAGGAAATACAAATCCCTCCTTGTGCATATGTGCAAGAGTTTCAATAGGTACAGGGGTTTTCCAGCTTTTGTGGCCAATATACATGATGAGAAATAATTTTACTTTCAGATCCTGTACATGCATATATGCATATATCATCACAGGCCAAATTGCTCGGGAAGCAGACCTGAGACAGAAATTTGTGTGGGGGATGTTTACTGGGGAGTGTACCAGGATCAGCACCTGTGGGGAAGTGAAGGAAACGGAAATGGGCAGAGGGAGTTTTGGGATCTACTGAAATGGTTACAAAGACCTCAGATGATCCTGCATTGTCTGTGGTGATCCAGAGTAATTTCAAATTGGAGCAAGAGGGTCAGGCCTTCATACACCTGCATTGATCAGTTACTGAATACAGCCAACCCAGGAAGAGAGTCTGACCTTGGGCAAATAGCTCTCTTCCTGGAGAGGGAACCAGCTAAAAGCTGTTGGCAGTCAACCCTCCTGGCATCTGGGTGAATTAACACTTCAGTCCTGGAGAGGGAGAATCTAAGTGGCACACAATCCTTACTCTGATATTTTCTGTTCTATTTCATTTGTTAAAAATGTTTGTTATAACCTTTAAATTGATTTCACAATCCACTAATGGATCATGAATCACAGTTTCAAAAAAAAAATGCTGTTTTAGAGTATATAGCCAGAAATGGAATTGCTGGATTGTAAGGTATATGCATTTTTAATTTTACTAAATACTGCCAAACTGCTTTCTGAAAGGGTTGGGCCATTTGATATTCCACCAGCAGAGCATGAGAATTCCAGTTATCTACATCCTCAATAACCATTGGTAATGTCAGACTTTTTAATGTTTGCCCATCTGATAGATGTATTATTGGGCAATAGAGTATAGAATCTGAAACCCATCCTCTGGTGAAAGTGAAACATTCTGAATATTGTAGTGCACCAAGACTTACTTCCTGCTAGCTTATCAACCACCAAAAGGCATGTGCATTTCCCTGATAATTAGGTAACGTTCAATTTTTAGTCTTGCAAAATAGAAATCTAGTCTGGCAAAATAAATCTTTCAGTTTTGTAATCTTTGCTACAGCACCTAGCACAATGTATAACACATAATAGTACAAAGTAAAGTACCTGTAGCTTGAATGAGGGAATGTGTGTAGGCCCATGACATCAAAGATTTCACATGTTTTGAGTCTCTGAGGTAGTATGGTTGGTAGAAGCCCATTGGCCCAGGAATTGGCCCAGAGGCCTGGGCTCTGGTCTAGTCCACCCATGTGATTTGGTAAATTCATTCCACCTTTTTTTTTTAATTAAAAAATTGTTTTTTCAATTACAGTTTACACTCAGTATTATTTTGTATTAGTGGCCCGGTGCATGAATTTGTGCACATTGAAAGGAAATTAATTAGAAGAAATATTTTAATATCGTTATTCACCCTTTCTCTATAATAGAAGTGTCAACCAAATTCACAATCAACAATGACAGATGGAAACACATGCGTGCAATTGGCGCCAGCAAGATCTTTATATGTATCATGCATGCGCAAGTCAACTTAACCTTTTATATATATACTAGAGGCCTGGTGCACAAAAATTTGTGCA
>NW_005355833.1:0-4778 GCF_000412655.1 Myotis brandtii | reverse complement strand
GCCTCGCGGCTCTGCTGATCCCGGTGCTTGGAGGCATATTACCCTTTTACTATATAGGATAGAGGCCTGGGGGCCGGCTGGTTTGCCCTGAAGGGTGTTCTGGATCAGGGTGGGGGTCCCCACTGGGGGGCCTGGCCATTCTGGGTGAGGGGCTGAGGGCTGCTTTCAGGCTGGCGGTGGTTGACTGAAGCCTCCAATCGCTCCCTTTTTTTCTTTTTTTTATTTTATTCTGGGCCAGCTTTAGCTCTGGCTCTAGCTCTGAGGCTTCGTATCTGGTTTGTTTGCCGTTCTATAATCGAAACAATGTATAACTTCAGCTCTGAGATCCCGGCAGGCTGAAAGCTGGTTTCTGGGGTTTTGTTTAGCTCCTACATTTGCAACATAGTACATAGTTGCTTAGAGTTGCAACTCAGAGGCCGGCAAGTCAGGCGGGGAACGTTGGAGTCTGCAGTCACTGGAGCAAGCAAGCCTCATGTTCGCTTCCAGCTGCCTGGCTGCTGGCCGCCATCTTGGCTGACAGTTAATTTGCATAAGGATATGCTGATTAGCCAATGGGAAGGGTAGCGGTCGTACGCTAATTACCATGTTTCTCTTTTATTAGTGTAGATAGATTCGTTTCAGGTTTATCGCATAGTGGTTAGTCAATCATATATTTTACAAAATGTTCCCCCTGATATTTTCAGTACCCACCTATCACCATACATAATTATTCTAACACTAGAGGCCCAGTGCAAAAAATTCGTGCACGGGTGTAGTCCCTAGGCCCGGCCGAGATCGAAGCTCAAGCATCTGGCATAGAAGGGCAGGTCCCCGAGCCCCCATGAGCCTCCCTCCGCCTGAGTCACAGCGCCTGAGTTCCCACATGGGAATGTGGTGAGCACGGCCGGATGCCATGGGTTGGGGCACAGCGTGGGCTTCTGGGCCACCCAGCGGTGCCACACGGAGGCCGGGCGGGCAGTGCGCTCTCTGCTGGCTGGCCTTGCAGACCAGCTCCTGTGTAAACCCACGTGGAGCCCGACCGGCCCCTGTGGTCCCTGCAGCTGTGGCCTGGCTCACCGAAAAGAGGCTGAGCGAGTGTGGGGCAGGCTCCTCATGGCCGCCCGTCCCAGGGGAGGGTAGCAGGGGAATGAGAGCAAGCTCGGCAGATACCCTACATTCTCACTGCATCTCTGTCCCCGTCACCCTTACCCTCAGGTAGCTGGCAAGAGGTCGCAGCATGTTGCTGACGCCCGCCATGTTCCGTGCCGCCCCTTGATGGTCAGCGCATGTAATAGTGAGCGGTTGAACTCACAGTTTCCTGGTTGAATTCCCGGTCAAATGACTGCCTGAGGGGACAATTTGCATATTAGACTTTTATTATATTGGATTATTGACTATATTTCACTCCACCTTTATGATCCCCAGTTTCTTCATCTCCAAAATAAGGATTTTCTTGTGTATTGAGCTAACTTCATGGGAACTTTGGAATTCTGAGTTGTTGGAACTCATAGGTATTTATATAGTCAAGAAATCAAAGAACTGGAAATCTAGAGATCTGGATTCCATTCCTAACTCTCCTCCACTGTTGGATGTATATGACCTTGGAAAAATCACAAGTAGGCAAATGGTCACCTGTGGAAAAATAGAATGGTCACTAGATGATTTCTACATTTCCTTCCTACTCAAAAGTCCTTTGTTCTGGGTCAGAGAAACATAAACTCAGTTTATGAAATTGTCATTCCCATAAAGCCATCATGACATGGGTCAGATGACACATTTCAAATCCATTCCTAATTGCCTGTCCCACCTCAATGGCTCTATAACCCCATCCACTTAGCCCTACCCTTATCCAGTTTCCCTACATGTTACCTGAACTCCACCCTTGAGATTTTCCTTTGCAACCAACCACCATTTTTATTACCTTGACTATTTCAATTCTTGCTCCAGACCTTGTAGCAAACAGAGCCTATGTGATCATCAGGAGAATGTGATAGAAGAATGTTTCTTGTCTCTTTCCATAACTTCACCAATTCTCTTCTATCATAGAGTTTGTTTAAAATGAGTTGTATTGTTATATACTCTCTTCAAACCAACATCAAGGATTCTATGGCTCTCCTTTCTTCACTGTACCCTCCACTGCCTTCCAGACAGCACTGCACAGGCAGGCAGGAGTTTGCCAGCACGGCCTATTGTGCCATCTCTAAAAGCCTTTCTTCCATTTCAGTTCCAATACATTCACATAAAAGCCTCCTATCAACTTTCTTCTACTTCCCTTTAAGCAGAATTTTAAACTCCATAGTTACTATTACAAGATCTAAATTCTATTAAATCAATAGGGTGATGTTTACTAAATTTTAAAATTGCTGTTAAAGTAATTACAACAAAATATGAAAACATGCAGGGAGGGCTATAAGCAGAGAAGGTAGAGGAAGGATATCTGTTTCTAAGAGATAGTAAAGTGATGCTGACACTAGAGAGCCCTTAGGAGTGGCTTTGAAGATCTTTTTTTGTTTTGTTTTTAATTTAGATCTTTATTACTAACAGTCTATTATTCTCCAAATCCCATGTAAGCAAATTGTTAGAGTGTTCCCCTTCTGGATTAACTCTGCCCTTAATATCACTAGCTCGATATAACTAACCAATCCATCTCTTTGTACACATCTGCGTGGGAAAGGGAAACACTGTGCTTATGGGTTGCTTAAATTCTTTCTCTCAATTAAGAGCCTGGCATCTTGAGTCTGAGTGTGTTCAGAATGAGAGGCTGTCTCTAACATATTGGAAAGGGGCAGGGGAGAATGAAGCATAGGCCCTGATGCCCTGCTCTTCTTAGGTAATACCAAGAGTGGACACTGATGAACTTTTCTACTGAGAATAGAATGAAAGGAGAGAAGAAGGCTAGCAGCCTCAAACTATATCTAGAACAACTGATCACATTTCTTCTTTAGAAAGATCAACCTGGCAACAAAGGGAAGGCTAGATGTAAGAGAGAAAGACAGGAGATGGGGAATCCAATTAGTTAAGTGCAGCAAAATTCCAGGTTAAATAAAATGTGTGTTTGAACTAGCTCAGTGGAAATGGAGATGGAGATGTAAGGAAGGACACAATTGATGTTAAGCAGGTGATATCAATTGGTTTGATGGCTAAGTGTTAAAGAATGAGGGACAAAAGGGGAGTTGAGTACTCACAGGTTTTGATTTTTGTGACTGGTGCATTGTGGGTACTACTCAAGAAATTAGAGAATATAGGAGAAACAGGTTTGGAGTAAGCATAATGAGTTTACCTTAAAAAATGCTGAGTTTCAGAAATACTTGGTACTAAGATGTCTGGAGACAGTTGAATACACAATCCTGAAGCATAGAAGAGAGGTATGGACTAAAGATGTGTCTGTTCCTAGCCTGAAGGATTATATAGAAAACAGAAGTTGTGTGTTTTTGTTTTTGTTTTTTTTCAATTGCAGGTGTTTCCCCTTGCCAGCAGAGTTCCTTAAGCCTTGACAATAAAAAGAGTGTTCCTGTTGTCTACCCTTGCAGGATGCATGTCTGGGCCAATCAATAAAAAGAAAAGAATTACGGTGTTTGATTTGTTCAGCTTAATGTTTCCCAAATATCCTAGCTGTAATAACAGAGCTGTGCTGAGTACATGAGAAAAGCTGACTCATATTTCCTGCAAGTCAGCACAGATATCCATCCTTCCAAATTATTTGAACCTTTGGCCATTACAACGACAGTCAAAGATCTGAAACAATTTATAAGTATCTCTTTCTCACTTGTTGAGAACAATTCTAATACATCTGTTATAAAGATTCAGAGTGTAAAAAAAAACAAAAACCCAAGCTGTTACTGCCTTGTACCACCCCCATACCCCAAACAACGATGCCTTGACCTTTCATAGAAAGTCTAGGTTCTCTCAGGACTGGTTCAAAATTCATCTATTTGTCACCTTCAATCCCCACAATCAGAATTAATCACTCAACTCCCTAAGGCACCCCAGCAACAAGTTCATCCATCTATTGTAGAACTTCTAATAGTTCCTTTTTTTTTTAGAGTTACATGCCTGGTGCTTATCTTTGTTTTCCTTCTGTGCCCAACATAGTGCTTTGTGTATAAATACGGACTGAAGTGAATTTATTAAGAGTTATAAAAATGTGCTATCATTTAAAAATGATAGGACAGGGTGCACACTTGACTATGGACAATGACAGTTAAAAAGACACACTATGTAAAAATAATTTTCTTTTGCAGATCATTTAAAAACTAAAAATTGAATTTAGAAGGAATTGTTGAGAGAGGTAAAAGCATTCACTTGAGGAGGATGTTGAGAGGTGACAATTTTTAAATGTGTGAAAAAGTGCTCAGTCAAATATATGACTCCTCAATTGGCCACCAAGAGGGTAGAGATAGCAGTGGCTCACACTGCCGCAGCTCTCCTGTCCCTGGACACTCCTCTCAAGTATCAGGTTTATCAGTTGCAACATGATGTTTCTCACTATTATTTTTGCAAATTGTTCAGATAATTTGTCTTTCAAAAGTATTTCATCAAATTTGCGTTAAGAAATAAATTGATTATTTGACAACATTGCTAATAAATTTCAGTTTGTGGATTGACTACACTGGAATGCCATTCTAACACTTTCACAATGAATAGAATTTGACAGTGTGTGTTCTGCTTTGGAACACATCCAACGTGTTTCTGAAGGACCACAAGTGCCTGGTGGAAAGCTTTCTCACCCTGAAGGAAGCCCCATGGCATAGATATCAAGAACCGCTTTTTGGAAGGCTCCAGGTTTTTATTTAAAGACT
>NW_005355832.1:1624158-1625594 GCF_000412655.1 Myotis brandtii | reverse complement strand
AATAAGATTATAGCATAACCTGCAGATAAAGCCTATACATGGAGGAGGGCAAATTGAGAAGGCTTCAGAAAAATGAATCTGGTCATTTGAGAACACTGAAAACCTTTGGCTTCAGTGATCTTCTTACTTTGTCTTTTTAGTCCTATAAGTTAAAAAAAAAAGCCCTTGTATTATTTAAGTCATTTTGGATTGATTTAAAACATTTTTTTTACAATAAGAGTACTAAGTGATATATTTATATAGTTAATTAAGAATATACATAAAAGCAGATATTTGGAAATTGTACACTCTGATGAATAATATAAAGAATCAAAATGTATAGGCTTTTTACTATACTTCTTGCATTCTTATTAAATGCAAGTTATGTTCTACATACTGGTGACATTCATGCCATAAAGAAGAAAGTAAAACATCACATTCTTCCTTTTAAAGATGAAGCAGAATAGCTTGGGGTATTACAATAAGAGGAAATGCTACTTAATCTTATGGTGCTGTCTTCTGGGGACTCCCTGAGGATTGCATTATCCTACCGTGGGAAGGGAAAAAGGTTGGGTTTAGAGTTTATAACCAATTTATGAAGGGTCAAAACATTTCAAATTAAATGCTTTCATATTAAAAAAAAACAATATTCTGTCAAAAGACTTTTAAGCAGAAGGGAAACACATACTAGTAATATGTTCTAGGAAGTACAGATTGGTTGCAGTGTATATGGTGATTTGATGAGATAAGTAAGGACACTCATAATTAATAGTCCAAGGATTGGAGTTTAATGATATTCAGGGATGGCTGTCATAACCTGACAACTTGAATTTTTTTCTTTGTTGCTTCAAGAATTTATAATAATCTATAGTTTTCAGTGCTTTTCCTTTAATCATTCTTTATTGAAGATTCCTATGCAGAACAATGCATCAGAAAATAATACTCATGTAATCTGAGAATAATAACAATACCTATATGTGTATAATGTCTTACTGTCATGAAATGTTCAGTAATATCATGCTGTGATATCACAAGACAGAAATAACTGGGCAAGAATTTTATTTTGAAGCTTAGGAAAACAGCACAGACAGTTAAGTAATTCTATAAGGTGTGAGTTCAGAGAATGGGAGCCGGTAAAGATCATTATTCTCTAGAGATCCATGGCTTTTCATTTTTCCACATGGCTTCAAAGCAGGCACACTGGGCCAGCACCTATTTTATTCCACGAAGGGAGATGAAATTAATTTAATTTCCCAGCTACTTCCATATCACCATGACTCAATGACCCGAAAGTCTGCCAGAATCAAAGCCCTTTTGTCTGATTTTTCTTTTTTCTTTCTTCCTTTCTTTTTTCTTTTTCCAAATGAGTTGGCTTTACCCCATTAGTCACTTTCTTCTTGACTTTGAGTTTATTTGTTCATGTTGTCAGCTATAGTTCAACCTAACTCTCAACTCCA
>NW_005355832.1:1605044-1620602 GCF_000412655.1 Myotis brandtii | reverse complement strand
TCGCAGCATTAGGAAGGTTGAGAACCACTGCTCTAGGGAAAAAAAACTTCCTCCTGATTCCATCTTTTCCAGAAAAAATATCCTGATAGCTCTATTGCTAATTTTTTAAAAACTGAGTAGAAGAAAAACAAAGTTACTTGTTGAGACTTACTGTCTCATATCATAACTAGTTCCCTCTACCCACCTCCCAGCCCCTTCTCTTTCTTTGTATGGCTGGGACATTTGTAATGGAGGAGGGGCAAACATGATAGGATCAAGATTTAAAGTGAAGGAGGTAAGGCCCAGCCAGCATGGCTCAGTGGTTGAGTGTCGACCTATGAACCAGGAGGTCGTGGTTCGATTCCAATCAGGGTACATGCCCGGGTTGCAGCCTTGATCCCTAGTAGGAGGCATGCAGGAGGCAGCCAACCAATGATTCTCTCTCATCATTGATGTTTCTATCTCTCTCTCCCTCTCCCTTTCTCTCTGAAATCAGTAAAAATATATTTTAAAAAAATAAAGTGAGACTCTCCAGCCTGACTCTCCAGACTCTCCCTGTCATGTGTTTCACCATTAGAGCCAGCCCTTCCCCACATGCTCTGAGCACCACAATTCAAGCAGAAACAGTGTCACTACCTTCCCAACTGAATCCCTCCTACCAAGGTGTGTTACTTATAAAGAGAGACAACTGGCCACTCAATATTTCAGTGCCCAAAGCATAAGAAGGTCTCTGACTCCCAGAAGTGATCATTGGGTGAGAGGCAGCCATGCTCATGGATGTGGGTTGCTGCAGGCTTGGTGTGAGATGTCCTGATAGATGATATGGTTTTAACACACCTCACCTCTTCATTACTGTCCTTTGGACATCAATTCAAATACCCTGTCAAAGTTTGACATCAGGAAAGAATAGAATGTTCTAATGTTCTGGTTGTGTTCTCCACAATGCACAGTAGCATGGGCCTTTTATTTGCCTTGAGTGAATATTTTCCTATAAATGCCCCTAGGCTTGTGTCCACACCTTGGTAATGCTGTCATACAGCTGTCATGCCACATTTGTAATTAATGAAAAGCTCTAGATCTTTTTCAAACAAGATACTCATGTGCCAAGTATTGCTCAACCTGTTCTTCCACAGCTGATTTTTGAACCTAAAGTCTCTCTTAGTTACTGTGACTAAACAACTAAGAGAGACTTTAGTTACTCTTAGTCCAGCTTTTCAAATGCTTGCTACACTTGATTCTGTCACTTAAAATATTAGCCAACTGTCCAAGTTTAGCATGATTATGTTCCCCTTTAAGGGCTCCTCCTTTGCAGGGACAGGGTAATTCGAAGGCCAAGCATGCAATAACAATGTTGGGTTTTTGCACATAAAAGGAGAGCAAAGGGAAAGAATTTTGAGAGCCATTTCATTCCAGTCATGATGGGACTAATGAAAGAGCTTTGCCTTATGGGAAATACTGTCCTCCAATGACCACACTGGAGTCTGCCAAATGCATTGTCTGCCCTCCCTAGTCCACACCATGGGACAGTTGGCTTGGACTTTAGAGCACAGTGGGGAACATATTAAAACACACATTTCTGGTTCTCACCCCAGTTTCTGATTCGATGTGATGCTACTACCAGTTGAGAGATGACTCTTTAAGGTCCACTGCCTTATACTGACCTACCCTGTCTAATTACACAGTCTTTCCTTTCGTTTCCACTTCATAAATTGCAATTACATTCCAATCTTATCTCTAGCAGGAGTAGATCTAGGTTACCCTGCCTGGAATTTTGAGGTTTCCCAAACATTTCACTTGAAGTTGATGATATCACTTGGTTTAACTAAGAACTGAAATTTTATTTACGAATTCCTGAGAGGTTGCTCATTGCTGACCCAATGCACTGCCTAATTGCCTGCTTCCATAGAAGTCACTGGAAGCACTGATTAATAACTTCTAATCAAGGTCAGATTCTTGTGCAGAACAAACCCAGTACAGAGAACAGTAGATTGGTATTTTGCCTTGTTTTTCACCTGTTTCAAGTACCCATCATACCCATTATATTTAAAAATAGCCCCCACGCCCTGACCGGTTTGGCTCAGTGGCTAGAGCATCAGCCTGTGGACTGAAGAGTCCCGGGTTCGATTCCGGTCAAGGGCATGTGCCTTGGTTGCGGGCACATCCCCAGTTGGGGACATGCAGGAGGCAGCTGATCAATGTTTCTCTCTCATCGATGTTTCTAACTCTCTATCCCTTTCCCTTCCTCTCTGTAAAAAAATCAATAAAAATATATGTAAAAAATAAAAATAGCCCCCATGGTTTAATATGAATTGAATAAAATTCTGCTGAACATTTAGATGAACTATGGGCACATATACAAGTTGTTTTACAAAATGGGATTAATTTTCATTTATATTCATACACTAGCAAAAAGAGAAACAAATTTTGTTTAGCACAATTTTTCAAAAAGTGCCAGTTTATATATTACTCTGTTTTATATATGAAGTCATGGTTCAAGAATGCTAAAAAGTAAAAGAAATATATTTTAAATGACACATATTTGCCAAAGATTAATATCAAACTTTCAAGGCATTTTTTTTGACTCTTCCATTTGCCACGTGTTAGTCACCATACATTGCTCTCCTTCCTCATCATTTTTCAGGTGAACTGATACTTATTCCATGATGACTTGAAAAGGTTTTCAATATTCCCCAAGCATGTCGATGATTTGTGACTGTTTCCTCACAGATTATTTTTTTCCTCTTTCAGCTAATTGTGATGGACTGTAGAGTTTAAAGAGTTATCTATTTGACAGAAAAAAATTAAAATAGGAGATAGACACTAACTTTTGCCGCTTTCGGTGGATCTTGCATTCACAAGCTTCAGCAAACTCTGAGATTTAGCAAACTGCTCCACTCACTCTCAGAGAATCTAATGTAGTGTCATGATTTTAAGAGTCATCTATACAGTGAAACTCAACTGCCACTCCATACTTCCACTTTTAATATGCCCCCAACTGAACCCTGATTTTCTTACCAAACCTGTGCCTCCATGCCATATCACTGCAATCTATTTTGACGTTTGTCTTTTCTTAACTTGTTCTTTTTTCCCTCCCTTCCATCCTCCTTTTCTGCATCTGTTACTGTTTTTAAATTGAGGCATAACTTGCATACAATGTAGTGTACAAATCAAGGGTCCATGGCCAATTTAATTTTCCAATATGTATGTAGCTCTGCATCCATCACTCTGGAAGGCTTTCTCGTGTCCTCACACAATCAGTGCTCTTTAGGATTCAATCTATTTCTTGTCACCTTTTTTTATAATTACAGGCCAGATTTTTTAAGACAGTGGCAATGGAAGTCAACAGAATCGAGTCACTATCTTATTTTATGAAGTTAAGAGGAAGCATTTTATGCCTGACTACCATGAACGACAAGTCTTAAAAGGCACAAAGTCAAAAATATACACATTTTCATAAATATAGAACAAGTAATCTACTTGTTCTTAATGTAAAGAAAATTGTTCTTTTCCAATGAAATAGTGTGAATGCATTTGCAGTCCAAACTGTCAAATAAGTTCAGTCTAGATTTAAAAAAAAAAAAGCCAGCATTGTGCAGTGCTTAAAAACATTAGGCTTTTGCCAGGCTCTGTCTGGGTTGAGTCCACGCTCTGACATTTGCTGGCTGTTTATATCTGGACAAGGAGCTTAACTCTCCTATCCCCACTTACTCATCTGTAATGTGCAGACAAAGAACTATTGTGAAGGCAAAGGGCAAAAATGAATATAAAAAATTCAGCATACCATCTGGAATGTAATATGTTTCTAATGAATTTTGGTAGCAATAAGTGGAGACAGGCAAGTACATTAAAAGGTATTGAGTATCATTAGTATCTCTTACTCTTAAATACATTACAAGCATTATTTCACTTAATCAAAAAAAGAGAAAAATCATCTCAATTTGAAATAAATAGATATCTGATGACATTTTAAAATTTTATATACAAATCCAGAGTGTCTTTTACAATTATATTTCCCAACATTAGGAGTTTTGGTTTTATAATAGTCACCATAAAATGTTTTCGTGTGTGTGTGTGTGTGCGTGCACGCGCGCTCATGCATGTGTATGACAGGTAAAGGTAGTGCTCCCCTCTATTTGCTCTTAAAAGAGCCATAAACTGTAAAGTTTTCACCCAATCATTGCTGGTTGCTCATAGGGCCCTAGGAATTTTCTCGTGTGTACTAACAAATATTGTCACCTCCCCCATAACATCCGCTCTTTTCCTATCCTTCTACTCAGCCTCTTTGACAGATCTGGGCTGCTAAGGACCCATACCTGGCAATATTCAGTGAGCGTGTTGCCAGTAACTTCAGACCTCAAAGCTGAGTTTGTTTGCTGGATGCCATGGAAGCCTCCAGTGGCCACTCATCAGTTATCACCGTCTTTGCTGCCGGCTGCCAGTGCCAGAGGGATAAGGATGAAGGCTTCATTAAGCCAGCATGAACTTGTCCTTTCTGGAACTTTCTTTAATTTAAAGCCATGATGTGTTCCATTTAAAAGTGGTGAGCCAGCATTTCTCTCTTTGGTGTTACATTTTATATCAATTTAGGAATAATTTTTACCATCCTGAAGAATGGTGTGTGTCCCTCATGGCTGGGAAACCTTATGTTCTTATCTCCTTTGTTAAAAAAGTGTGCATTCTTGAGGGCAAGGATTCCTTCTGCTTAGTTCCCTAACAGCCGCATCTATTTCTATACATTGAAAACCATCAATTCATAGCAATATATCCAATTCTAATACAACAACACAGGGTTTATTTCCACCTTCCTCTCTTCCATATGCGTAAATCCTTTCCCAACAGTGAGAACCCTGGTTCCCATTGTTTATATGTATTTGTTCAATCATAGCATAAATAGTAGTTTCAGAACTACTAACCCATGTGTCTAAGGTTAAAAACAAACAAGAAAGTCTTATTAGAGTTGAACATTTGTTTACGTACATATAGAAGACATATAGTCCAAAATGGCATTCGAACAGTATTTGAATTAGTTCTGTGATGTGTGTTTTTTCACCCTTTATGGTGATTATAATATTTCTTTTAAACTTTTAATACTTTTAAACTATTTAAAGTATAGTTTAATTTGTTTTTGTGTTTATTCCATTTTTGGATTTTTCTTTCCCCCTTTGTTGGTTATATTTTATTTGAAGGAGTATGTGAGCATTCACATAATTTATAAGTTAAAACTATACAAAAAGGAAGTCAGAGAAGAGTCACTCCCTCCAACCAATTTTTCCTACCCCTTTGCCACCCTCTACTCTGCCCACCCCATTCTCACCAACCAACTGGATACAACCAATTCCCTTAGTTTCTGGTGCACTTTTCCTATGTTGCAAAAATGTGAATGTACAGGTGTATTTTTGCATTTACCCTTTTAACACAAAAGGTAGAATACTATCAAAAACATTTTTGCACTTTGCTATTTTTTATCTATCAACTAGAGGCCCAGTGCACTGGTAGGGTTCCTAGGCTTGGCTGGCAATCAGGGGTGATCTGTGGGGCAACCGGTAGGGCAATCAGCAGCCCCCACTGGCATCCACCTTGGCTGGCCTGATGCTGCCCACTTGCCTGCCTGGCCCCCTGCCACCGCTGCTGGTCGCCTCCCTTGGTGCTGCCTCCCCCCACCCCCAGACTGCCCCACCACTGCCGCCAGTCACCTCCCCCTGTGGGGAGACCAGCAGAGCAATCGGGGGTCCCCTGCTGGCACCCGCATTGGTTGGCCTAGGGCCTGTGGCCTGGAGGCATCTCCTGTATTGAGTGTCTGCCCCCTGGTGGTCATTGTACGTCATAGCAACCGGTTCCACTCTTTGTTCCACTGTTTGGTCAATTTACATATTAGGCTTTTATTATATAGGATATATCTTGGAAATCACTCCAGATAAGTTCATAAAGATTCTTGTTCTTCATAAAAGATATGTGGCACTACAATATGTTGAATAAACCATAGTTTATTCAACCAACTTTTTGTGTGTGGGCTATAGACTTTTTCAATATTTTGCAATTACAAAGACTATTTCAATAAATAATGTTGCAATATGAATCATCATATGGTTGAAGAACAATATAAAATTTCTAGAAGGGATTTGAAGATGAATCCTAGAAAGATGTCTGGGTTAAAGAGTAAATGCACATGTAGTTTTGGTAGACATTGCCAAATACCCCTCTATAAAAACTGTAGCAGAATGTGTTTTGTTTTTTATATTTTTACAATTTGAGCAGTGAAGTGCTATGTCAGTGAGGTTTAAATTTCCATTTCTTTTTATGAGTGAAGTAAAAAATACTTTATGTTTAGTGACCATTTTAATCTATTTTGATAATTATTTGTTCATGTTCTTTGCCCATTTATCATATTTCTCACACACACACACTTTTTTTTGAGAGGTGATAGCTTCTTAATAGCTTTTTCTATATAGACAATGGGCAGTTTAAACTTTCTATCTCTAATAGAGTCAATTTTTGTATTTTTATTTTCCTAGAAAATTATTTATCTAGGTTTCCAAATATATTTGTATAGAGGTTTTAATAGTTACCTCCCTGCCACATCTCTTTCTCTTTATTTCTTACATTTTAATAGCTGTTTCTCCCTTGCCATCTTGTTAAATTCTTTTTATCTTTCTTTCTGTATTAAGCCACCTAGTCATTTGTCTATTTTATTAATTCTAAAACACAGAATTTTGATTTATTAATTATATACTTTGATTTTCTATTATCTATTTCATTAGTTTCTGTTTTTGACTATCGTTTTCTTCTTCACTTTAGATTTACTCTACTGTTCTTTTTCTTATTTTAATTTTTTTAGTAAAAATGTTTGAGGCAATCATTTTTCTTTTTATCACTACCTGTAAAAGATAGAGTGACTTGACTGTTGTTTTATCAATCTTAAATTACAATGTAGGCAAAGACTCATCAATGATAAATCTCTCTAAAATACTTATTACTATTGTTTTTCTTCTTCTTCTGAGGATATATTTGTATATATTGTCAGATGGTACCCTCTTTTGAAAAATGTATCAACTAAATAAATAGGATTATCAAAATGTCAAAAAGTAAAAAGAGCCCTGGCCAGCTTGGCTCAGTGGATAGAGCATCAGCCTGGGGACTGAAGGGTCCCAGGTTCGATTCCGGCTGAGGGCACATGCCTGGGTTTCGGTCTCGTTCCCCAGTGGGGGGTGTGCACGAGGCAGCCAATCAATGATTCTCTCTGATCATTGATGTTTCTGTCTCTCTCTCCTTCTCCCTTCCTCTCTGAAGTCAATAAAGACATATATTTTTTAAAAAAAAGAAAGAAGTAAGAACATATTTTTTTGTTGTTAAAGTTTAATTTTATAGGCAAATATTTTGGAAATTTTGTGCGATATAATCATATAACTGGGCTGAGTCTAGTTGGAGTAATTATGAATCCTATAAAATATTGCACAAGAATCATCTATGTGGTTGCTTAGATACGTACTTTATTCTAAAAGCTGACTACTTAAAAAAAAAAAAGGACACCATAAGACAAAGGTAAATCCAATCTTTGAATTCATTCTTTATACATGTAAAAAATCATGTGGTAGGAATGACAATGATGTTACATGTGTTGTTTTTTTCTCCAAGTTGTTTCATGAAACATGTGATTCTTCATTTTAGTCCAAAATTCTAGTGACCTAAACCCTGTGGTTACAACTTTAAACATCCTCAACTTGATTTAATTTGTTAACTTTAAAGTACCAAATGTATCTCAAAGTCCAAAGTTGGCATTATGTTGCTTTTGTAAATCGATGTATGAGAGAGATTTCTGTGAAGAGCCTAGAGAAAAAGATGCATTACTGTTTGGAATCAAATTTGTAACTAACAGGCTTACAATTTCCCCTCTGGGAAGTGTCAATTAAATGATGCACCCTTCTCCACTAGGTCTAAGTAATGCAGCCCTTTTCCACTTAATCTTGAGCATTGCACGTTGCACATGTCAGTAAATTTTGTTTTCACATAGACAAGTAGCCTTGCACTTTTCCTTGAGCAATTCGTGCCCACAGCCAGCTGTTGTCTTCAAGGAACCACAGTTACTAAGGAGATCTTCGTACTCACAACTATTGGCTGTAACAAAAACAGATTAGTTACATGTTATTTTCCTTAGTAGCAGCAAAACAATTCATACTTTCAAACTGCATAGGTGTAGAGGGAGCCTGGCTGGGCAGTTCAGTTGGTTAGAGAGTCATCCCAATACACCACGGCTGCAGGTTTGATCCCCGGTCAGGGCATATACAAGAATCAACCAATGAATGCATAAATAAGTGGAACAACAAATCAAAGTCTCTCTCTCTCTCTCTCTCTCTCTGCCCCTCTCTCTCTCTCTCTCTTGTCTCAGTTGGATGCTTATGCTAATAGGATAATTCCAAGCTCTTTAGCAAACAGCATTCAGCAGTGGTATATTCAACTTTTTTCTTCTTTAGTTGATTTATAGCTTTGATATCATCAATATTCTGAATTATAGCTTTATAAAAAGAAGGCTAACTAAAGGTGAATGAATTTGAAAGGTAAAAATCTCAGTGAATGGGTCAACTCTATTGTTCATAATTTTAATGAAAGTATCCCAACTATGAAAGACCAACAGGTTTTTTTACTTCTATTTATGAGAACTTTGAAATGATATATATGACATTTATTTTCTCCTTTTGCAACAGTATGAACAAATTTTGTATACAGATTGAATTTTTGTCATTAAAGAGTACACAAAACTACTATCAAATTATAGGGTAAGTGATCATTTGTCAAGTCAAACATTATGATTCCAATTATACTATAAAAATATGATAATCAGCATGATGAACATATTAGCACAAAATAAATTTAATATTTGGTTTGCCTGTCTAGATTGAGCCATAATATTCATCTCACATCTGTAGATTTATAATTTTCATTTTTTCAAAATACCACCTTTTGTCTAATGATACTTTGATGAAATGAACTAGTTACCAGAAACTTGTATAGTTAATATAAATGAGCTCTGCATAGTCACAAAAGCCATTGATGGTAGATGTTTCATCATGTTAGAAGTGGTAATAATCTTTTCACTACAAAACATATCTATATATATATAAAAGGCTAATTTGCAAAATGTCCCCTCGGGAGTTTGAACGGGAGACGGGGAGTTCAATCGCTAGCTATGATATGCGCTGACCACCAGGGGGGCTGCACAGAATGAAGGAAGGCCCTGGCCAGCAGCAAGCAACCAGGAAAGGGATGCCCAGCCAGAAGCCAGAAGGAAGGCCCTGGCCAGCAGCTGGAAGGCCCCAATCAGCCCTGATCACCAGCCAGGCCTAGGGACCCAACCTGTGCATGAATTTTGTGCACCAGTCCTCTAGTGTAAGTTATAAAAGTGTATAAAATGTTCCCTTAAACACATTCTGTTGAGGAATCTTTCTGTATTTTGCATCAAGATAGTATTTAAATTGGTAACCCTAGGAGATTTCCTAATCCATAAAAAGAAAAGAAAATATCAACTCTTTATTATAACAGCAGGTAAAATCACTTCAAACTTACTGCATAGTCCATTGTTACAGTTATTGGGGCAACTGGCACAGGGTTCTCCTTGTTGGTAAGGGGTATTCTTTTTACTCACATTATTGCCACTGAAATTTAAAAAAACATAGTGTCAAATATTTTTCACTTTGCTGTTTCATTTATACTCCGAGGGTAGCATTAGTCACCAAATATACCTAGTTATTAAATATATTCAGATATGTTACCAAAAGTGAAAAAGTACAATTCCCAATGTGTAATTCAGATAGCCTCCAAATTAAGAAAATACCTCAAACATTGACCCATCTTTTTAACTATAATTCTGTAGGTTGAACAACTAAATTGGGATAACTACAGTCTCAACTTTTCAGAGTATATTTCAACACTCTCTTTATCTCCCATGAGACTTGGTTAAATTGGTGAGGCAGTGCACCCCAATGTGCTGGCTAGGGTTAGAACACATCTCCTACCTAGACAGACAGAAGAAACTCTTGGAGGCTAGAGAGTTGTCGTATGAAAGAAAATACTCAATGCTACCATATCATGTATATTTGGAAGATGATAAAATATCATAATTTCTCTGATATGTACTAGGGACAGTAAATACTTCTAGGCAGGAACAATGATATTTAAATAGTTAGTGGCGTGTCTGGGTGGGGGGAGGTTCTCTCATCTCTGCTGCCCCTCATTATTCACTCCACCCCTCACTTCAGGTGCCTCCCCTCTCACAGCCAGGCAGTGAGTCTGAGTGCATTCTACTAGGACTTTTCACTTCTTTCTAGTGGCAAGCCACTGTGAAGGCCACACTTCTCAAATGGGAGATCAAGATCCCCAGGTTATCTACAATCTCAAAATAAATCCTGTGGGAGATTTGGTTTTGGGGGTGCCCCTGTCTCTAGTCATAAGGAATTAAAGCTAAGACATGTGTTGAGATTAGATCTTTGATATGTCCATAGGCTTTATTATGGATGACTTCAAACATATTGCTTGTTGAAACAGCATGTTTCCTGCTATAAATCAAGACAGTATGGGGTGGTTCATTATGGAGTTGTTTTTGTGTGTGAAAACTGCTGAGGCCGGCCGGTGTGGCTCAGGGGTTGAATATTAACCTATGAACCAGGAGGTCACAGTTCGATTCCCGGTCAGGGCACATGTCTGGGTTGTGGGCTCCAGGAGGGGGTGTGCAGGAGGCAGCCAATCAATGATTCTCTCTCATCATTGATGTTTCTATCTCTCTCTCTCCCTTTCCCTTCCTCTCAGAAATCATAAAAAATATATTTTTTAAAAAACTGCTGAGAAACAAAGACTTAAGATGTTAACTTTTTCTGGACTCTGAAGTATATTAAAGATCTCTTGAAAAACCATTGAAACACAAGAGAAGGAATCATTTTTAATGGTAAAAATGTAAATGGTTTGTAGATAAACAGGAGCAGAAACATTTTTGCAGAAAAGGCAGAAATCACAATTTTTGATCCCAAATTTGCCACTGCACTACCACCCCTTGCTTAATCATCAAGCATCATTAGGGCATGAAAGTAGTAAGAACTGATGATATCTAATTGAGAGACATGCACACTCCACATGCTCAGGGAATAATCTTTAGCACTTGGGAAAGGCAATTGTGAGAGAAGACATTGTTTTATAATTGAGAAAACAGAGCTTCAAATTTATACTTGGTCTGAGAACTTGGTCTCTTCTCTGGTAAGTTGAATGTATCTCACCTTAAAAATCATTCACCTAATAATCATTTCCAAAGAAATACTTTCCTTTACTGAAACATATGTTTTTATTCTGATTTGGCTAATATATGAAAATTTAAAAATATCAAATTGCAGATAAAAGTATTGACTTTAATCTCTGGAGTGTATACTTACGCAGGACAATAGTGGCAAACGTAGAAGTATTTTAGAGTCTCTTGATTGGGACAATAAGCAACTCCACATCCAAGACGGTAAGATGAGTACCAAACAAGCTACAAATCCATAAGGGGATATATAAAGAATAACGTAAGAAAGGGAAAATATTAAAGGACAAATGCCAAATAAAAACTTGAAAAAATGTTACGACTATAGCTTGCAGCCATGTATTTTATGGAAATATTTACAGTATTGAAACAAAGTCACACACTTTGAAAATATTAAATTTTTGTGTGCATTCACTACTCTGTTCATTTGTGATGTTGGAAAAATACAGAGTGCACTTTCCAACCAAGAGTTGTGCAAGCCATCAAAACAAAATGATAGCTGCGGGTGAAGTACCAGTCCAATGTTACTGTATTGTACCTATTTGGGCTCTTTTCCCCAAATTGAACACTGGGATGGGTCATAATTTGAAGAAGCTTTCTATATTAGAGCATTCATGGTAGAAGTATTTTCATTGTTCCCTTTACCTGGGTATAATGTCCAACCACTGCACCGGGAGACTTTGATCCTACACCATAAACAAAATCGTGTCTCTCTTCATACCAATTTTGGACTGCATTTGACCACTCATTAGGGTCACTTGACATATAGAGATTCTCACCGCATTTCGTATCTATGAAGGAACAGATCATGAGGAAAGCAATAAAGCTTCAATGGTAAAAGAAATCAACTATTTGTACACCAGGATCCTTGATATGTCTTCTGTGTTTTTTGAATAGGCTATATGATTCCATGCGTTATAGTTACACAGTCCATACAAAATACTTGACTGTTACCAAATTTTTTTTAATGAATCAACATAATCAAAATATCATCCTGATTTTAAAAAGTTTCATATTTGTAAAGAAAAAAAATCAGGTACAATTCCACATAATTCAACATATTTTGTGAATACAAAATAAATAATTTCAGAACACCAAATGGCTATACAATATCACAAAAGGACAGTGGATTAGAAATCAGAAAGCCTGGTTAGCTTTCCGATATATCTCACTATATCAGGTTGTGTTCTTGGATAAGTCATTCCTTCCACATCCTAGTTTACTCGTGAGCAAGTTGGGAGGAACAAATTAGATACTGCTTGAGATATTATTTGCATAAAAATAATCAATAAGCACAAAATGGCATTAATCATAACTATTTATCCATATACAGATACTGTGATTTTAAAAAGCCAAATATAAGTAACATTTATTCATAGTCTTAATGTAATACACCAGAAGGATCCATTCTATTTTATTTGTCCACTATTATTTTATTTTTTCATTTATTCAACAAATATTTACTAATTCACATACTGGTTTTTCGTTCCTCTGGATCACTGTGTTGTAAAGTGCACTTGTTTGCCCACTTCTGGGCATTTGCTGTTGCTTCTCTATCCCATTCCTAATTATTATAAGGAAAAAATATATACACTTAAAAGTTCAACTCCAACAAAACATATGCATTGTAATCTGATTGATAAGATTAATTTGCACTACTTCAAAACTTCTGTAGATGTATTATCTATTTGTCATTGTTCTTACAATATCTCTGATGTGTCTTTATCTGCCACAATGCCCATTTCCCACAAAGACAGTCCATAGGTGATGTATCTAACAAGAGCAATGACTATTTATGATCACACAGCAGCCACACCTGGGATTTTTAGTGATGGTACTATTCTAAATACTGACCACCATGTGAAGTATTATAATTATACTAGAGGCCTGGTGCACGAAATTAGTGCAGGAGGGGGGGGGTCCTCAGATCGGCCTGCACCCTCTCGCAATCTGGGACCCCTTGGAGGACGTTTGACTGATGGTTTAGGCCCCATCCCGTAGCAGGATGGGTCTTAAACCGGCAGTCGGACATTTCTCTCACAATCCGGGACCACTGGCTTCTAACCGCTGGCCTGCTTGCCTACCTGATCACCCCTAACCACTCTCCCTGCCTTCCTCATTGCCCCTAACCACTTGCCTGCCTGCCTGCCTGATCGCCCCTAACCACCTCTGCCTCAGCCCCCTCCACCACGGCTGCGTCCAGAAGGACATCCGGAATGATGTCCAGAAGGTTGTTTGGCTGTCCAGTCTAATTAGCATATTATGCTTTTATTATTATAGATTATTATTATAGATTTTGATAGTAATAAACTGGTCTAGATTAGTCACAATTCCATTTGTAGCCCACTGTTATCATATAGGAGATATTTAGTTTTCAGAGACTGCGCCCTGGAAAGGGTACTATTTACCCTCAGTGGCACTGATTCTTAAAGAAAGGGGGTTTATTTTAGACTAGGAAAGAGAGTGAAGAAACAAATGTAACAGCTTCACATTTGATGCCTGATGGTCTGGTTTCTAATTCTGCCTTCCCAAATTTTTAACTCTGTAAACTTGATGAGTTGTTTAACCATTATAAAGTAAAACTAAGAATTTCTTCCCATAACATAACTCAAATGAAATAGCAAAACAGAGGCAGAATGTTGTAAGCCACAAAGTTCTTCACAGATGCCAACTACCAGCTTGTTCCCACCACTTTCCTTAGATTACTGCTTCTTACCATCCTTAGCATGTTGCTGGCAGATGGAGAGACTGATTTCCTTAATTCATTGTGTTTATTTACAATCTCTTTTTGGATATTCGTTTGAGTGGTTAACAAAGCAGAAAAGGCTGGATCCTAAAGGGAAATAAAATCGGGGTTTTTAAAACATTTTTGAAAAATATTTAACATATAAGAGTAAATAAGTTAATTCAAGGAAGCAAGGACCACTATAAAAAGTGTTCAGTTAAGCCAATATTAGTTGTCAAGCATTGCCAATGAATCTCAGCCAAAGCTACGAAAAATAGGAAAGAAGTAACTTGAAGATTTGAGAATGGAAGTGTAATTCATGGCATGACAAAATTTTAAACATTGTTTAAGGCCACAAATGCCCATTTCTAGTTCTAGGGAATTCTTAATATGACATATGAGTGATAATATTTTATAACCACAAAGGTGCACAATAGGAACCCTAAGACATATTCATTTACATTTGATCAGGCTGCAGCAAAGGGAATAAAGGGGAGGTCAAGGTTCATCCTAGATTTGGAGGGAACTTTGACCTGGCATGGTATCTGTATTTAGAGACAGAATCTATTTAAAATGTATTAGGGGAAGAATATTTAGTCTCAGTTGAAATGCATTCAAAATTCTGCTTAACTCATTCTACCTATTGTGGTCAGATTTTATGAAATCACTCAAAAGACAATTTTTCAATATTAAAAAATCTCCAAGGTAATTTGGAGGAAGCAAAGTCATCCAGTTAGTGGACTCTTGCTGATTCTTTTCCTTTATTAACAGAAATATAATTAAGGTATTAAATCAATCACCAATACTTACTGGTTTATCTTTGTGTGTGGGTGTGTGGGAGTCTAAGTCGGAAGGGAGATTAGGGTGTGTGAATTGTTCCATAAAGTTCATGTAATTTAATGACCTAAATCTATGATTATCTAAAATACTATTTCAACATGTATTCAATATAAAAACTATTAATGCGATATTTTCCTCTCCTTTTATACTAAATCTTTTAAATCTGGAATGTATTTTACACTTTACAGCACAGCTTATTTTAGACAAGCCACATTTCAAGTGTTCAATAGCCACATGTGACCAGCAGTTACTGTACTGGGCAGTGCAGCCTTGGACTTTCATCTAGGTAATTGCGCTAAGTGCTCTGAGCAACCAGTGAGTACTTTGTGATGGGCCAGACACCCCCGCTCTTCCCACTCTCAAAGTGCCTTGCCATCCCACAAAGTTGCCTGGGTAGGGCTGGAAGAATTTTCCACTCTAACATTACCTTCCTTTCTGCAGGTAAAGATGGAAGCAGGACAGCAGTCAGAAACACCACCAGTGAGAGTAAAGCCATTGCTGGGAAGTAAGTCAAAAGAGAACAAAGTAGTTCTGCATTGAAACTAGTAGTACATGAACAAGAGGGGAAAATCATTGTAGTGATCATGGCTATCTCACAGCCACCGTGACTCCCAAATTCATAATGTAACAAGAGAAGACTGCCATATGGTGCCAGTACAATAATAGTGGAACTAACATTGTCTCTGGTAGGGACAATCTCTCTCTCTCTCTCTCTCTCTCTCTCTCTCTCTCT
>NW_005355832.1:1599727-1604991 GCF_000412655.1 Myotis brandtii | reverse complement strand
TAAGCGACTGTTACGACTGAACAATTGGAATGACCGGTCAGCCAGCCACTATAACGCTCACTGACCACCAGGGGGAAGATGCTCAACACAGGAGCTGCCCACTGGTGGTCAGTGCGTTCTCACAGCCAACTTCCCACAGCCCCTCCCCCCAGCAAGACCCCCTCCTACGGCCCCTCTCCCTGGCTGGCCCAACCCCCCCTATTGGCCCCTATTGGGGGGGCTGTCCAGCCAACCTCTCTGGGCCCCTCCCCTCAGTGACCCTCCCCCATAGGCCTTAATCACCGGCCAGGCTGAGGGACCCCACCCATGCACAAATTCGTGCACTGAGCCTCTAGTAAAATATAAACTGACAAACATGACTGATGCCCTTAAAGTATATATAACATATATAAATTGTCACATTTTTACCTTTTTCTATTAAAGGTAGTTCTAGTTCAACTGTTTCAAAGTTATAAACATGGGAATTATTTATAGCATCTATTTTAGAATGAAATATAAAGAGTTCATTTAAGTTTCAATTTGATATAGTGAGTAAAATTTACTTGATTCTCTCAATAATAAAAATTTAACCATAAAGTTTTGAAAACCATGGATAGATTAAATATATCATTTTATCACTGGCAAAATAAAAATGATTGACAACATGTTCACATTACAATACATGAGTCATCACTTACTGTTGGTCCTCAGAGCAGGATGCAGTATCTGCTTTACCTGGTGGAAGAAGGGAGGTGAAGAGAAGGTCAGAGCACCATATATATTTCACCTACTTGTGTTTCAGCAAATTCTGGTTGCTCCAGTAAATCTAAGTCAATAAATTTTTGAAACAGAATTTTTTACACCAATAGCTTAAAATTTCATTGCCAGTTGTCTGACATTGTTTTTGACATTGATTCCCATGTAGCTTTTTATCTGAGTAAAGCATGCCCTTCTTTCCTAACCAGCCTTCTCTTCTTAGGTACCCTAATATTTGGATGCTGCCCTTTTGGCCTAGTATTTTTATAACCACTCAAGACAAGTTAACCACTTCAAAGGTAATTTCAATCCTACTTTGTGGCCGAACTGTTGTGGCTCAGCTTTCTGTGACATTGACTTCCTAGTTAACAACTTTCTATAGTTTATTGATTGCGAACATAGTTTTTAAAAACATCAGTGCTGGGAAACCCTCATGGAAATCCAGTTTTCTCTTCTGTAAACTGTGGATTATCTTATCATCTATTTTCTTTGAAAACTGAAAGGCATAAAATACCTTAAAATAATGTCTGGCATAGAATACTCAATAAATGGAAATTATTAATATTTTCATTATTATCCTTTATACTGTATGGTAGTTTTCTGGGCTCCTAAGAGCTTCCATAAATGCATGTTGTTTGATTAAACTTCTAATTTCAAAAGTGTTTCTAATACCTGTATTTATTTTTTTTGCATGTATGGGGGATTTTATAGTTTACATAAATAAAAATCTAAAAATTTAAGGCACAGTGTATAACTATATAAATATTACAAACTGGCCACTGTTGGACAAGTGAAGAAAGTAAAATTCAAGAAACATAAAACCTATATAGGTCATTATCTTCTACTACAATCAAAACAGTTTCTAGTTTTCTAGGGAGAGAAGATTCAGATCACCTTTAGATATGTATGCCTTCACTGGATAGCCAAATATCTGAGTTGAAGGTACTATCTCAAATGAAGTTAAATACAAATTAGAGGGGAAGCTTCAGATTAGCATGTTTTAGAGCTACTGGCAAACTAGAACTTATTGTGACATTAATTACATAATCTGCTGATTAACCCTTTAAGCACTAAATTATGTAGATTTTACATCCATGACTAAAAAATTACCATCACATGCCATACCTGAACCACCACACCATGAATCCATTAACCAAAGATTCCTAATGAAGAATTATCTTTCATAAGTTCTTCAGTTAAAATACTGAACTTAGTGGCCAGATGTTCACATTCATTGATTACATAGTTCCATAATAGGTCCATTGTATCTATGTTGTAAGTTTCTTTGTATTTTATATAGATACATTTAATATTGAAAGGTTAATGCTATTTACATGGTTATTCAAAATCATTCATTTCTAAAAGCTCTTTAAGTTTGTGAATAGGCTTTTAAGAGCAGCATTATCTGAAATAGGCCACACATTCTTCCTTACCCCCATTTAGTTATTAATCGAAGTCATACAGCTCTCTCTTAAGGTTCTGAACACATATTTAAGGATATTTTCAAAATTAGTTTCTTACTCTACTTTTGTAAGTTGGCTAATAACACAGTGGGTAGAGAGATGGCCAACACAGGCAAGATAAACTGTCTATTCTACTGTTGTTACTTTGAAGTGGTGAATGACAAGTACTTTCATGGTGCTGCCACTGCACCTTGTACAATATTTAACAGTGAGCCCCTGAAGGGTTAAGTCTTCATCTGTCCCCTAATCCCACCCTCCTCCCTGAAACTACTTGGGCCCATAGGAGGCACTCAGGGGGAGTGACATAACCAGGATGCCAGGTGGGTAATCACTGGGTATTACCACTTGAAAACAAATACATTAATAAATTCATTCAGTAACTAGTGTTTTTAACATTATGTTCAAAGTTAGGTATTTATTTTGAATAACTACTGAAAAGAGAATACAAGATTAAGTAACCTGCATTAATAAAATGGAAACCCATGTTAATATTCGGTATTATAAACTCAATCGCCTTTCCATAAAATAGTTATTTTCAAAGAAAGAAAATTCAAAGTGCTTTTATCTTGCTCCTTTTATTACATACTCAGTGAACTATCCTTAGTATAAAATCTTGACCAGCCTGTACTTAGCTCCCCTCTCTCCTACCCTGGCCTCGATTTAGCATTTCGTGTACAATCAATAATTTATCCTTTACATCAGCCTGAGATTATTCTTACAGAAAGAAAAATGATCATTTTTTTATTCCTTTAAACCCACATGCATACATAATTGAAAGGTTGGCTGCCATTCCCTCCTTCCCCCCCCCCGCTACTTACTAATAGAAAAGTACTGTGCCCGTTGTTGCAGATGTTTTAAAACCAGGAATCAATAATTTATCCTTTACATCAGCCTGAGATTATTGTTACAGAAAGAAAAATGATCATTTTTTTTATTCCTTTAAACCCACTTGCATACATAGTTGAAAGGTTGGCTGCCATTCCCTCCTTCCCTCCACTACTTACTAATAGAAAAGTACTGTGCCCTTTGTTGCAGATGTTTTAAAACCAGAATATCAGGGTTCTGCTGGGGTGTCTACAGGAAGAGCATGGTGTATGGTTCCATAATCCTGAAACAGGGCAAAAGAGGGCATTTAACATAAAGATGTGGAGACTGGGTAGAATCACTCATCTCTAAACTTAAAACTCGACAAAACTGTTTAGCATTGTGCTCTAATACTTCGCTGTATTTATTTGGTCTCAGCATTAAGACCATAATCTCCTTTTGAGATCAGGGAAGAGCATGGTGTATGGTTCCATAATCCTGAAACAGTGCAAAAGAGGGCATTTAACATAAAGATGTGGAGACTCGGTAGAATCACTCATCTCCAAACTCATTGACACAGCTGTTTAGTATTGTTCTCTAATATTAATTTGGTCTCATCATTAAGACCATAATCGCCTTCTAAGATCAAACTGTTTTGATGTTCTTGTATTTTATTCAAATACTAAAAAGTAAATGTCTTCTCACACACCCAACATCCTTGGAATATCACAACATATTTTCAAGATTCACAACTCCTCATCTAGGCCTGTAACCCATATGCTCTTTAGAAGATAAACTCTGTAAGTAGACACCCACATAATGGGCATTTACAAACATAGATTTTGGTCACACCTATATTTCTCTTCATGTCATTTCCTGAAAGCCAGGAGATGACATAAAGCCCAGAAGATTCAACAACCACAATTCTACTTGTTTGTGATAATACATAGTTTCTAATAACTGCACTCAAAACATAAGAAGCGAAACTTCTCGAGTTGCTTCGTGGAAGGCCAGATTTAGAAATGACTTTAGGCTTCGGCTATGACTCAGAGCGCACCGTGTGAACAGAATGATTTTTCGTTAAGATAGGCAAAGAGTTTCAATAGGACTCACATAGACACGCACATGGAAAGCCTCTGGCGAATGGGCGGGCACTAAGCAACACAGAGAAACACTCTACCCGGTGCACTGATTCAGCCAAGGATGGGTACCAGAGGGACAAAGAGTACTGAGGATCACAAGACCCCTCACGTCACAGATCGTCCTCTCCCCTGTCTTTACCCCACCTCCCCCGCCCTGGTCATTTCCAATTTCCCAGCCTGTTCTACTTCTTACCCTGGCTCCTGGGCCCAGATCTTCCTGCTTCAGGGCCAGAGCCAGGGACGGGCTGCAACTGGCCCCTCCTACGGCTGCAGTGCCCGTGAAACCGCCGGTCAGCCACGTGGGCGCCACGTCACAGGGCTTTGTGCTGCAGCGCAGTCAGGCTAACCCGGTTCTTCCCCCAACTCCCCCCAGCTCCCTCCAGGGCTGCCCTGGAGAAAATCCTACACATTCTCCCTTGTAAACAGCAGAGATCTGCTTTTCTCTCATTACCGTGATGAGGAAGGTACATGTCTGCTCACACACCCGGACAGTACAAAGAGGATGGCGATGTAGCAGGATTTAAAATGCCCAGGGCGTGGCTGAAAAGCAGGTGTCCCTTTACAGACAAGATCCCCTGAGTCAGTGCGGGGCAGAATTTAAAGAACAGACTGGAAAAGTCTATTGATATTTAAGTTTTCAGTGCTATACCAGTGTGATGGGAACAGTGAGCTCAGGGTTACATAGATCAAGTTGGCATTTTGCGGGTTTGCTCATAAACACTCTATGTCCGTGTCCTGCTTTATTTTTCCGCACCTGTTTTGTTGTCAGGAAATTCAAAGAGAGTCACAGGAACACAGGACCGAGTCTTAGGAAAATGCCCAGAATTCCTGATCGAAGGCTGCTGGCTTCCAAGTTCAGCAGGTATATGGGGTGTGGTTTGAAGCTGTGTTGCCTCTCTTCACAGAGGGCAGATGGTTACTAGATACATTTTCTGCTATGCTTACTTGTTTTCAAGATTTAAAGGAATGAGTTAATATATTACTTAGAGCAGCGGTTCTCAACCTGTGGGTCGCGACCCCTTTGGCAGTCAAACGACCCTTTCACAGGGGTCGCCTAAGACCATATATAATTACATATTGTTTTTGTGATTAATCACTATGCTTTAATTATGTTCAATTT
>NW_005355832.1:1596512-1599525 GCF_000412655.1 Myotis brandtii | reverse complement strand
CAACCGAAGGACTTGTATGCATGCATATAAGCATAACCAATGGACATAAGACACTGTGGGGTAGGGGAGGCCAGGGGATTGTCAAGGGCGGGGAAGAAAAAAAAGGACACATATGTAATACCCTTTGTAATACTTTAAGCAATAAAAAAAAAGTCTTGGGATTTACAAGTCATCTTATATTGCTTTACTCTTATTGTTACATTAAATCAAAGGTAACTCCTGACAGAGGGTTTTTCTAAGTGTTTATAAATCCATTCCCACATCTTCCTCACGTCTATATTTTATGTTTTGGACAAATCTTGCTTCGATTATTAATTTAACATTTCGGATACTTAGGTTACAGGTGCCTCTCACAGGCACCAGAGAGTTGTTACTGGACAGCCCCCTGGGTCAGCCCACTTGATTCTTGTCATGCTCGTAGGAATCAATTCAAATGAGTGACTCCAGATAATTGCATTGTGTTAAAACAAACTTATTAAGCAAGTAAACCATGCAAATGGAGTAAAGAGTGAGGCAAGAAATCTATCATCCGGCTGAAAGTGGGGATGGGCTCTCTGGGCTAATTTGAGGAGCGAGCTTGGTGGGGCGGGGTGGGGAGGGTGTGCCTTATATACTTTTCTGACTATAGATTTTAAAATTTATCTGCTAGATTTCTTGGTACTGGTATTCATTGTTATCCTATAATATGCTATAATTTACTGTGGATGTCCTATTTTTTATTCTTGGAGGCACCATATCTCCATGATTACTATTTGTCCTCATGGAGAACGTCATAATGAGAGCAATTTGAATATTGTAATGATAGATATTGCCAGGGAAATGTATATAGGGATGGGCAAAAGTAGGCTTACAGTTGTCCATATAATAACCAGAATCGAACCTGGGACCCTTGAGTCTGCAGGCCGACGCTCTATCTGCTGAGCCAAACCGGGTAGGGCCTGGTTAACTCTTTTACTTTGCCAGTATTTATGAGAAACACCTGGCAATTGTATCTTTACAAGCCCAGGGACTTTGCTGGCTTCACTGTTCATGGAGTGAAATAAACTGCCGCCCGCCTTTTGTTTTTCCTCCAAAACGACTGACTTCTTTGTTTAGTGAGACAGATTTTTTTCCTTATTGATTAAGGTATTACAAATATGTCCTTATCCCCCCATTGTAGTACTCCTTCTTCTTTCCTTCCTCTGTTTGGGGGGAAGAGGCATTAAAAAATCCCCTTCTCCAATAAGCCAGTTGGAGAAAGATAAATATCACATGATCTCACTCATATGTGGGATATAATGATCAACATAATTTGATGAACAAGAATAGATCCAGAGACAAATGGTAGGGGAGAGGGGGTTATAGAACAACTAAAGGACTTGTATGCATGCATATTAACATAACCAATGGACACAGACACTGGGGCGGTGGGGGCTTGCCCAGGGTGGAAATGGCTGGGGTTGGGGGTGGGGGTCAATTGGGGGAAAAGGAGACATATGTAAAACTTTAGAAAATAAAAAAAATCCCCTTTTCTCCCCCTCCCCTTCCCCCTCTCTTCTGGATTCTTTCAGTTGTGGGGAGGGGTATTTGCTCTCAAGTGTCCTTAGTTGGGGAAGATAATGGCTTTTATTTACAAGCTAGCTTCAAGCTCCCTAAATTGTTTGGCCTTGTTCAATTTTCTTGGCTTAGTTTCCTATTCCACTTGCTTAAAATTTTTTCTAGCTTCTCACTACCCTGTAACACATAGTCACAAAATTGCTGCTCACTTTTTAGAAATAGAATTATTTGGTACATGTGTTCTTTTTATAGTGCAAAAACAATTCATTGTTATCCTATAATATGCTATAATTTACTGTGAATGTCTTTTTTTTTATTCTTGGAGGCATCATATCTCCATGATTACTATTTGTCCTCATGGGGAACGTCATAATGAGAGCAATTTGAATATTGTAATAATAGATATTGCCAGGGAAATATATATAGGGGTGGGCAAAAGTAGGCTTACAGTTGTCCATATAGAAAATAATGTAATAATTAATAAATAATAATAATATGAGAACAAACTTTCATGTACTCATAACTATAAACCTACTTTTGCCCACCCCCTGTATTGGAGAAATTGACTATATCTCTCTTGATTATTGGTATAATTCCAAAGCTTAGCACAATACTAGATAGGTGGCAGTTTGTAAATATTAGTTCAGTGACTTAATATTAGCCTGGCTTAGATTCTTAGAGAATTCAGAGAAAAGGACATGTCATCTCTTTTCTTTAAGGTGTATAGTGCTGTGGGAAAGATAAATACGTACGAACATTACCAGGTAGTGCAGTTTAGTGCTAAGTCGTTGAAACAGGAAATATTTGCAGCAATTGGAAGTTCTTTCAGTTGCTATTATCTGGGTAAAAACTAGATGGTAGCATTTCATTTGAACCTCTGAAAATGTATCTGATTTGATCAGAAAGGAAAACAAGTTTTGAATGCTTGGTATGAAAAGCAGAAACAAACATATCAGTGTATCATAAAGGCATATGTAGGTCAGAATGTTAGGCTGTACAAAATGTGGGGGAAGCTTTGTAGAGGAGTCTAAGGAGATTTGCCTTCTTTATATAACATGGGGAAGTAATTTTACTGATGTTTAGAGAGAAGGGAAATTACACGATCAAATATTATTTCATGAAAGCTACCTGATCGCACCGTGCGGGTGATTTGCAGAGCTGAGAGATTGGTGATGGGAAAAATATGAGTGTGGTGACAATTAATTTTAAAGCAGTAGAAATAGAACAAAAGGTTGGGGTGTGAAGAGTTTTTTTAAAAAAAGCAGTGTTGCCCTAGCCGGTTTGGCTCAGTGGATAGAGCGTCGGCCTGCGGACTGAAGGGTCCCAGGTTTGATTCCGGCCAAGGGCACATGCCCAGGTTTCGGGCTCGATCCCCAGTCGGGGGCATGCAGGAGGCAGCCAATCAATTATTCTCTCTCATCATTGATGTTTCTATCTCTCTCTCCCTCTTCCTTCCTCTCTGAAATCAATAAAGAAA
>NW_005355832.1:1567578-1596314 GCF_000412655.1 Myotis brandtii | reverse complement strand
TATATGTGTGTGTATATATATATATATATATATATAGCAAGCAGTGTTGATGAGTTTGATATGGAGGGAAAATCTAAAATAAATAAACCTTGTAGGTTGAGAGTCTACACGTGTTGGGGAGCACCTGGAAAGTACATCATTATTGACGGGAGCAGTGCAGGTACCTCTAAATCAGCGGTTCTCAACCTTCTGGCCTTTTAAATACAGTTCCTCATGTTGTGACCCCAACCATAAAATTATTTTCATTGCTACTTCATAACTGTAATGTTGCTACTGTTATGAATCTTAATGTAAATATCTGATATGCAGGATGATCTTAGGCGACCCTTGTGAAAGGGTCGTTCGACCGCCAAAGGGGTCGCGACCCACAGGTTGAGAACCGCTGCTCTAAATACTCATGCAAAATCCGATGCTGGCAGTGTGCTGAGCCGAAAGGAGCAGTGTCCTAGGTGCCTGAGAGTTGGAAGAAGTGGGTTCTTGCATGGATTCTGATGAGAAGCCGGCTGTATTTCTTACCCTGGTGCTTTATTTGTAAGGTGCTCCCTGTTCCACCTTGTAATCTCATGACCTTGCTAAACTTGCCTATTCTATTAGCTTATGAGTTCTATTAGAGGTAGAAACATCAGGAAAGGTCATTTCAATCTGCAAGTAAAGACCGTTTCTACCTTTCTAATCTATATGCCTTAATTTATTTTCCTTTTTTTTTATTGTGTTGGCTGTAAGTTTAAAATGTGAGCAAAGTGATGCAAACTGACATCCTCACCTTATTCCTGATGGTGGATTCCAGATTGAAAAGTACAGTGGGGCCTTGACTTATGAGTGTCCCGACTAATGAGTTTTTTGAGATACCAGCTGTCTCTCAGCCGATTTTTTGCATTGAGTTGATAGAGTAATTTGAGTGAAGGAGCGCCTTAACGAACTCCTTAACGAGCTCGGTCTCAGAACGAATTAAACTCGTAAGTCAAGGCCCCACTGTACTACAATGGTGTACTCACCCACAAAGTAATATAGCCAGAAAGCACTCAGTCAATCACAGAGTATAACGTCAGCTGGAGGATTTTGTTAGCTGTTCCTTATTAAGATGAGAAAGTTACCTTCTATTTCTAGTTCTCTGAAAATTGTTTTTTATGAAAGGCACTGCATTTTTTACATCATTTGTGATGTCTTTATTTTATTAATATGGTATATCACATTAGTTGATTGTGAATGTTGAAACAACCTTTTATACTTGGACAACCTTACTTTGCCATGGTTTGTGATCCTTTCTGTAGGTTGCATCTATGCCCATGAGGGGTAATAGACTGTAGTTTTCTTGTGATGTTTGGCTTTGGCAAACGGTGATATTAGCTTGAGTTGGGAAATACTTACCTTGTTTTCCAGATTTTTGCTTCATTTTGTCCTCTTACAATTTATATCTCATGTTTACTTATAATAATATCGCAGTTCTTTACCTGCCCTGAATGGCAGGTAAGTTTGTGACTAAGTTTGTGCCTAACTCTTTGACCCCTTATTGATTGATTGATTGATTGATTGATTTAAAATATATTTTTATTGATTTCAGAGAGGAAGGAGGAGAGATAGAAAGGTAGAAACATCAATGATGAGAGAATCATTGATTGGCTGCCTCCTGCATGCCCCCTACTGGGGATCGAGCCCACAACCCAGAAGTGTGCCCTTGATCGGAATTGAACCTGGGACCCTTCAGTTCAGGCCGATCTATCCATTGAGCCAAACCAGCTAGGGCTCTTTGACCCCTTTTTAAAATTATCTTTACCTTGCTCACTGTGCTCCAGCCATTCTGGCCTTCTTGTCTTTCCTTAAATATACCAAGTTTATCACTACCTCAACAACTTTGTACTCACTATTCTCTTTGCCTGAAAGTTTCTTGGTTATTCATTGTTACTGGTTGTCTTCTCTCTTCTATTGTGGCTATAATCCATTGTCATCACCTCAGAGAGTATTTACCTATCTTATTTAAATTAACATTTTCTCCTCCCAGCCTGTCCTCATTATTCTTCATTCTCTTGCCCATTTTAGTTTATAACACTTATCACTTCCTATATTATATTAGGATTTATTTACAAATACATTGTTTTTTTTCTGTCCTATTATAGTGTGAACTTAATGAAGTTCTGAACTTGGTCTGTTCTGTTAAACACTATTTTCAAAGGACCTAAATAAATACTTGAGTCATAATTGTTTCCAATAAATATTTGTTGAATGCAGGAACGAATTATTACGGATTGTAATGATTGTTATGAAAGGGAATATAGGGAGCTATGAGGGGATGTTCTTCAGA
Organism: Myotis brandtii; assembly: GCF_000412655.1. Classification (NCBI taxonomy): domain Eukaryota; kingdom Metazoa; phylum Chordata; class Mammalia; order Chiroptera; family Vespertilionidae; genus Myotis; species Myotis brandtii. Next base: position 1,594,015 of record NW_005355832.1, on the reverse strand, counting down.
TTATTTATTCAAAGGAATGTCTTGGATGCAATGACATTCAATGTGAAGGAACTAGTCTAGCAAATAATAGAGGGATGAATCTTCCAGACAGCGCTAATAGCAAACACAAATGCCCCGAGCTAAGAAAAATCTTGGGAAGCTTGAGATAATTTGATAAGATCATTCAATTTGGAGCATAAAAATTAAAGGAGAATGAGATAAAGTGAAATTAGATAGCAAAGTAGAGAAAAATGATTTACCTTCTTGCTAATCAATTTGAGCATAAATATTATCTTCAGTACTTGAGAGCTCTATGGGGAGGTTTTGAAAGTAGACAAATTAGGAAGTCTATCACTGTTGAGATTAGGAAATGTGTTGCAGAAACACCATCTGGGAGCTACATTGGTGGTCTTCAACCTATCCATGTTTTGCCTTTGCCTCATGACTGATATCCTTGAAATGATTAGTGATCCTAGACCCTGGATAAGCAGCTGAGTTTGATTTGACAATCCAATCATTGGTATTATCTGAAAGTTCTTGAAAAAGACAAAAATCAAACATTTAACAGTGGAAGTGAGGACTTCAAATTTGGTGGTAGTGGGGGGAAGGGGAGTCTGAGGAAGAATAACCAGATAATCTAGAGAACAAGTATGAAGTGTCATGGAGCCGAGAAAAAGAGATTTTCATTTTTATTTTACAATGCATTTTTTATTTTGGAGTCATTTTATTTTATTATTTTTTGTTAATCATCACCCAAGGATATATTTTACCACTGATTTTTAGAGTGAGTGGAAGGGAGGGTGGGCAGGAAGGGGGAGAGAGAGAGAGAGCGAGAGAGAGAGAGAGAGAGAAGGATTGGTTGCCTCCCACACAGGCTAGAGAGAGAGAGAGAGAGAGAGAGAGGGATTGGTTGCCTCCCACACAGGCTAGGGATCGAATATGCAACCCATATACATGCCTTTAATCAGAATAAAACCTGAAACCCTTTGGTGTGCAGGACAACACTCTATCCACTAAGCAACACAAGGGCTATTTTGGAGTCTTTTTAGATTTACAGAAATGTTGCTAAAATATTACAGAGAATTTCCATATACTCTAAATCCAGTTTCAATTCCCTGTAATGTTATCATTTTACATTATCTTGGTACATTTGGAAAGACTAAGAAATCATCATTACTATTAAAAACACTACAGAGTCTATTCAGATTTCACCAATTTTCTCCTTAATGATCTTTTTCTCTTCCAGGATCCAATCCAAAATACCATGTTGTATTTAGTGCTCATGTTTGTTTAGTCAACCTGGTCTGTAAAGGTTTCTCTGAACTTCCTTATTGCTCATGATTTTAACAGTTTGGAGGAGTCATGATCAGGGGTGTTTTTTAGAATGATCCCTCCATTTAAATTTGCCTAATGTTTTATCTCATGATGAGATTTGGGTTACAAGATTTTAGAAAGAATACCACAGAAGTGAAATGCCTTTCTAATCACATCAGATGAAGGGTACATGAGTCCACTTATTACAGATGATGCTAACTTTGATTACTTAGTTAAAGTGGCATTTGCCAGATTTCTCTACTGTGAAATTATTATAGCTCCCTTCCCATACTTGACTCTTTGGAAATGAGTCACTAAGTTCAGCCCAGGCTCAAAAGAGAGGAAACTAACTTCTACCTCCTGGAGGAAAGAGTATTTATGTATATTATATTAAGTTCTTCTTTAAGGAAGATATGTCTAAGAGAAGAGAGATTTAAAAAAAGAGGGTGTGGTCATACTCTACTGTACAATTTATACAGATGAAGAATCAGAAGACTTCATTGCTTTTGGCAAAATGAAGGTTGGGTTCTCCTTAGGAAGAAAAACAATTTAATTTAATTATAGGGATGGAAGCTAGATGAGTGAGAAGGGTGAATGGCAGAGGAGGAATTAAAGATCACACATGTGAACTCTTCTTTGGATGAAAGACATTTCTGTAAAGTAAAAAGCAGACCCAGGAGAAAAAGATATAACTATTTGGAATCAAATTTATAGTTAACATGTATATGATTTCTTTGCTAATAAATGTCAAGTGTAAGTAGATGTGGCTCCCTTCCACTTAACCATGATCAGTCAATACTGGGCATTTAATAAATTTTTTTTGAACAATTGCAGGCAGCTTTGCAATTCGTCTTGACAAAATCATTTCCACAGCTCAATTGGCTCTTCAAATCTTTACAGTTAGAATACATATCGTCATACTCGCAAGCATTGGCTGGAACAAAAACAAAAAGAAAAATTAGTCACTTCATTATCATTTTCCTCCATAGCAGTAAGTAACACAAACAATAAATTCCATGTGAGTGAGGAGGAGGAAATAGAATGAACAAGCTGGCATCATTCATTATGCTCTGATGGCCATTTCCTATCTTGAGGGACATAAGCCCCCTTAGTTAAATTCACTGATTAAGGCATCATTTTTTTTAATTTGAGTTTTTCCAAATATTTCTAAAATAAATGACTGGCTTTCCTCCCTCAGAAAACAGGATGAAGTGAATTTAAATAAATCTTTATGAAACTGCACTATCCAAAAGTATAGCCACTAGCCATGTGGTTGTTTAAATTTAAATTAAATAACTTTGAAATTTCAGGTTCTCGGTGATACTAGTTACAGTTTGAGTGCTCAATAGCCAATGTGTCTAGGGACTACTTTACAGGACAGTGCAAATATTGAACATTTCCATCATCGCAGAAAATTATATTAGACACTGTTGCCACTAAACTTAATGCCACCAGCCTTTCTTTCGGGAGTAAGAAGTTGTTATGAGATGTGAAAGTAAAAAATATAAAAATAGAATTTTACTATTATTATTGGACATTTCCACTTGGATGTCCCTCGGTGGCCACAAATCTCAAACTAAATTCATCATCCTACCTACAAGTTTGGCATTTCTTTGGTATATTTCCCCAACTCCCAAATCAATTCACCCAATCTCAGAGGCATGGCAGTCCCCACTACTAAATAATTCAAACCAAGAACTAGGAATCTACCTGAACTCATCCCCTTCTACTTTTTATCAGCACTTAACAAGCGCAGGTAATAAACACTGACTATTCTACTTTTCCCTGTCTCTCATAAACTGCCCATATCTCTTCATTCATTTTGCCCGAATACAGTAAAGATATTTATTTGTTTTTGAACCATTTATGGTTATATCATTCACTCGGAAAGAATGCTGCAATTTAGTCAGGTGAATGCATTTGAGAGGTAAAAATGAGTCAACTGTATTGTTCATAATAATTCTAATAATACATCCAACTAAAAAAAACCTCTTTGTACCTCCATTCATAACAACACTGGAAATAAGATATAATATGACATTAATTTTTATTCTTTTTGCTAAAATAGTTTTGAGGCTTCTGCAAATTTGATAGACATATTTAAAGTACATAAAAGTTACTAGCAAAACAAAAGTGCAAACGATTATTAAAATAAACTTGATGATTCCAACTATGCTATGAGGAAAATGAGAAATTTAATATGATTAATACTTTGGTATATAAGGGACTATACTAGTATTTGGTGTGCCTGTCTAGACTGAGCTATATTCTGTGGTCTCACACCTTTATATTTGTATATACTTTCTTTTTAAAATGCCACCTTTTCTATAATAGCATTAACTTGATGAAAAGAAAATTCATATTTAATTACAGTAAATTATTTTCACAGAAACATTTTCAGATATGCCAAAATGTAATTGGTTCAACATAGTCACAAATATACATCATTGGTAAATGTTTCTTTAGGTTACATATGATAACAGGCTTTCATTGAGAAAAGTACGTATATATTGAAGGGTTTTAGATGTTTTCTTAAACACATTCTGTTGATTAATTTTATCGTTGTCTTCTGCATGAAGGCATTGCTTAAGTTGACTCCATTCAGAAGATTTCTGAATTTTTAAAAATAAATATCAGGTTATTAATTATACTGGTAAATTAATGACTTCAGACTTACTGCATAATCCATTGTCACAGTGACCAGGGCAGCTGGCACAAGGTGTTCCTTTTAGGTAGGGAGTAAGGCTTCTGCCAACAATATTACCACTGAAATTTGAAATACAACATTTTTCAGTTTAGTTTATGCTCTAAGGGTAGCATCTATCACCTTATATAGCTGAGTATTCACTCAATGTTTTTCATTGTGTCATCTGAAAAACTAATATTGCCCATCTACTGTATACTCAGAAAACAATGCAAAGTAAGATAATAATTCACACATACACACAATTCCTTGACCATAATCTCACAGTCCGAGCAAGTGAAGTAGAATAAATAGGTCTAAAGTTTTGAGAGTATATTTTAATGTGGCAACACCTTTCATTTCTCAGTAGACATCGTGAAATTGCTAAGCAGTGCGCCCTGAGGTGCTGGCTAAGGGTAAAGCCTCTCCCCTTGAGATATTGTAGAAGCTCCTATGAACAGAAGGTTGCACAATGGAAAATGCTTAATATTAAGTGTAATTTTATATTTTAAAAGGTAACTATAATTATTGACCATTTCTATAATATGGACTGGAGAAAGTAAAGCTCCAAGATAATGTTTGGCCTCTAGCTGCAGGATGGAGATATTTTCAAGCATTTTTGGGGGGAGGTGAGTGTGTTAGGATGGATTTTGAATGTCTAGAGGTTTTGTGTGTGAGATTTTATGTTTACCAAACATGGGAATGTTAGTTAGAATAAAAGGTTTCATTAATACAAATCTCCAGGGTATAGTGGTGTTACCATGACTAGCCTGCACTTGATTGATGATGATTATTCTATTGGCTGTTATCTAAAAATACAACAGAGTCAAAATGTCAATTGGACCAAGCGGTCCAAGGTCCCAAGGCAATGCATCTGAATCTGAGTCTCTCTGCTCAGAATATAACTGTATCTGTGTGAGCACCTGGAAAAAAAAAGTGAAATAGATATCAAGGTGTTTCTTGCTCCTGTTTTCCTTATTACTCACTCCAACTCTTACTACAGATGCCTGGCTCCAGATGTCTCCACTCTCACAGCCAGACAGTTGGTTTGGGTGCATTCTCTTAGGACCCTTCAATTCTTTCTACTAAACCCTAACCAGTGCTTGCAGAAAAATGACTGTGACCGTCACACTTCTCAGACTGGAACCCAACCTCACCTGGCTTATCTGCAGTCTTAAAATAAATCATGTCAAAAGCTTGGTTTTGGGGGGAGCAATCTCTCCCTCCAGTGGCAAGTAATTTCAAACATCAAAAATAACCTATACATTGTGAATATATCTTCAATATATCCATCGGAATTTTGGTGGAGAATTCAAACATATTGCTTGAGGAAGGGGTTTATTTTCTGCTATACATCAAGATATATTTGTTGTTAATCCTCACTGGAGGATATTTTTTCCATTGATTTTTAGAGAGAGTGGAAGGGGGTGGGGGAAGAGAAACATCAACGTGAGAGAGACACATGGCTTGATTGCAGCCTGCATGCATCTGGACCAGGGCTGGCAATTAAAACTGCAACCCAGGCACGTGTCTTTGACCCTTGCATGCATGTTCTGTCAGACATTCTAACCACTGAGCACACAGGCCAGAGCTATTAAAAAAGATTTTAATGGGTAGTTCTTTCAGAGATTGTTGTGTTAAATTCTAAGAAGTGGATACTTAAGACATGACCATTTCTTGACAATTTGAAATATATCAGGAATTTCCTGAAAACCCTTTGAGGCACAAGATTTAATCAGTTCTTAATGGTATGCTACAGGTATTTTTAGATGAGCAGGAGTAGGAATATTTGAGTACAAGGGGCTGAAATCACTAGAAAGTCATTACCATCTTCTATTTCACCTTCACCCCTGGCCTTACCATCCAGCTTTCACTTTCCAGATGTGAATTTAATATAAAACTGACAGTACCAAGTCTAGAGAACTACACACAACATACACCCATGGAGTAACCCTGAGCCTCTGGAAAAGCAGTTGAGAAGGAAGACAAATCATTTTAATCATGATGGAAGACAGCTTCCGAATAGTAGACTCAAATGTGAGAAATTGGTCTTCTTTCTGAGAAGTTGGTTGTGTCTCAAATTCAGAACATATTTCTAAAGATTTATCTCTCCCCTTCACTGAAATGTGCTTTTGTAGTCTGCGTTGTCTATTACATGATAATTTTAAAATATTAAATTGCCAATGGCATCATTGACACCAAATTTGAAAGCATTTCCTTACCTGGGACAATATTGGCAAACATAGAAGTATTTCAGACTTCGTTCTTTGGGACAATAGGCAACTCCACATCCAACACGGTAAGACGAGTACCAAACAACCTACATGCCCATAAGTGCAAATATGAGAGTACGTTAGAGAAGGAAATATAAAAAAATAAATAATAGAAGATAAAAAAAACTGAAAAGAATGTTACTAACGCACAATTTCATATACCTTATGGAAATACTTCAATTATTGAATTAAAGTAAAAATCTTTAAAACTATTACATTTTCATGCATATTCACTGTTTTATCCATTCAGACTACCCAAAAAATACAGAGTAAGTTTTCCTATTAAAAGCCTGCATGCTTTTGAAAATGATGGCTCACAGCTGAAATACCCACAAAATGTGAAGACTATTCTTTACCTACTGGAGATCTTCCCCCAGATTCAACATTGGAATCAGTCAAAATTTGGAGAAGCTTTCTCTTTAGGGCATTTATGGCAAAGTTTCGTGTGTGTGTTTTTTTTCATTTTTTTCCTTACCTGGGTATAATGTCCAACCACTATATTCTTTTGTTTTGGTCCCATAGCATAGATAAAATCCTTTCCCTCATCGAACCACTTTTGGATTGCATATGACCATGAATTAGGCTGACTTGACATAAAAAGATTCTCACCACAGCTTCTTTTACCTAAGGAAAAAAAAAACAGACCATTCATGGGGAAAGCAATAAAGCATACAATGGTTGATATTGAGAGAGAGAGAGAGAGAGAGAGAGAGAGAGAGATCATCTATCTATCTATCTATCTATCTATCGTCTGTATCTATCAATGGAGTACCTGATCTTCAAACAAGTGCCCATAGTTGCTAACTGTTCATTAATACATAGAAAGTTCCTTATCAGCTGAAAGCCGAATTGAAACCAAATATGCCAAACACATTGAGGCTGGTTCAACATGCAAAATTTTGAGTAGATGAAGTCCTCTTTCTTTCATATCTACTCCCCCTAAAGCCATTCATTTACATATTAAATTCTTCATGAGTGTATGCCTCATGTGCTCTCAACTGTGTATTGTTAGCTTGCTGAAAGCAGAAAGCAACTCATGGTATTTCTCTTATTCTCACCCACACTTACCAGAAATTTTTCATATATAGCAACTTTAATAAATGTTTAGGGTACTTATTTTGTGTAAACTTTGAAAACAATTTTACTTTCAGTCTTTAAGGGTTCCAAGCATGAAGCAGATGACATTAGGAGGGACCCTGTTTTCAAAGTTTATGGGTCTCCCTTTAATCAGCAAATCATAATGTCACAGGCCAACTTCTCCTCAAAGAATTAGGACAAAAGTGCTTTGCAGCCCTCAAACATTTCAATGTACTTTTCAAACCTTGAAATTAAGATTTACATTTGGATGGCTTGAAATGTAATGTCTACATGCTACTCAAAGGGTGTGTAAACTACTCTTGCATAGCTCCTTATGCAGGGAAGGAAGAAAGACGCTGAAATTTTAACAGTAGATTGGGATCTTCAAAACCAGTTATTCCAATTTTTTCTGAATATAAGTCATCCCTCTCAATAATTTCATTAAATTATAGAATAAAAAATAACAGTGACAGTCCTACTTTCAAAACAGGTGAATTACTATTTTCAAATTGGGCTTGCCTATATCTGTCACTTGCTACTTCAAGAAAATATTTTGTTTAATTGTTGATACATATGATATCTTATTGTTTTTAAATTCCTCAATGTAGAGGCCATGTCTTTGAGGCTATTTTCGAGTCTAATATAGTATTGCATGCTTTGTAAGAGCATCCAGAACACACAAAAGATTTGACTTACTGTCATCAAAAGTTAAAAAGATGCTAATGATAAATATTTTTTGAGTAAAATTCAGAACGGTTTGACAAAATTCAAAGTATTTTATAAATTCAAAAATAAATAGTTTTCAAAATACAAACAGGCTCCATACTATGAAAAGGGCAATGGGTTAAAGTCTGAAATTCTAATTTTGAATTTCCCATATGTAACACTTGTTAGCAATTATTTTCCTGCTGAGAGTGAGTCCCTTACTCTTTAAAACAGAGAAAGAAATGACATATGACCTGCTTTACTCATGAGATGGTCAAGAGGTACCAATATGACATTGTGTGAGACAGCTTTTATAAAAGACAGAACAGTAAGCACAAGGTGGTGCTTCTACAAACTTTCTCTCACACAGGGAGACTTTAACTTGAAAAAGACAGCATTAGAAGCAATATTTATCCACAAGGTTTCTTAATGCAACATCCAAAAATGGCCCCTTATTATCTTACTTGTTCATCTACTCAACAAATATTTGATTTACATACCAACTTTTCGATCCTCTGAGGAACTGTGCTTGAGAACACACTTGTTTGCCCACCGTTGGGCGTTTGCTGCTGCCTTGCTGTCCCATTGCTAAAACAAAGGGGGAAAGAAGATAGGCACCTAATGACTTAAAACACAAAGGTGCATAAGGTTTATAATGAGATTGGTAGCTTCATTCACATCATTATAACTTTTTCTGTACATGCCTATTCTGATTATTCTTATAATCAAAGACCATTTTTAATGTGCCCCTTTCTGCTCCAAAAGAAATAGAGATAGTATGGCTACCCCAAGTAACTGTGAAGTCTAAGATAGTTAAGTCTATGGATGATAGCACAGCAGGAGTACCTGAAGACTTTTAGCAGTGGTCTTATCCTAAATATTGATAAATATGTACAAGTATTAACATGATTTTTCCTATAATACTGAGCTGGCATACTTAATTTCTAGTTCCTTTTGTTTGTTTGTTTGTTTCAGCACTTAATATGTTTCTGAGACATTTGGCTTCTGGCACTAGGCCCAGAATGGTTTGTTATTTACCCTAAACGTCATTGATCCTAAAGGGAAAATGTCTTCCTGATTATAGATTGGGAGGAGAGAGTGATCAGAAAAACATAATGGTCCCTTAGTGGATGTCCAAAGATTTGGTTTTAATTCTGCCTCCATAACTTAAATAACCCTGTAAAATAGACAAGTTGTTTAACCATTATAAAGTACAATTAAGAATCTGTGCTGCCCAGCCCTGGTGGTTCAGTGATTGAGCATCGAGCTATGACCCAGGATGTCACGGGTTCGATTCCTGGTCAGGGTACATGCCCAGGTTTCGGGCTTAATCCCCAGTGTGGGGCATGCAGGAGGCAGCCAATCAATGATTCTCTCTCATCATTCATGTTTCTATCTCTCTCCCTCTTCCTTCCTCTCTGAAATCAATAAAAAAATATTTTTTAAAAAGAATTTCTGCCAACTTAAATAGCCCCATAAAATGAATAAGTTATTAAACCATTACAAAGTACAATTAAGAATTTCTGCCTTGAACCATGGAGTTAGTGAAGGTCAAGTTTTGGACCCCTCACTTGCATAGGCCCTGCCACGGTTGTACTACGGCACCTCAGAATATGCATAGTCATAAAAAAAATTTTTTTTCAGTGCTAAGAGAGTTGTGTACTCTCTTCCTGAAAGAGGGTTCCTTTAAGCTTCAAGTCAGCAACACTTGAATTTCCTGGTCTAACAACATGTCTCTGAGGAAAGGTCAAGGGTTCAAGGTGAAACCTACGTGGGTGGAGTGGACATTAATAATAAGGATGATGTCGATGATGATTGTAGGTTGTCTGACTGTACGGAGAGGAGCTGCACAGAAGAGCTGCCTATAGCCAGAGAACTTATTGGGTCAAAACAAACAGAAAAGGCCCAGTGAAAGTGTCTAAACATCAATTTATCAAGGTCAGATGGCACACACTAATCTCAGGGCCAGGGTTCCTGAATGGGTTTCAGGGGTTCCCTGGGTCCCCTGAAATTGTATGCAATTTATATATGCATACAATATATAATTTCTCTGCGAAGAGACATTTCACTCACAAAGACGAAGAATCTGAAATGCACATGATAGTGAATCAATTCTGACAGATCACATTATTCTAGTGAATTGAACATACAATGGTAGGATGATACACAATTTTTTAAGAAAAATGGTATGTGGAATGAGGAAAAGGACTTCTGCCATGTCAATAACAAAGCTCTCATGAACTATCAGAGACAGAACTTCCTAAGTCACAAAGTTCTTCGAGATCTTTTTTTTACCAGGAGATTGTGATGATCACAACCGGCTCAAGCCACTTTCCTATGTGGCCACCTCTTACCATCTTCAGCATGTTTCTGGCCGGTGGAGAGACTGATCTTCTTACTTCATTGTGTTTATTTACAATCTCACTTTGCACTTCTCTTCGGCCGGTTGCCATAGCAGCAAAACCTGGCTTCTAAAGGAAAGCCAAATCAGAATGAGTTTTTTTTAAAAGTTTGAAAAATTGCATATGAGCAAATTAATTCAAGAGCACAGAGATTATTTCAAAAGTATTCAGTTCAAGCCGATATTAATTGTTAAGCATTGCCAATGAATCTGAACCCAAGCTATGATTTTTAAATAGAAAAGAAATAGTGTTCAGTTTTGAGAGTGGGGATGTTATTCATGTCATGACGATTCAAAACACCTCTGAGGCCACAAATACCACTTTCTAGTATGAAGAGACGTCTCAACGTGATTGGTCTAGACATCTGAGTGATAGCATAATGACAAAGTTGTAAGATGGGAACCATTAAGACATTTTCATTCACAGTCAGGCTGAAGCAAGGGAGTGATAAGAGGAGGGTCAGGTGACTCTACACTTGAAGGGGGAACTTTGACCCGATATGGTACCTGTATTCAAAGAAAGAACGTTTAGGCCTAGTCCAGTGATGGTGAACCTATGACACCTCTGACACGCGAACTCATTTTTTTGGTTGATTTTTCTTTGTTAAATGGCATTTAAATATATAAAATAAATATCAAAAATATAAGTCTTTGTTTTACTATGGTTAAAAATATCGAAAAATTTCTATATGTGACATGGCACCAGAGTTAAGTTATAGTTTTTCAAAATGCTGACACGCCGAGCTCAAAAGGTTCGCCATCACTGGCCCTAGTCCAAGTGCATTCAGTAATCTATGATTTACCTGTTATGTAGCAGCTCTTATGGAATTAATAAAAAAAAAGTTTTCTACTATTAAACAAATCTCCAAGGCAATTTGGAGGGAGCAAGCAATTAATGGGCTATTGCTGGTTTTGTTCATTTTAGTAACAAAAATATAATTAAGGTATTAATCAGATGCTCATATATCTTTGTGTGTGTGTGTTTGGGGGGGGGGGGGTCTAAGCATAGAGGCAAGTAGGGTGTGTAATTGTTCCATAAAGTTTACACAATTTGATGGCCTAAATTTGCACAAGAGTGTGATGTTATACGAGCATGTGCAACATTGTGAAGTATAATTCTCAATAGACAAAACCCTTTATTGATTTTCCCTGACACTCTGGAATAACTTATTCTCTCTTTCCATAAGCACTGAGTTTTTGCAAAGTCCTCCAAATACTGTAAGCATAGGTCTGACCATACTCATGTTGCCACTATCTACTTATGCATCCATTTCTCCCACCTGCATGTATATTCCTAAGGGCAGGGACCAAGACTGAATGTCAGCATACCCACAGATCCGCCACATTCCCAGCCACTGATTCCTAAGTTGAAAAGGATGCACATGAATATTAGCAGTGACCAATCAAAGCATAAAATAATGTCCCTGGATACATCCTATTAACCCTCAAAAACCTATTTAAAATAATTTTATTTCAAAGCATATCAAAATGTGGTGCCTCAGAAAGAAGAAGTAATTATTTCCTACTTCTTACCCCATCTTGTTTTGTAGATAACAATTCTAACAAAAAATGCATACCTTTGTTTCTTTTTTAACAAATATTAATAAAAGTTTTATAAGGTGATGAGAAATATGAAAGTGTTGAAAATAAAATGGATAAATATGGTTTCTATCTATCATTGAAAACTGATATTGAATAGGCAATATGACACAAATAATTATAATGCCACATGATAAATAAAATGATAGGCGGGATCGACTAGATATAGAGGAAGGAAGGCGGGATCAATTTTTCTGATTGGGGTTAGGAAAGGCTTCACAAAAGATGGCCTGGATTGGGGTTTTGAGAGGTGAATAATGTTTTCTAGGCATTTTGAGAAGGCACAGAAACCCCTGGGTGGAGGGAATTTAGAGCATCAGATCAGCAAACATTTAGTGATGCAAAGGATCTAATGATAGTGCCCTTTTTAATGATTTTATAAATGAAAACCAGGATATGGATGAGAGAGGTAATAGGGTATCAGAAAAGGCTGTGAAAGAATATCTCTAGGAAAGAAATTGGGAAGACAGTAAATGACTTGAATGAAGCCCTGAGTGATGGATATATTGTCTTCAGATTGAAAAGTTGATTAATAATGATTGCATTCCTGAATGCCAAATGAGGTCTGACCCAGTGTCAGAATTCTCTGCTATAGGGGTCCTAGCTAATCTTGTATGCCCAATGCTAAAGAAGGCTGTGTGAACAGAAAGCCAGAACCAAAGGTCCTCACGTTCACAGGTTCTCTGATCAGGAAATGGATTTCTTATATGGGCACTTCACACCAATTAAAGAGAATAATTGATACTTCTCTTGGGATTGTTAAAGTAAAACAACATATTAGAAATAATTAGAGCATCTTATCTTAAAGAAATTAATTGAAAAAGTTACAAAAAAATCCAAATGCTTAATATTTCCAGTAAATTTTCTTTTTTAAAAATTAAAAAAGGTATACTTATTCTCACAGAGTAACTATGAAAATTAAATGTGGTGATGTATGTGAAGAAGTTTTGCTAGTCTGAGATTATGCAAATAGATTGTTAATTTTCGGTGAGGATCACATTGAAATAGATTAAATAAAAGTAAATCAGAAAACGATCTTGAGATTAGAGGAGCTTCAGTAGCTTTTAAACACACATAGACCAGTTCTGTCAACAGAAAAATAATTAAAGCATCAAAGGTCATTTTAACTTTTTGGTGGCTACTTTACAAAAGAAAAAAAATAGGTTAAGATGATATTTATAATATATTTTTGAAACATATTCAAAATATATGCTTCCGTCATGCAATCCATATTAAAATTATTAATGAGATGTCTTACCACCCTTTTTTAACTCAGTCGTTGAAGTCCGCTATGCATTTTATTCATGCAGAGCTCAATTCTGACTACCCATATGTCGTGTTCAATACCTTCATGTGTTTAGGGGCTACTGTACCTTGTGATGTCGCAGACACACACTCCCTTTTTACTTTGGAAAATTAATCTAATCGCTTGCTGTCCTTCAGGGTTGTCTGATCTGAAAATATTTTCAACCTCGACCATACCTGTCCATTTGCAGGAAAGAATGGAAGCAACACAGCAGCCAGAAACAGCAACGCTGGGAACAACGCCATTGCTGGTAAAACAAAACAAAGGCAACAAGGACCTGAGTTGGAATTTTAGTGCATGAACTTCTGAGGAACACAGTGATGGAGGGTGGGGGAGGGACGAGGGGGTGATGAAACAAGGTAATGATATAATTTATCCTAAATTCATTAGTAATGTAACACGAGAGGTTCTGTCACAGGAAACCCGTAGAATGATAATGGATTCAGCCCCCAAAGCAAGCTTGTAAGGGAGACAACAGAGAACAGAGAGATGCACTTCACTGAAGTAGTGCACCTGTAAATATTAAAGTTCCACCACCCAATTCCACCCTAGTCCCACGGTTTTGTTTATGTAGCAATTCTTTTCAAGGTCTAGGAGTGGCTTCACATTGCCCATGTAGGAGTAATAATAGCTCCCAACTGTTACTATTATGGGGATACTACTGCACTAGTCCTTGCTAGTTTCCTTGACCCCCCTTATCTTTATAAATACCCTTATTAATGTCTCTTCAATTTACCCCTCAGCTTCTTCCATTTCTTCCTTCTGATTCATATATTTGCCATTTGTAAAACCCTAGGTAAATCCACTAAGAAATAGTGATTTAAAAAAAAATTACTTTCTACCACTCTCCTCAGTCCTTTCCATGTGTTGTCATCCATTCCCACTCAAACCTTTCTTTTTATTACAATGCCTCAAATTCCAAAAAAAGGTAATACTCTCCTTTGGAACTAAAAACAGAAAAATCACTTTTAAGAGATTATTGACCCTGTATTAATACTCTTCATATGTTCACACCTTTTGCCTCACTAATTCAACTTCCTGAAGAAATAATATATACTGGAAAAACTTTAGGTGTACATTTTTATCACATTAATATTCATAAGGGTAAAACAATTAATTACATGCTCACCAACAGGGAGATAAAATGTCGAAATAAATTAGAATACATTCTTTTATTAGAGAATTGAGACATAAAATTATGTTTATGGTGATTTTATAACAAGGAAAATGCATAAGTTTCAAAATTAAGTTAAAAAATAACACCAAGGTACATTGGGTTATCCTTGGCCTTCTATAATGGATTAAAGTCTGTGCCCTCCCAAAATTCACATGTTCAAGCACTAACCTTCTGTGAGGCTGTATTTGTGTTTGGGTCTTTAAAAAGGTAGTTAAAGAAAAGTGAGGACATAAAGATGGGACCTGATCCAATAGGATTAGTGTATATATATGGAGACACCAGCGAGTGCATTTGCTCTGTGCATATTCTCTCTCTCTCTCTCTCTCTCTCTCTCTCTCTCTCCTTTCTGCACACACAGAGAAGAGGCCATGTGAGAATGCAGTGAGAAGGGGGCTGTCTGCAAGCCAGGAAGAGAAAAATCACCAGAAATTTACCATACTGGTACCTTGGTCTCAGATTCTAACCTCTAGACCTGTGAGAAAATAAATATCTGTGATGTTTAAGTCACCCACTCTGTGGTCATTTGTTATGGCAGCCCAGGCAGACTCATGTACATTCTCTTATTTACTAGTAATACTAGAGGCCTGAAATGTGTGCACTCAAGGAGGGGGCGGGGGAGGGCCCCTCAGCCCAGCCTGCACCCTCTTGCAGTCCAGGAGCCCTTGGGGGATGTCTGACTGATGGCTTAGGCCCACTGCCCTTGCTCGATAGCCATGAGCCTGCTTTCTGGCTGAGCAACATTCCCCCTGTGGGAGCTCACTGACCACCAGGGGGCAGCTCCTGCATTGCACATCTGCCCCCTGGTGGTGAGTGCACATCATAGCAACTGGTCGTTTTGCCATTTGGTCAATTTGCATATTAGTCTTTTATTATATAGGATTTGAGGACTACCTTATTTTCAAGAATGTTCCAAGGTCCATAACATACTAATTTGAAATCTTCTGCAGCTACAGATGTGTGAGCAAGGCACTGAGGTAGCAGGGTATCTGCAACCACCACCAAGCATCCATATCTCAAGGCAGCTTTGCTCCTCTCGTGGGCATATGAAAAAAACTCTGTGACATAGGTATTTGGGGCCAATTTTAAGATAAGGTAACAGAAAAGAAATTATTGCATAGAGCAATTGATGATCTCGGTGGGTAGAGACATCTGGAAATGAGTGCATTATGACTCTCCTGGAGGACAGTAACAGCAACAGACCTCATCCCCTTCTCCCACAGAATTCATGCTCACACACAAAGCCAGGCAAAGAAAAGATGAGATTAAACAGAAATACAAGAGAATGAGTTTATCCTCACGTGATAAGACATTCTTTTCTTCATTTCCTATAATGAGTCTACATTCCTATAATTACAGTAATTAGAAAAAGAAAACATCTTTGTGCCAAAGATACTATTACCTCTTGGAAAATTCCTCTGTCTCTGTCTTGGTTACTTTTTTTTGCAACTTGGTGTAGCTAATAGGTCAGGAATTATGATGCCCAAGTAAGAGAAGTACAGAGGTATAGAGGTATTAAGTGACCTCCTGACAGTCTCATTGCTAGTGTGTCGCTGAGGCAGAACCCAAGATTTCTTTTAGCCTCAATATCTAGATCCCACTGAACTATACTATACATTTTGGGGGCTGAGGTTTCAAAATAAATAAATATTTTTCCTTGGAAAAAATAGTCATGCATTACTATAAGTCTTTTGGCAGCTGATAAATGTTGATTACTCAACATGTTTGAGAAAAAAATTTTGAAATTAACAATATTAACAATTAAGTACAATCTTGACCTTCAAATATAAAATAAAACTCCTAAGACTTTGAGAGTTCAAATAATATTTTCTTAGGATGTCATTATAAGTTAAAAACATAACCTGTTATAATAACTTTTATTTATGTTACTTTGTTGAACTAATGAAGGACTTTGTTGACATTTTAATAAAGTGATTTTGCCCTTTAAATAACTAGAATGGAAAGGGGGTGTGTGTTGAAATGGAAATCACAAAATTGATAACATATTCCTGTAAGGGTTCTGTAACAAAAAAAATTATATAGGTGTTTCTATAATTCTTTTTCAATTTAAGCTCTTCTATACAATTAAAATTTTATTCATAACAATAAGAAAAGGTTTATTTTGTTTGTAGTTTTGAGGTAGAACAGAGGAAGGAGTGAAGAACAGAATGAAAATTTGAAGACAAAAAAGAAAAATCTGGAAAGAAAAATGAACTTATGTCTGTACAAAGCAAACACACAAACTGAATGTCAAAAATAGCCATTTTTATTTCTCAGAGATACCTGGTCCCCTATTGAGCAATCCTGAACTCTGGCAGCTGTATTGTGATAAAGAAATGAGAGCAAAGTGAGGGTTAGGAAGCCTGGGTTTTTGTTATTGTTGTCATTTGGCGTTCTTTTACCCGCTCCTCTTTAACTAGATGAAATTTACAATATTCATTTGTCAAATAAAAACATGGTGACATAGGGTCACCTCATATTCTGAGGTTTAAAGTTATAAATAACATTAAAGAATTTGAAAGCATTAAAAAATCACTATATACATACAAGTCCTAGCATTAACATTGCTACTTGTATTATCATTTGTGATGCTTGCTCCCTTCCATGGGAGTGTTGCCAGCAAAAATCTCAGGGATGGCATTTGCTGGAGAGAGAGCCACCTGGTCCAAGATCATGCTTCCTTCCCAGGGTACCCTCATCCTATGTCTATCAGGTATGGGGTGTAGATGCCTGACTTCCCAGTTCAACTAGTGACAACTCTGAAACATGAGCCTGGCTTCAGAACCACTCCAAAGTACTTGATTGGCTGAATCCTCCAATGAGAAGACATCCCAGCTTGATTTCTTACCTTTGTCCAATCCTCCTTCCTTCCCTTCCCTTCCCTTCCGGGGGAGTTAATCCCAAGTACATCTCTTAATAAACTTGTGTCTCAGGTTTTCTTCACATTGCCTAGGAACCCAACCTGGGGCATCATTCATTAGATTATCTTTATTCCATTACACTAGTCAGTGTAGTCTCCCTATTTACACTTTCATTACCTCTTCCTTTGATCCTATGCCCTTTATGCCTTTGATCATGTTAATCCTCAAACCTGGATTGTAACCACATTTTCAAGAATATTTCAAAGTCTCTCTCTTTCCAAAGAAACTCACAGGCTAACAGCAAAAACACTGATCTTGCCCCTGAATAGGAGCATTTAAAGTTCAACCAGTAAAATTTCGCTTATACTCCCTTTTTTTCTGATCATGTGCACGATCTACTTTATCTCCATTTCTTCATGTACATTTGCCTTTTTCCCATAATTAGATTGTATGTTTGGAAAAGGCAATACTTTATCTCCATTTCTTCATGTACATTTGCCTTTTTTTCCCCATAATTAGATTGTATGTTTGGAAAAGGCAGAATACAATCATCACATTATTTTCAATTCCTTGTGGCTAAACTGTCCTCGCTCAGTGGTGGAACTGCAGAAGCTTTTCGACTCCCCCGAGGACTCTCTCTTAGGCCCGTGTCCTTGGGCAGGCCTCTCCCTCTGGCTCTGGCCTCCAGTGAGCCTCTTGCAGAATTTGAGCAACAGAGAGGAACTGATTCTCCTTTTTTTTTTTACAAGTTAATGACAGTCAGATATTGTTCTTTCTTTTAACACACATTCATCAAGTTTTACTCCCTTTGTCTAGGGTAGCATGCTAGATATTGCTGACCATGATCAAGTGAACAAAATATGCTTCCTGCCAGCCCTCAGGGTCCTAGCTCACCATTAGGGGAGTCCATCATTCACATACCCAGAGTGTGGGCTACTTGGACTGTCCCAGGTGTGCAAAAGTGAAGGCTAAAGTTTTGTTTTCTTTGGCCCTGACAAATTGTGATGCTTGTGCAAAAGGATGGGGAGAACCTAACACAGGGCTCTGGAAGTAAGTATTAAGGATGAGGTAAATGTGATGAAGATTTAGCATCAGCTGGAAGACCAAAGCATTTAGCTCCACTCCCTTCCTCTTCCCCTGGTGCTGATAGAATGTGGTGTAATTTGTTTTCATGGAGGAGAGTCCCACAGAAAAATCTTAGAAAGAATAAGGTAAATAACTGCCTCTTCCTGTCGTGGACTTGCATGTAGACAATTTTCAAATGTGTGTAGTTACACATTTCCTCTGCTAATCACTGAGGGACACACATTTTAATTCTTTTAAAATCATTTCCCTAAAAACAGTTATTTTACTAAGTGTAAGTTCCCAAGTCTCTCTCCACTCTGCCGTCTGTAATTCTCCTTTTTTTAAGAGATTAGTAATTTCTCTTAAGTGTGATGAGAGAAAAGCCGAATTGAGACATTTCAAAGATGTGTAGTTCCATATGTTGAGGGCTTACTACTATGTAATTACAGACTGCAGACAGGAAGCCGTGTCTTTCTGAAGCATAAATGTAAATGATACAATTAAACTGTAATATACTGCTCCTTCCTCACATTGATGTTAGGGCCACCCCTATGTTTCAAAGGCTCACTTGAAAATAAATCCTTTTCTCAAATGACATATCACTGCTTATTAACTTAATAAAAACATATATTTATAAAAATTAAACCAAAATTAGAAAATTCACAGACTAAAAAATTATGTAGCAAAAAAAAAAAAGAGAGACAGACACAGAGGAGATCATTAATTCATAATGACATTATACTAAACTAGAGGCCTGATGCACGAAATTCGTCAAGAGTAGTTCTTCCTTCCCCTGCTGCTGGTACTGACTTCCCTCTGGCACCCAGGACCTGGGCTTCCCTCACAGCCTCGGTTTCATCTGGAAGGTCTAATTACCATATCATGCTTTTATTATTATAGATATCTACAGCAAATATTCTAGTTATGGGAGAAATGAGGAGCATTCCATTTAATATTGGGAACAAGAAAAAATGACTTATGTCACTGTTATTGTTCAAAATTGAAGTGGAGAGTTTCTGATCAAAACCATAACAAAAGGAAAATATATATATTCATTAGTCTTGCAAGGGAAGAGATAAATATTATTATGCTCAAATGATATGGTCACCTATCTAGAAATTACACCATAATCAACAAGTTTGCTAGATGCCATATTAACTTACAAAAATACTATTGCCGTATACCAGCAACATTCAACTAGAAAATAAAATTTAAAGAAAGATGCTACCCATAACTGTAACAAAAACTATAAAGTATATATATAAAATAACCAAGAAAAAAATCCTTTTGGGGGAAAACTTTAAAACCCTAGTAAACGCCCTAGCCGGTTTGGCTGAGTGGATAGAGCATTGGCCTACACACTGAAGGGTCCTGTGTTCAATTCTGGTAAAGGGCACATGCCTGGTTGCAGGCTTAATCCCCAGTGGGGGGCGTGCAGGAGGCAGCCGATCAATGATTCTCTCTCATCATTGATGTTTCTGTCTCTTCTCCCTCTCTCTTCCTATCTGAAATAACATAAATAAATAAAAACCCTAGTAAAAGACATAAAATATCTGCATAAATTGAAGTTTTCCATGCTTCTAACTTGTATGTGTTGATATAATAAAGATAGCAATTTGAATTAAACTAATATGTTCTTTATAAGTTCTTTAAAATTCCAATAAGAATTCTGATCAGCATATGAATAATGAAGCAAACCTTTTATAAGAAGAAGTAACATGGGCATCTTTTCATATTGAATTATTAAGATAGACTTCAAACTTATGTTGACAAAAATGTGATATTACTGTCAGAGCAGATACATGGACCTAGAGCGGTGAATAGAAATTTGAAGAGACAACCCAAACAAGGTAGCATAGAAATCTATTTAGGAGGAAGAGTAGGTTACCGAGCATATAAAGTTAGAAAAATTAGCTCACTAAATGGAGAAAAATAAAACCAGATCCTTCTTAAGCATATAGACTTCAAACTTATGTTGACAAAAATGTGATATTATTGTAGGAGCAGACACATGGACCTAGAGAGGTGAATAGAAATTTGAAGAGACAAACCAAACAAGGTAACATAAAAATCTATTTAGGAGGAAGAGTAGGTTACCTAGCATATAGTGTTAGAAAAATTAGCTCAGTATATGGAGAAAAATAAAACCAGATCCTTTTAAGCACCACCTATAAAGGTGAATGTAGAGGGATTAAACTTATAAATAGGTAAAAAAAAAAAAAAAGTAAGTTTAATGCAACTTTTCAGGGCTATCCCTTTGCCCTAGGTGAGTCTCACATAACAATGCTGTTATATGGTGCTGGTGTGTATATGTGAAGCACTGTACCCCTCTTTTGGGCTCATTTAAAGCTCCTAAGAATCTAGGTATTAGATGGTGTTACTCAGTACCCCAGTTTACAGCTAGTAGTCCCAGGATCTGAGATTTCATAATGAAATGCCATGAACTTGCACACAGAACTGGGAGATAAACCCACACACTTTAACCTCAAAGCCCTCACCCCTGAAAGGAGGGAAGAGAAATGTTTTAGACAATACAGACCATAAAAGAGGCCATTAAAAGCATTAATGCACATGCGTGTAATGTGTGCAAAATAGGTATAGACACACACACATACATATATACTAATCACAGCACAGAAAAGTATCTGATACAACATTTTCAAACTCTCAATGTGATATGTGATCTTCATTCTGATCACTTTCTTTCACCACTTACTTCTCTGTAAGAGAGAAAGCAGCTTAGACACTATAGAACGTTTGCAAACTTTCTAGACTTTGTCATGAGGGAAATCTGTAAAAATGTCTGAATGATAATAACTGCTTTGACAGTTCTGAAAAGCAAATTTTTTTTCTTTTTTCAAGGATGATTCAACCCCCGCCTTCTTTGTTTGAATTTACTAAACATCTCTGTAATTCTGAGCAGTATCTGATTTACACGTTATTTGAGAGTTCTGCCACTCTTCCTCCTAATTTACTTCTTCCTCAAACCTGAGCCCAATTCAGTGGCCCCAGCTGACTTCCCACACAACAGAGAGTAGCTCCGGGCTGAAAACATGTCATCAGTTTAATTTCCTTTGATTCTCCTCCAGAGAGTTAGTCATCCAGGCAGACACTGGTATTGGCTTTATCCAGGGGAAGAGGCAACTTCAGATCTTCTCTGGCAATAGAATAAGTCCTCCCTAAGCTCCCTGCCTCACATTCAGCCATGGAGGAGAAAGGCATTAATAAAATATTTTTAAAGTAAAATCTTTCCTCTCTGAGGTAAATAACTTCTTACATGTTGTCCTTAGGTAGCTCTGTGGTTTTTTAGTTTCTGTTTCTCCAGAGTCACTTCTTATTATTAGAAACATAAAGTTCTATGTGGAAATTGCTTCCTTATATAAAACATACAAAACAGATATTCTACTTAATTATTTATGCAAATTAGCTGCCTAAGTAGATTGACTTTTGATTGGGAATTTTCAGAAAGTCCTAAAAAATTTTGTGTAAGTTGAGTGCATTTTATGGGGGAAATTGTATCTTATACTGATAATCTTTAATAGAATATTTTTTTATCTCAAATAAGTACTATAATTTGGTTTTGATGGATTTAAAACTATGAACAACACCTTCCCATTCTTAGTTTAATAATGTCTGTAATAACACAGATCCATATATGTGAATATTAGTAAATTATTAATATATGCACATATGCACACACATATGACCATACTTTTTTTATTTTTCAATTAAAGGGAGTTTTAGTATAATTGTTCCCAAAAGTCATAGACATGGAAATGAGTTATATTGCTTATTTTATAATAAAAAGCAAAAAATTCATACAGATGTTAAATTTGATAAAAGTGTTTTTGCTATATTAGAGCTATTAAGAAGAGTATAGGACACATTTGTAAATACCTTAACTAATAAAAGAAAAAAGAAGAGTATAATAACTTAAGGTTATTATTCTCTATAAAAGTTATCAATAGAGTTTCTAAAAATCATAGATTCATTTACTAGCTATCATTTACCACTGCCAAGGCATAAACATATTGGCATCATAAAATGTTCACCTCAAAATAGAGCAGTTGTCACTTACGATTGGTGCTCAGAGCAAGGTAAAGAGTCTGCTTTATCTGTAGGAAGAAGGAAAATGGGAAGAGAGAAGGCTAGAGAGGTATATATGCATTACACCTATTTCCTGTCTTTGGCAAACACTGTTTGTGCAAGTAAATCTAAACCAACAAAGTCTGAAACAGGATTTGTCATACCAATAGTCTCAAATTTCATTGTTGGTTGTCTAACTGAAGTTTTGGGATTCTCCTCATGGCGTTTTTAAGTAAATGGCTATTTCAAATTTAACTATTGTACACTTAGTCTTTGGAGCTCATATACTATTATAATTTATCCTCATTTTTGCCAATTAATGTTTTGACAATTCTGAACCAAATTATTCTCATTACAACATTAGAGTTTTCAAGTTTAATTCTATATGAGTAAAGCTAAGCTTATTATTTTCATCAACTATGGAGAATACAATATTTTCTTACAATGATCTAAGATATTCATTAGTATTCTGTTGGACCTTACTGTTTTGGAGAATAATCAATAATTTATGTTTATATAAGATCACAGTGCCTTTCAAATGGCAAAAGACCCAATCACTGTTGGTATTTCTAAGTTTTAATTCTCTTGATATTAAAATTGTTTTTTTTTCTGGTTCTATCGAGTCCAAGATACCCTTGATCTAAATTACATAGTAAGTTATCAGCATTTGATTCTGTTCATCCATAAAAAGGCTTTAATTATTGCAGGTTTGTTTCCATATCTCACAAATGAAAGAGGGTGGACTAATAATTTCAGGTTCTCTCTACCTCTAAAGTGTAATGATTTTAAATATTGCTTTTTTATACATGAAGGAGTATAAATAAATCACAGGTAGTGCATACATAGCACTGTCGCTATGTCACTGGGTGCTCATGTTAGCATACAGTTTGCACAATGTGGTGTGAAATTCAATCATCTCTGTTCATTTAAAGTTTATACTATCCCTAACCGGTTTGGCTCAATGGATAGAGCGTCGGCCTGCGGACTCAAGGGTCCCAGGTTCGATTCCGGTCGGGGGCGTGTGCCTTGGTTGCAGGCACATACCCAGTAGGGAGTGTGCAGGAGGCAGCTGATCGATGTTTCTCTCTCATCGATGTTTCTGACTCTCTATCCTTCTCCCTTTCTCTCTGTAAGAAATCAATAAAATATATATATTTTTTAAAGAAAACATTATTCTCATAAT
Organism: Myotis brandtii; assembly: GCF_000412655.1. NCBI lineage: Eukaryota > Metazoa > Chordata > Mammalia > Chiroptera > Vespertilionidae > Myotis > Myotis brandtii. The sequence continues at coordinate 1,570,309 of NW_005355832.1, read as the reverse complement.
TTGAGCAAAAAGTTAGATTCTGAGGTAAGCAAGTAACTTAATGACTCATTAATTAGCTTCCAGGGTCAATGAAGTAACATATTTATTTCTCTTGTGTAAAACAAAATGAAATACTATAATAATAAAAGGGTAATATGCTAATTAGACCAGACATCATTCCAGACACCCTTCCGGACAAAGCCGGCAGACAAAGGGAAGCCTGGGTCCAGGGTGCCTGCTGACGGCTGGAGCAAAGCCCGGGTCCCGGGTGCCAGAGGGAAGCCAGTGCCAGCAGCCGGGGAAAGGAAGGCCTACTCTTGCACAAATTTTGTGCATCAGGCCTCTAGTGAATTTATAAAATGACCCTGCTAATAATGACTCATCTTTTCACCTGTCTGGTACATGTTCTGATAATACCCATAAAGAGCAACAAGTTTTAGAACTATAATCAATAAATTTTACTCTATGTCAAGATCAGTCATAATTTAACATTCAAACATCTAACTATATAATTTCATGTTTATATTTGGACTTTTAAACTAGCACTTACTAGATATTCTCTAATTTTATATCCATAGTTATGATGAAGTGATCACTACATTCACCATGCTATTTAGGTATTTTGCTTGTCAAATATTAGCGCTCTTATTATTAAGTTAAACAAATATTAAAAAATGTGGCCCTTTAGGATTATAAAATGCCACACACATACTGGACTGACAGATTGACCTTAAGCTTTCAAAATTGTTTGAAAACACCTTTGTTCCTTCACCTCCCAGGATTAATATGTCTTTTTCTGTATGTACATCAAGCATGGTCATTATTGGTCCTTCATGACCCAGCCCTCCCAATTTTATCAATGAGTATATGCCAGCTTATTTGTATTTGTATACCCAGAGTTTATGTTAAAAGGGCCAATCATTTGCTCCTGTGTATATAGTTAATTCCAACTGTTCTAACTGAATTCGTAATTGAGTATTGATCGCAGTGACCATTGCTAGTAATCAATACATTCTGTTTAGGGCAGTGGTTCTCAACCTTCCTAATGCAGCGACCCTTTAATACAGTTCCTCATGTTGTGGTGACCCCCAACCATAAAATTATTTTCGTTGCTACTTCATAACCGTAATTTTGCTACTGTTATGAATCCTAATGTAAATATCTGATATGCAGGATGTATTTTCATTGTTACAAATTGAACATAATTAAAGCATAGTGATTAATCACAAAAACAATATGTAATTATATATGTGTTTTCCGATGGTCTTAGACGACCCCTGTGAAAGGGTCATTCGACCACCAAAGGGGTCGCGACCCACAGGTTGAGAACTGCTGGTTTAGGGAATGTTGTTTTTCTTACTTCTTAAAATTAATTCTCTATTCTTGGGTTTTGACCAGTACACTCTGACCAGATAGGCTAAATAAAACACAGGTTCTCTCCTTCCCTAACTGGCTGCTGCCTTTTGGGCACTTCTGTGCTGACCACCCCAAACTAACTAGTTACTGCAAAGGTAAATAGCATCCCTGCCTTATAGCTGACCCTCCATGGCCCAGATTTCTATGACTTTTCCTCCCCAGGTAACAACTATCTACTAGTTAAGAGCACCGTCTTTGGAAACTGTCAGGTCTGGGAAATCTCCCAGTTCTGGTTTTCTCTTCTGTAAAATGTTGATTTTCATATCATAGGTTTGCTTTGATGATTGAAAGCATATTATATTTAAAATTCTTAAACAATGCCTGGCATCTGATGCTCAATAAGTGGCACTAACGTTTTTATTGTCATTTTCAGCAAAACCTTGTATTTGTTGAGCATCTAAAATGTTTTTATTGTCATTTTCAGCAAAACCTCGTATTTGTTGAGCATCTAAAATGTTTCCATAAATGCCTTTTGTTTGACACACAAAATAAATACCTTTTGCTAAAACAGAAGTTTTTATAAGATATTTTCTGTTATTAGACATCATGGGAAAGAATCAGTATAATTTAAGCAGTCAGTGTTCAAGGCCCAGTTCTATTAGAGACAATCAGGGTGACCTTAGTAAAAGGATTGATCAACTCTAGTCTTCTGTATCCTTGCTAAGAATTGAGGAGGCTAGACCTAGACTCATTTTAGAATTAACATTAATTTCACCATTCCCTCATAAATAAAGTTATTTATAAGTGAGGTGTCTTGTTGAATTGTTTTTTAATGTATTAATTTAATTTAGTGACATTAATTTTCATAGAAAGGATCATTTATGTACCAATTTGTATTGTTCTCTCAGTTGTATTGTTTCCTCAGTCCTTGTGATTAATTCCACAATTACTTCCTTTTTTAATTAACTATATTTAACATATAACTGGACAAAGTTAAGGTATGCAATATATTAAGTTGATACATTTACATACTGCAATATGATTGCCATTATAGTGACAGCCCATGTTATACAATTATCCTTTGTTTTTAGTGGTTGAAATAACTAAGTTACAGTTTCTTACCAAGTTTGATATTGTCTCTATGCACTTTACTGAGCATTAGATGGCTAGGGCTTATTATTTACTACTCATTATTAATGTGTACACCCTTAAACAATATTTGTCCTGTCCCACTTCCCTATTCCCTGGAAATCATTTTACTGTCCATATTTAAGAATTTGGATCTTTCGATGTTGGGAAGAAAAAATGGCGGAGGCTTAGATGGACGTGTTGGTGCTTTGTCCCGGACCAGATAAGGGCGAGCAGCTGAAACGGGTAACATACAGCCCGAACAAGC
>NW_005355832.1:1554084-1561245 GCF_000412655.1 Myotis brandtii | reverse complement strand
CTGGGAGGAGGGGAGTTATGGGGGGAAAAAAGAGGAACAAATGTAATCTGAACAATAAAGATTTAATTAAAACAAAAAAAAAGATCTCTCTCAGAGGGAAGGCAAGGTGGGGGGGGGCAGGAAGTGGGGGAGATTAATTTACATCTATACATACATATAAACATATATATCTCTTAGGTCAGGTTCCTTAAAAATAGAGAGGCACCAATTAGGTTGCTTATGGTCTATTGAAGAAGTGCCCTTCGGAAGGGAGTGGAGTAGGCCTGGGAAGGACAAAGAGCTAAGGAAAAGCGTGGTCTCAAGTAAAGTCTAGCCTTTACCTGATCAACAGGGGTAGAGGGCCAGACAGCCTTTTCTAAGATATGAGTCCATCAGTCATTAGCAGTGGTGGGATGACGAGACTTCCTGAGCAAGGTGTCTCCCATTGACCACAAGCATTTCTCCTGAGAACGGGAGCTCATGTGGGCACTTGGTGACCAGTACCCATGGCAGCTGGGGTCAGAGGCATTGCCCTGGGACAGAATCTCTGTGAGCTATGGAAATAACATCCACCACTCAGTGGGTAATATTTTCATTATTGTAATCGGGGCATATTATAAAGGTGATATAAGGAATAGTGAAGGCATTTATCTTCTGCATGAATCAGCTATCTCATCTGAAAAATGACAGGGCAGATTAATTTAAAAACCTTTCCACTCCTAAATTCCCATATCTGTTTTAGGAAAAGAGAAACAGAGTTCTATTTTTTTCTCTCTCACTACCTAGATGCATTTAATTGCATTGACTTTTATTAGTCTTGGTTTTATTACATATACAATAAGGATAAAAATAATACCTAGTGTTGTGAGGCCTTAATAAATTTAATGTATGGAAAACATTTTATAGCAGTATCTTGCACATAGTAAATGTCCCATAAATACTAGCAATCATGAGTGTATATAAAGTAAAATTACAATACAACCTGTTTAAAGATCTCTCTCAGAGGGAAGGCAAGGTGATGGTGGGGAGAGTGGGGGAGATTAGCTAGATATTTCATATGCATATATGCATAATCCAAGGACACAGATAATAGAGTGGTGAAGGCCTGTGGAAAGAGGAGGGTGCAGGATAGGGGTGGTGGTGGGGACAAGGACAGGGTAGAAGGGGTTAATGACGGGGGGGGGGACATCTGTAATACTTTCAACAGTAAAGATAAAAAAAGAAAAATTAAAAATTAAAAAAACAATATTACTTTAAAAAAAAGTAAGAGGAATAGGAAGGGAAAGAGACAGAACAACGGAGACAGAGCTACATCAACTTTTGCATAGTTTTAAGGAAGCAGAAAAATCCTGATCACTCACTCTACTGCTGAAAGCCCAATTAAGTTAAAAGGAAATGCTGGGAGGAAAAATATCTCTTCAGAGCGAGTTTTTTTTTTTTCCATGTAGGCACTTGGTGACCAGTACCCATAGCAGCTGGGGTCAGAGGCATTGCCCTGGAACAGAATTTTGTGAGCTATGGAAATAACATCCACCACTCAGTGGGTAATATTTTCATTATTGTAATCGGGGCATATTATAAAGGTGATATAAGGAATAGTGAAGGCATTTATCTTCTGCATGAATCAGCTATCTCATCTGAAAAATGACAGGGCAGATTAATTTAAAAACCTTTCCACTCCTAAATTCCCATATCTGTTTTAGGAAAAGAGAAACAGAGTTCTATTTTTTTTTTCTCTCACTACCTAGATGGATTTTATTTCTAAGTCATTGACTTTTATTAGTCTTGGTTTTATTACATATACAATAAGGATAAAAATAATACCTAGTGTTGTGAGGCCTTAATAAATTTAATGTATGGAAAACATTTTATAGCAGTATCTTGCACATAGGAAATGTCCCATAAATACTAGCAATCATGAGTGTATATAAAGTAAAATTACAATACAACCTGTTTAAAGATCTCTCTCAGAGGGAAGGCAAGGTGATGGTGGGGAGAGTGGGGGAGATTAGCTAGATATTTCATATGCATATATGCATAATCCAAGGACACAGATTATAGAGTGGTGAAGGCCTGGGGAAAGAGGAGGGTGCAGGATAGGGGTGATGGTAGGGACAAGGGCAGGGTGGAAGGGGTTAATGGTGGGGGGGGAGGGGGACATCTGTAATACTTTCAACAGTAAAGATAAAAAAGAAAAAGAGAAAAATAAAAAACAATATTACTTAAAAAAAAGAAAGAAAAAAGAAAAATTAAAAATTAAAAAAACAATATTACTTTAAAAAAAAGTAAGAGGAATAGGAAGGGAAAGAGACAGAACAACGGAGACAGAGCTACATCAACTTTTGCATAGTTTTAAGGAAGCAGAAAAATCCTGATCACTCACTCTACTGCTGAAAGCCCAATTAAGTTAAAAGGAAATGCTGGGAGGAAAAATATCTCTTCAGAGCGAGTTTTTTTTTTTTCAAATTTACTTTAAGTATAGTGAAATTGTTACTTATTAAAATAAAGTTCATAAAAGTAGTAAATGACTTGTTAAGGATTACACAGTTCAGTGTCTTCCATGGATATCCTGGTACCTAGCTCAACTCCAAACTCTACAGAAGTGAAGTTATTAAGGAAGTATTTGTTTTTTCAAGCCAATCTTACCGTTGCTGTTCTCAAATTCAGTATCAACAAACAAAATATATATACAGGACATTTTTTTCACAAAGAAAAACAATTTTTTTTTTCACGGCAGAAGCTGAGTCTTGTATGTCAATTCTTAAAAGTGTAGGTACATAATAGGGATTTAATAAATATTTGTTGAAAATTGGCTAAACATAAAGTAGGACCATAGAAGAGATATAAACATATCCTCCCAAGGCAAGTACTTTTTAAAATTGCTCAGGCTCCCCAGTTAAAAAGCCAGAAGTTAGCTTTCTGGTTATAATTATAATCACAGTGCACACTCTGAAAGAACACTAGTGTATTTGAAAGAACACTATTTTTTATAAAATCACTGAAGGTCTTACCAATTGTAAATAAAAATAGCAACACATTTTAGGGTAGTTTATTATAGTCTCATTTATATATTTGATTCTTTATTGCAAAATAGTCAGACTTTTTTCTCCAAAGTTAATAGTCAATATGTATGACCTACTTGGAAGATGATAAAAAAGACTGGCATTTTGAAAACCATCTGCCAGTAGGTAGTTGTGTGTTTTTTATTTCATTTTATTGTTTAAAGTCTTACAAATAGTAGTACATATGTCTCCTTTTTTTCCCCATTGACCTTCCCCAGGCCTCCCCTACCCCCCAGCACATGTCCTCTTCTTTTAAAAAAGAAATAGCTACTCCAGTTGTTCAGAACAAATTGTGAAGATACAGAAACTCGTCACTCATATTTTCTACTAATAATAATGGTCACCATGTGTTCTTTGCGGGACTGCTTTTGAGACACAGGCAGGGGAACAAAAGAGAGACTTTAGTTATTAATTTCCCTGCAGTGTCCAAAATAGGAAACTGGCTTGGTATTGTTAGAGATTTACAGAATAGATATCTGGTTCAAGAGAGTCAAATCCTGGCAAAGAGTAGAAGCAGAAGAAGAATAGCTAAGATAAGAATATGCAAAATTCAGATGCCATAATTGAATTCATAAATTTGGAATCCACAATGGCAAGGAGAACCTCACAATTAGGAATATACTATTATTTCTGCCTAATCAATTTCTTAATTGTATTGTTTTTTGGATAGCTTGGATACAGTACCATAGAAGTTTTTAAAGGATGAATATGAGTGGCATATGCATACCTAAAGCTGTTTTTGTGTGACTTCTGAACATTAAAATACCGCAGCATGAAATAAGATTCTTAGGGCACAATACTTTTTCCCTAAAAATTCTGTAGGCACTGGAATGTTTTAGGTGACTTTAAAAATATAGTTAACCTAAATTTTCAGCTTGAAAAAATATTGATGCCTGGGTCCTACCCATGGAGATTAGGATTTAATTGAGCAGGGGGTGTGTCTTGGATATAGTGATATTTAAAATCTCCCAGATTGTTATGATTGAAGTCAAGGTTGAAGACCACTGTTCTAAAAAATAAAATCACTGGAAAAACAAATTAGTTTCTCAACAAGTATTTCTTGAGAAGTACAACACACCCAGTATATAGTACCAAACGCTATAAGGAATGTGAAAGATTCTTTCCTGAGTTGCTGAAAAGACTGGCATGTGAAATAAATATACAACGGTCCATTAGTGCACATGATTGGGTGACAATATGTGCAGTGCCCACTGCAATGGTTGTAAGAATTTAATAAAAGTAAGACACTGTGGTGGCAGTTGAACATATATACATACAGAAATTTGAAGGTGAGTTGACATTTAAGAATGGATGAACTGTTGGGCCCTCATGAAGTTACCATATCTAACTTGAATTTTTTAAATGCCTTTATTGAGGTATAAATAATATATGAAGAACTTCGTAGAGTTAATGTGTACAATTTGATTAGGTTGGACATATGTAAACACCTGTGATAACATCAGCACAATCAAGGTAATAGACGTATTTAAACAATAACAACAATAATAATAGCAGCAACTTGGATTTTGTATCTTAATTTCCCCTGTGTCTTCATTGTTCTAGAAAATTCGCTTTGTTTCCAGCTTCTTTACAGGTATGCTTGGGAGAGACCCTCTCTGGAGCATGATGGCATGGAGGCTCATACTGGATACTTGTTAAGTGTTAGGTCAGTTGAAATGAAAAATATGACATTGCCAATATTTACTTAATTTAATTAAGGTGCATTAATTTCAATGTACCTATAGCTAAGTGAAACACCATATATTTTATCTTATTTTTGAAATTAATTCAGTTTATATGTTTATTTGGTATAATTAATCTGTCTGTGACTATTTCCATCTTAAATAAAATCTTCATATTAGTTAAAAATTGCCTTGATAAAACCTACTTTGTTTAGGGCTAAACAGGACATCCTCAGTTTATACATTTTAAAAATTAAAGTTTATGCTTATGCTCAATGGTCTAGATAAGGGATAAGGAACCTTTTCTCTGCCAAGGGTCATTTGGATATTCGTAACATCATCCATTTAATATAATTCACTTACTATAAATTTATGTTGCTATGAAAAAGGCTCCTAGATTTATTGAATTTTGAGTCCCACCCTGTGGTTGCCTTGGCAGGGCCAGACCAAATGATTTCACCAGCATTACACCACCTTTGGGCCGGACGTTTCCTACCCTTGCTCTAGATCAAGGTTTTAAAATCCGAGCATTGAATCGTTGGTAAAAATAACGGACTCTTAGGAATTAATTCATCGGAAGGTCAATACTCAACTGAAGCCTTAATTTTTGACAAATGAAAATTAAGTTGATCATCTCTCTATAAATTTTGACATGTGTGCTGGGACTGTGCCCAAAATCTGGGTAGGGAAAAAGGATAACTATATTTTGAACTATATAAACAAATTATGCGTAGAGATTAAAATTTTTCATAATTGCTGAAAACTATGAGGAAGAAAGCTGTATCTTTTATTACCCAAGGAGAAAGTTTATAAGTTAAAAATCATGTGAGCAGTTAAAATGAGTTTAATGATAATATATTTTACCTTTGGTCAATAAACAGAGCAGTGTTTACTTATAAGACAAGAAAAAAATTAAGGGCAAATAACTTGCAAATTTACTTATTGGTGATGTTTTCCTGTTAATATTGGCAATATTTTCCAGTAAAGATAATTGTATCAGCACAGCCAACTTGTACAGGTGTTTGCGTTCATGATCTGTAAGGCCATGATTAAATTTACTATGCCGGCTTTGATTAATGTTACCAAACAAAAAAATGCTAAGTAAACTTGAGCATGAAAACGCATTGTATCCTAGAACTGATGAGAATGTTTTATAACTAAATATGGATACTGTATGTTCTCATTCCTCCTTTCTTCCTCATTCAACATTTCAAGATACATTTATCATGAAAAAAAAGTTAATTTTCATTTTTAACTTTTGTACTTGTACCATTTTAACTTCTACCTAATTGATTTCTATAAATTGAAATTTTTGTAGTTAACTATAGTATCTTTTGTGTATTTCCATGCACTCAGTCATTTATTTATGTTCACAATATTTGGTCTATCCATCCTAATAGTGATAATTTTTTTCTTTGGATTATCTACTATATGAATGTCAAAAGATGGTATGGTAAATCCTCTTCTCTTTTATTTTCACTACAAGTCACCATATTATTGCTACCGTATCTTTTAAAAAGAAGGAAAACTAAAATTTGAATTGATGCATATTATTAATTTATTTCTTTGGGCAATTTTCTGTCAGAAGACTGAATTAACTATAAACAGTAAATTTTAGAATATACTTCTATTCAACTTCTGAGTCAACTTTTTCCTGTAGGGAGATGAAACTGTTGGGTTGTTTAATGAGATAATATTAGTAAATTCGTTTTGAAAACATTGACAATTTTATGCCATTGAGTTTTCTTATACAAGACCATGTTATATTTTTCCATCTTCTAAAATTTTGTTGAAGTATTTAGATCCTTCAGTAGTACTTAAAATTGTTTCTCAAGTAGGCTTTGAATGTCTCTGGCTTAATTTATTCTCATACTTTATCCTTTAGGTGTCCTTGTAAACGATACCCTTTCTTTCCATCTCTATTCTAAAAACCTGTGAGAGCACATCTAGTTCGTCTTTGTAACCTAAAAAATGAACTATGTTGCAACCCAAAAAGATAGTAAAGAAGTGTCTCCACCCAAATTACAGAATATGGATTAATATTCCCCCTCAAAACCATCTATGATTTGTCCGGCTTATCTGCTGTGACTCCTAACTATTAAATAATGATGCAGTTATATTAGTTTCCTGTGGCTACTGTAGTAAATTACTATAGACTTTTTGGCTAAAAACAACAAAAATTTATTCCCTTATAATTCTGGATGCCAGAAATCCAAACTCAGTATCACAGGGTTGACATCAAGGTGTCGGCAGGGCTGCACGTTTTCCAGAAACTCTAGAGGAGAAACTGTTCCTTGACTCTCAGCTTTTGGTGCCTGCCAACATTCATTTATTTCTGGCTGCATCGCTGCAATATCTACCCTCACCCCTTTCTATCTGTAATCTCTCTCTCTCTTTCTCTTTCTCTCTCCTCTCTCTCTTCTCTCTCTCTCTCTCTC
>NW_005355832.1:1546032-1554041 GCF_000412655.1 Myotis brandtii | reverse complement strand
CACACACACACACACACACACACATTTGTGATAACAATGGGGGCCCACCCAGATAATTTCCTCATCGCAAGATACTTAACTTAATCACATGTGCAAAGACCTCCCTCCCAAAATTATCATGATAACATTTACAGGTTGCAGGGATTAGAACATGGATATAATTTGTGGGGGAGGTGGGAGTGTCATTTTTAGCCTATATAATAGTCAATCACAGAAATCTCATTTTCTTAAAGTCCCGGTAATATCTGATTTTATCCTTTCTTCCATTGAGCAGTTGAAGGAAGGATTGATTATAGGTTTGTTGTGACAGTTTAATACAATGCCAAGGGAAACTTTAGAGTCTTATCTCCAGTTGTTCAGGTATTATATGTTTGACCTGAACAAAGCCATTTGGCTCTGGACTATGGATCAGTATACCTTCTCACTATCTCAGGAATCATGAGGCACTAATTTAAAACGACACAATTTAAACTAAATTTGAACCGACTTATGCTTTGTATATTCAAGCAATGTAAATATATTGGAAAACATTTGTGCAAAGAGAGTAGCAAGGTTTAATAAAATTATATTATTATTTTTTTAATCCTCACCCTAGGATGTGTTTTTATTCATTTTTAGAGAAAAAGGGAGAGAGAAAGGGAAGGAGAGTAGCATCAATGTGATATAGAAACATGATTGGTTAACTCCTATACTCGCCCAAACTGGGGATGGAACCTGAAACCTCAGTAGGTGCCGGGACCAGAAATCAAACCTGCAACCTTTTGGTGTACGAGACAATGCTCCAACCAACTGAGCCACCTGGCCAGGGCAAGATTTAATAAATTTTAATAAACTCCAGAGAGGTAGTCAGAGTAGTTAAAAGTTTAAAACTAGTATAGAAAATTAATAAATTACAAGGTATAGCAATGAAAGAAATGAATGAAATTTAATAGCAATGGCCATCGTAGTTAGGTATACAATTATCAGGAAAATAAAATCAAAATATTATAAAGTTCTTCATGATCATCATTAATATGTAAAACATATTTTTCTCTTCTAAAAAAGAGACAAATTATATACAAAGACTAAAATCTCAGTGCTACACTGGAATACAGATGGCTTGCTGAAGTCCTGGCATAAATTATACTAGAAAATGAATCATTACAATCTTCAAAAAAATAAGGACATTTTAAATGTATTATTTATGTATTTATTTATTTATTGGAGAAAGAGAGAGAGAGAGACTCTCATGGGCTGTTTTTTGTATGTGCCCTGACCCAGATCAAACCCATAACCTTGGTGTATTGGGACAATGCTCTGAACCAACTGAGCTACCCAGGCAGGGCAAGAATATTCTTAATCCTATAGACCAACTCCAATGAAAACAAATCATACTGACTCTGTTTATATCAATTCAGCCAAGACTGGATAGAATTTTAGAGCAAAGGAGTGACAAACACTGTAGGCCATTTTTTTTTATTGAGAACAATTATGAAAGGCTAAATTGTTTCATTGGGTGAGGAGTAGATACATCTCAGCCAAGACTATATTTTTTAAAGCTCATTTAATTCCTTTCCATCTTTAGTTCCATGATTTCTTTTTGCTCCTCGTGCCATGCATCACACTTCACCTCTTACTAGTAGTTGCTTTTACTTCACCTCCCTAATGCTTTCATTTTGAAGTTCAGTTGGAAGCAATATGAGATTATTAAGTCAGAAAAAAAACATTGTCTGTCTATGTTTGAATACACACATGTAAATGTTACCAGCACACCTGCTTTTAAAAAATATGCATTTTTATCCATTTCGGAGAGGGAGAGGAAGAGAGAGATAGAAACATCAATTATGAGAGAAAATTATCGATCAGCTGACTCCTGCACATCCCCTACTGGGAATCAAGCCTGAAACCCAGGCATGTGTCCTGACCAGGAATTGAAACTGTGACCTCCTGGTTCATAGGTCAATCAATGCTCAACCACTGAGCCACAAACGGCTGAACCCAGAACACTTCCTTTTAAAAATGACATAATTTTGTACTGTTAATAAACATTGTCATAATAATGTCATCAAGGTAGACTTCAGTAGAAATCCAGTGATATAATTGTTGGTATTAATTTTCTGGGCTCCAAGCTACTAGAATTTGTCTAGATCTAGCAAGGAACGTGTGCTTAATATTTCACAAATAAAGACATGTTGCAAATAGGAACCATGCAATCACCTATTTCTAACATAGATGATTTCTAACCATCTTTCCTTTATCTTAAAAGATATTGAGCAAGACAGAGATAAACAAAATGAATACCAAGGGAGGGTGTATTTGTGTAAAGGAAGAGAGTGAAGGGTAGAAGAAAATAGCTAGCTCATCCTCTATCCTCTTCATTATTGCTGAATACCTCATAGGTCATAATAATCAAATATTTTATAAAGACTTTCATGATTAGATGTTTCTAACTTCATAGTAAATTTCTTTTATAATGAGTTTTCAGTAGTACTCAGAATAACTAAGTGGGTATCTGATACATTAACTTATTGATGCTTAACATTCCTCATGTTTGAAATTCCATTGAGGGAGAGCAAAGCCGTTCCTCATCCTATTGGGAGTAGACTAGTGTAGCATGGCTGGCAGAGATGCAGTGAGGGATGAGTGGGTAAATTTTTGGATTTAAAGCTATGCTTGTCCCTTGATTTTGACTAATTAAGTCACTTACCCATGAATAGTATTATTAATTTTACAGGTTGTTAACAAACTAAGAAAAAAGATGTTTGAAAGCAGGTGTTTCATAAAAATATAATTTCAAATAAAAAATGTAGACAACTCTGAGAATTCTGTCAGTGAACAGTACAGATAATTTTTCTCAAAAGGAAAAGGGAAACATCAGAGTAAACCCTACAGAGAGTAATATTTTGTCTAGAGGTAATTTCTTTATTTATATAAAAATAGTATGAAATCCAGACATGAGAGCCTTTGCTCTTCCTGTTCATTCTGCCTGAAAGGTTCCCCATCTTATCCTTCTTAGATGCTACTAAATCCTAGTCATTCTAATTGGAGTCCTAGGTTTAGATTGCAATAAGTAAGAGTTCCCAGGGCATCTCTGATGTTATTTTGTTATTTAAAACTCTGAGACTGCCTCCCTAGCATTGGAGCCTCCTCCTTGATTTCAATCAAGGACACTCTACATTCCTCTTTGTAAAAAATATATAAGCATTGATAGACATTTGAATGATGAGTATTTTTTTATTGATTTTAGAGAGAAAGGAGAGAGAGAGAGAGAGAGAGAGAGAGAGAGAGAGAGAGAGAGAGATTTCTTATATGTGCCCTGACCAGGATCCCCAACTGAGCTACCCAGCCAAGGCTCTACATTCCTCCTTTCCCAGTTCTTCCCAATGATTCCAGTTCATGTAGTCATTGCACATAGTGCTTATTCATCCAGAACAATGAACAATGATAGCCATGGGGATTTCTGTCACAATTACAAAAAAAATAATTTTCAATAATTCCTCCAGGGGAACTTCTTTTTCTAGCCAATTTCTTTAAGTCAACTAAAAAGAATGTGTGTATGGAATTGCCTGCAATTCACACATTGTCCATTAAATTTCTTTATCTTCTACAATTTCCCTCATTCCATCATGTCACTATTTCTATTGTCCATTATTTGTCTTCCCAGGCTATAAGAAGAGAATGACTGTAATGTCTTTGAGGTTTTCCATGTTGTGTTATATGGCTGTCAGGTCATAGCAGTTTCCCGAGTGACACTCTAGAGTAGTTGCTCAACTCTAAGTCATTTTTCTACACACACACACACACACACACACACACACATACACGCAATAAGAGCAATATATGATTTAGTGAGCACCTATTGTATGTATAATTTATTCTCTCTTTTGTGAAGAAAAGAAGATATGGTATAGAATTCATTTGGATATGTTAATATAGGGCTTCTAATGATATAATCAAAATCAGCAAGGGTGCTTAATTAAAAAAAGACACATGGGTTTTTGTGTTTTTTATGTTGTTTTGTGTTTTTCTGCTTCCTAAAAATATTGAATAGGAATCTAGAAGTGCAGCTCAGATTTCAGCATTTTCAATAAGCTTTCCAAGTGAATCTTACATTTTGAGAACTCTTTGAGAAGCCATACATGGGTGGAGTCACTTGAAAAGTATCTAAAACTGGGTAGAATGACCATTAATTTGTGATACTTTACAAGTAAAAGAGGACACTATCAAAATTTATTGCTAAGAATAATTTACATATATCAGGGACCTCCAAGACAAACCAAGAAATACTGTTATTTTAATAAGAGCTGAAAACTGGGACACATATTCAATATAAAATCCAGGACAAACTAAAAGTCTTGGATGTATCCTAGACTGTTGTCTCCACATTTCCATTACCCGTACTTGTTTCCAATTAGAACTGCAGATTATCCCTCCAAGTTATTGCTAAAGCAGCTCATCTTTTCCCTTCCCAGCACCACTGTCCCAGATAGAGTCTCATCATTTATCTTCTGGATTATAGTGCTGGCCTTCTATCTGCTCCTGCTCGCTCCATTTTTGTGTCTTTCTCTCATTCTTTCTTCCCAGCTGATGCCAGAGTAACGATGCATACATTTCTGTTCTCTTATCACGCTTGAAATTTGCAAAAGTTTCTGCATGATTTAAACTACAACAAAAAGCAGAATAAACAATGGGATACATGCATGCCATCATACCATTGATGTGAATAATAAATTATATAATGGGAAGAGGACGGCGCTCTTATTTAGCCAATAAGCACTGGTAGTTAAAAATACCAGCTGGCAAATTGAATCTGCTCTTCCCCTTTCCAGTGCTTTTTGCCCACCGCAGAACCACCCTGGCACCTGCCTTCAGAATATGCATGAACATTCTCACAATCTGGCAACAAACAAGGCTAAGCCATGCATGGCTGTGTCCTCCTGGCAACGTTCGAAAAGGTCAGTGCCTGTGTTGTGCTAGTTATGAAATATTTTTCATATCCACCCTTGAAATAAATAATTCTTTTCATGGGATAGGAGATTCCTCGTGATTTGGCTTTTTTTCATACCTCCTCTGTTCCATGGTTCAACTCCTGCCACTGCATGCTTCACTGCTCTGAAAAATGACATCTCCCGTCTTCATGCCTTTGCACCTCCTTCCTGAACCACTCTCTTTCCCTACCTTCCTTCCACCTAAACTTGTATTGTTTGTTATCTCAGCTATATATATATATTTTAGGATGGTCTTCCTTTGCCCTTGTAGGCAGATTTGATTACTTTTCCTATGCCTTCATTTCATTTTGGACATATCTCTAGCTCAGTACATTTTAAATGTAGCTTTCTTTTATAGATGACCGTTTCCCTTCCAAACAGTTATATTCTGGAAACCCTGGATTTTTGTGTATATTTATCCCCGGTCCTTAGCACTTTTCCTGCATGAAGTATATGTCAATGTAAGACAAATAAAGAATAAAGAATAAAGAATGCTTATTGGAAAGAGTACATGAATGGAAAAAAGATGGTTAAAATAGAGAGGGGTTTCATGAATGTGACACATTTTGAGCTGAACTTTGAAGGAATAAATAGACATGGTGGAATGGAGATGCAGGAGATTTACATTCCCAATGAGGACAAGGACAAAACCCAAGCACAGGAAGAGAAATGAGGACATAGGTGAGCAGAGAATGGCAATACGGGGTCAGTAAGTGAATGGCATAGAACAGTGATGGCAAACCTTTTGAGCTCGGCGTGTCAGCATTTTGAAAAACCCTAACTTAACTCTGGTGCCGTGTCACATATAGAAATTTTTTGATCTTTGCAACCATAGTAAAACAAAGATTTCTATTTTTGATATTTATTTTATATATTTCAATGCCATTTAACAAAGAAAAATCAACCAAAAAAATGAGTTCGCGTGTCACCTCTGACACGCGTGTCATAGGTTTGCCATCACTGGCATAGAAGGAAGATGATTATTCCATCACATTCTCTGCTAGTTTGAGAAGTGTAGAGCTACACTGCCGAACCGGTAAATCCAAAGCTCTAGCTCCTCAAAATAGCCTTGGGTTAGTAACACTTGGCGGTTTATTCCTCCCTGGAGCTTGGTTACAGCTGTACACAATGTTACCATCTGTGTTCCAGAGAGATGCGAATCTATGTTAAGCATTAACCAATGTCCCTGTGTTTGTACTTCCCCAGCTCATCCTGTTCTTCTCTCAAAGGTCAGCTGATGGCTGTTTGGGTCTGCTGGTTCATTGTCTCTTAAGAATATGGCTCTTTGTCAAATGTTAATACCCCTTAAATAAAGGCCCAAGGAATAAAGAAATCCATTATTTGGTGGTTTGTATGGAAGTTGCTACACCTGGCTCTTGCTCTTTGGCATGTGACCTTTTTATGTTTGTTTTAAGAATTCACTGGTGTTCAAAGGTCATCTATGACTCAATAGAAGCCAATCAGTGTGAATGTAAAACTATATTTCTTACTCCTCATTCAGGAAAACACCTCATCTGCTTTTAATATGAAGCTTATGGATTAACTGCAGTTGTCTGTTATTATTTTTCCCCTTTCTAAGGTTAATAACTATCCCTAGAACACATAGCCACAGAGAAAGTAGTCTGGCCTGCATCTGGTTGAATACATTCTACCCTGAGATTTTGTTATTTCTTTCCAGTTACACAAAACTGAAAGTGACCTATGTTCACTTCATTGGAAATTTAAGCAAAAGCAAAGTTTTTTTGTTTTTTTATTACAACATTGGGTCCCTGCTTGGGAACAGAAAACAAATTATAATTAAAGATTTGTGCATATGAGTAACTAGAGCTGATCCCTTTGTGTGGTGTCCGATCATGTTATTTACTCAAGAGATATTGTCCTTGGCAAATTTCTTTCTTATGTGGGGTTAAGAAACTTGTCTTCTGCCTGCTGGGAAAATGTTTCAGATAGAATTACCACATGCTGTCGTCCAGTTTTCAAATGTTCCCTTTGTCCTCAGTTGGGTCTTCAGGAAATGAGAGGATGCTGAAAAGTACTGGAAATGTATGGATGAGATGAGAGGGCCAGAAGTAGCGATTGACCATCCACATTTGTTTAGCATTTTACAGTTTACAGAGCAACTTCATATGTATTATTTGGAATTTTGAACTCTGTTACGGAAAACTATTACTATCTCCATTTTACAAGAATGGAGGCTTAGAAAAGTTAAATAATATTTCAAGGTTATAGAGCTAATAAATAGGAGAGGTTGGAAGTTAAACTACAGTCCCATCTACAAATTTCAGGTTTTCTCTCCCATAACAGTGGAGTCTCCTGATTTAAGATGTGTGAGAATAGAGAGCCTAGGTCAAATATCAGCTAAGGACATTGAAAGACTGCAGGTGAACAAAGGACTTGATGCAATGTATGGCACTTACCTGAATTTGTTTAATATATATGCTTTCCTGTAAATATTTATTTTTTCCAAAGGAATTCCAACCTTGTGAAATGTTCTTAACCCGAACAGTGGTAGTATAGATAAACCACTGTCCTACTATTAATAATGTACATGCTGCTCTAACTGGTTTGGCTCAGTGGATAGAGCATCGGCCTGCGGACTGAAGGGTCTCAGGTTTGATTCTGGTCCAGGGCATGTACCTTGGTTGCGGGCACATCCCCAGTAGGGGATGTGCAGGATGCAGCTGATTGATGTTTCTCTCTCATCAATGTTTCTAACTCTCTATCCATCTCCCTTCCTCTCTGTAAAAAATCAATAAAATATATTTTTTACATATATTTCTTTATTGATTTCAGAGAGGAAGGGAGAAGGAGAGAGAGAGATAGAAACATCAATGATGAGAGAGAATCATTGATCAAGCTGCCTCTTTCACAACCCCTACTGGGGATCGAGCCCGAAACCCAGGCATGTGCCCTTGGCCGGGATCTAACCTGGGACCTTTCAGTCCGCAGGCTGACGCTCTATCCACTGAGCCAAGCTGGCTAGGGCAATAAAATATATTTTTAAAAAATAAAATAATAATGTATGTGCTTACATATTCAGAA
>NW_005355832.1:1514931-1545955 GCF_000412655.1 Myotis brandtii | reverse complement strand
TTTCCATTTTATACACACAAAAAATAAGAATGTATTTGTCTTCTGTCTGGTAAAATATGCAGAATATTTATTATCAATGTCTTATGTCTTTCTCCTCCGTTATAGAGGAAATTCCTCTTTCTGTTTTTCTCTAATAATTGATTACCCTGCATCCTGGCTGGCTGGTGTCTTATCTATGTTAAATGGAATATTCTGTTGCTTTGGCCAAGAAAAGAAACTTAACTGATTGTGAGAATGAAGTTCCTGTTTTGTAGCCTCATGGACATTATTATATTTCTGCTCTCAGTGCGCAGCTAACAGGAAAGAAACTTCCTGATTGTGAGAACACAGTTCCTGTTAAGTAGTCCTGGGGCATTGTTACACTTCTGCTCTCAGTGTGCAGCTTCTATTTCACCATTTATCTTTGAATCTCATGTGCCTTATACTTTCAATTTATAAAACCCAGCATCGTCAATGAAAACCTCCTATGTGTTAAATAATGCGTTAGGCTCTCGAGTAGAGCATTGAAAAGAAGTAGTCTTTGTCCTTCAAGAGCTGGGAGAGATGGACATGTAAACAAATAAAGTTTCCAATAACGTTAAAGAGTAAAACAAGAGGCTTACATAAAGAGCAAAATGCCCCAAAGGTATTATCTGGATGTGTGGGTTGGGCAAGGGGAAGTTGAGGAAAGGCTTTTTGCAGGGATAATGTCTAGGCCTATCCAGTTAAGTCCATTTTCTTCTTAATTGTAGATAATTTTCCCTAATTGAAAAGACAATCAAAGCACCAATTTAACCCGTACAAGAGAGAATACAATGAAAAGTAAACTTCTCTCTCCCTCTAAGTTTTTGCTCTCTGCACAAGCAAACAAATCACAGCTTTAAAGAAACAACCAAAATAAAAAAAGCAAACAAACCAAACCAAACACTTAAATGTACAGGTATTTTTTTGAACTACCAATTTTTTCCTTTAGACATGAACTTTGGACTCACCTTTCTTTATAAAGTAAGGAGTAATAAAATCTGTTTCACTATATTTTATTCTATTTTTTTTAAGTTCTCAGATATTATAATTTAGGGAAATTTGCTTTCACATATAGGAATTAAGTCAAATTATAAAAAGAATTTATAGTTGGAGAGCCAAAGTTCTGGGGTGTGTTTTTCTGTTGTTGTTTTGTTTGTTTGTTTTTAGTTTCTCTAAAATTGAGACCTCTTTGTCATATGTCTAGGAGCTCCTGGGGCATTTTTTCCCTATTTTTCAAGAGTAGATGAAAAGGATAGCCAATAGTCTCAAGTATACCAAGCAGGGTTTCAGAGCCATATAAATCAGGAACAGAGAAGGACCTCAGAGAGCATATAGAGTATATATCACTTTCCAGATAACTGAGGCCAGAGTCTGAAATGATTTGCCTCGGCCAAAACAACTAGATATTGACATGACTGTTGTTAGAACTAATTCCTATTTTCTTTTTAAAGTGGTCTTTATTCTATTTCAAACTTAGCTGAAATAAAAACCTTGAAGAGTTAGTTAAAACACAGATTCCTGGATGCACCCCCAGAGTTTGTGATTCAGTAGGTCTTGTGCACAGTAATCTGCATTTCTAACAGGTTTCTGGGTGCTGCTGGCCTGGCAAGAGCACATTGAGAACCTTATTCTTCAGCATCACCTTGAGGCCTCTAGTCTGTTAGATGTTAAGTATTCTTAACCCCAAGCTTCTGAGAATTTACTACCAGGCATTTCTCATTGGGCAAGTCTTTATTGCCTTTTTCCTCCTGGTAAGACATATCATCTCCCTTCAGTGTACCTAAAGGCTTTATTTGCTGATGGCTTGGTCTAAGACAGTGATGGTGAACCTATGACATGCGTGTCAGAGGTGACACGCAAACTCATTTTTTTGGTTGATTTTTTTTGTTGTTAAATGGCATTTAAATATATAAAATAAATATAAAAAAATATAAATCTTTGTTTTACTATGGTTGCAAATATCAAAAAATTTCTATATGTGACACGGCACCAGAGTTAAGTTAGGGTTTTTCAAAATGCTGACACGCCGAGCTTAAAAGGTTCGCCATCACTGGTCTAAGATCTAAAGTTTTTTCTGAGCAATTAGTTATTTATCTAATTTAAATCTCTAGTTAATGTATGCATGCTTCTTAAAATAGTGAATAGTAAAATATTTTTATCCTACCACCCTTACTTTTTTTAAAGAGTTTTCTTTATTGATTTCTAGAGCGAGAGGAAGGGAGAGGGAGAGAGAGAAACATTAATGTGAGAGGGAAACATCGATTGGCTGTCTCCTGCACATCCCACACCAGGGATCGAGCCCACAAAACCAGGAATCTAACGGGTAACCCTTCAGTGCACAGGGCGACACCCAACCAACTGAACCACATCACCCTTACTTTATCAATCAAAAGTATTCCCCATCACCTTTCATGCTTGCTTACCCATCTCTGTGCAACTGGACACCAAGGTCTGTCACAATTTCTTATCTCCTCCGAGAGGGAGAGAGCTCAACCTTCTGGCCCTTTAAATACAGTTCCTCATGTTGTGACCCAACCATAAAATTATTTTCGTTGCTACTTCATAACTGTAATGTTGCTACTGTTATGAATCATAATGTAAATATCTGATATGCAGGATGGTCTTAGACGACCCCTGTGAAAGGGTCGTTCGACTGCCAAAGGGGTCGCGACCCACAGGTTGAGAACCGCTGTACCCTTCCCTTTGCTTCCATCTTCCTTTCCTTCCCTCTTTCACTACCTGAGTTCAGGTGGCCACACCAGAAGTATTTCATTAACCTGCAATGATCATACTTTTTCTTTTCACCTGTTTCACAGATACAAACTGACAAAAATCATCCATCTTCTAAAGAAATAATAGTGTTTAAATAATTCTAAGGTTTTATGAAAATAATAAGTAAACAAAAATTAAATGCTTTGAGAAAACGTAAGTGCCTTATTTCAAAAATATTTTTAACATCATTAGGTTATTTTGTTTTTCTAAAACTGTGACTTTCTGATCAATCACTATAAATAACACATTAACTTATGCCAATTGCTATCTATTGAAATAATTATGTATACTTTCAGATTTAAAAAAAATACCTAACATTGAAACATAATTTAACTAAGATTGTAGACAAAAATATTCTCAATAAACTATCTGTTCTGCTCACCTTTAGAAAAACATGAGGTTAGTCATAGAATTATGAGAATTATGAGTACTTTATCTTGGTACTGGTATTTGGCATTGAAAGGCATCATGTTCTTTTTAATCTCTCCTTTCTTCCTTTTCTAGTAACCATAGAAAGGCATTTTAGAACAAGAGTGGAACCAATAAAAAAGCTAAAATTATTTTTTTTTCTTAAGCATTTAATCACACACATTCAGAGGTCATATTTGGGTAGAGATTTGTTTCTAAAAAGACACTTGAAAATGGCTTTAGAAAAATTAGTGAAAATACATCGCAAGCCCTGGCCTGTTAACTCAGATGGTTAGAACATCATCCCTATGCACCAAGGATGTGGGTTGGATCTCTGGTCAGGGCCCATACAAGAAGCAACCAATGAATGCATAAATAAGTGAAACAATAAATCTATGTATCTCTCTCTCACTCTAAAAGTCAATCAATTAAAAAATTTTAAGAAAATGCATTGCTATTATTTACTAATACTCTGTAAATCCTGGTATTAACCACCTTTTCCTTTTCTTCTCCTTCAATGTAATTTTAAATATATATTTTATTCTAAAGCAAAATAATGAATTAGTATATCAAAACTAAAAACAAGAACAACCACCAAAAACAAAACATAACAAACAACAAAGTCAATACAAAAACAAGACAATGGTTTTAATTTTACTGAAAAAAAAAGGTCTATAGCTTTATCAAGATAAAATCAATATGACTATTTGGACATAGAGTGATTTATTTCCATATGAGATATCTCATATAGCCCATGCAATCACTGAAAAATACATGAGACAATCATGGGGATTCCAACTGAAATTTAAGGTGCAGCCTGGCATTACAGAAATAAAAAAATAAAAAAAATAACTTTGAAACCGAGTTCTATGCTGTACCGAGGGGCCGTTATCATCTGAGGGAAATAATCCTATGTGCAAATTGACAGTGGACTGGCTTTGTTTGAAGAAGAGATACATTTAGTAGACTTAAAATATAACATTTTAATTCCCCTAATAGGAATGGATTCCATAATATAATATCTGAAAAAGTATGTTAAGAAATCAAAAATATGTTTGAATTTTAAAATAAATTTAAAAACAAAACCAGATTTTCAGATTTCTGTCCACCATGTAAGGAGCTTAGAAACTGCCACTCTGTCATAACAAATGAAAAGTTGAACAAATACAAACAACTCTTCTTAGGTCTGTTAGAGAAGTTAAGTCACAGGGCAATCTGTTGCCCCCAACACTGCAGAGACAGACAGGTAGATACCATGAATCACAACTTACCAGAGCAGAAGCTCACCAACAAAAATCTCCACAGAAACCAGTGCCTAGGTGGCCACACTGTTGCTGCGATTGAAGAATTGCTGGAGGCTCAGTGTGGACAAGCCTGAGAGATGAAGCATCCAGGGAACCCAGTCACAGGGTGGTTCCCATGATCACTCTTGTGAGTTTTATCTCCAGGTACTCCATCAGGTTCTCACAGTAAAGAATAAAGAAAAATCGCCTCGGGCTTCTGGTTGGAGGCTGGGGACAGTGACCATTTTGAAATATGACAGAACATTTTGATCTACTTAACAAAGCCTGACTTTAAGAGAAACCACTTCATCAGAGCCTAACCTGTTTGGTGATTTATCAAAGCCTAATTGACAGGGAGAAGGGAAATAACTCAACGAAGCCTGCTCTAGTCTTCCATAGGGGAAGAGATATACCAACTTCAGCCCCCTCTGTCCATCCTGTCCAGCCAAGGAGGTTGAAAACCAAACAACAAACAAACAAGCACTTGTGAAGATCACAGACCAGGGACATACATAGGCTCATGAAAAGTCTGACACTTAATCCTAGGACCACAGAATAATTATTTCCCACCAACCACTACATTTCCACAGCTCCTTTACCCAAATGCATCATACTTGTCTGTCAACAAAAAATCACAAACCATATAAAAGGCAAAAAGAAAAAAAACAAGAACAACACAGTTTGAAGAGACAGAACAAGCATCAGAGCCAGACAGGGATTTGGAGATCATCAAACTGAACATTTAAAACAACCATCTACGCTAATAAAAGAGAAACATGGTAATTAGCGTACGAGCTACCCTTCCCATTGGCTAATCAGCATCAAAGCCTAATTGACAGGGAGAAGGGAAATAACTCAACGAAGCCTGCTCTAGTCTTCCATAGGGGAAGAGATATACCAACTTCAGCCCCCTCTGTCCATCCTGTCCAGCCAAGGAGGTTGAAAACCAAACAACAAACAAACAAGCACTTGTGAAGATCACAGACCAGGGACATACATAGGCTCATGAAAAGTCTGACACTTAATCCTAGGACCACAGAATAATTATTTCCCACCAACCACTACATTTCCACAGCTCCTTTACCCAAATGCATCATACTTGTCTGTCAACAAAAAATCACAAACCATATAAAAGGCAAAAAGAAAAAAAAAAGAACAACACAGTTTGAAGAGACAGAACAAGCATCAGAGCCAGACAGGGATTTGGAGATCATCAAACTGAACATTTAAAACAACCATTATTAATAATTAGGAAAACTCAGTTCTTCCCTAAATGTCCCTGGCACTCTTCAAGCTGCTGTCCCTTGGCTGGAGTTTAGGGCAAGTGTGTGTGAGCAAGTGAGTGTGTGTTCAGGCCCTTTAAGAGGATGCCTAGGTCTACAGCAGCCCTCAGTCTCAGCTGGACTGAGTCCCTGCTGATTATCACAGCCAGCTGTTGTGGAGACTTCTCTTCCTGGCACTGGAGCTCCAGGCTAGGGAGCC
Source organism: Myotis brandtii (assembly GCF_000412655.1). Taxonomy (NCBI): domain Eukaryota; kingdom Metazoa; phylum Chordata; class Mammalia; order Chiroptera; family Vespertilionidae; genus Myotis; species Myotis brandtii. The sequence goes on along the minus strand of NW_005355832.1, from coordinate 1,540,007 downwards.
TGGTGTGAGGCTGGGACCCCTCGTTCCTGGTGGGAATCTCCACAGCAGAGATATCCCTGCTGATTCTTAACCACTAAACCTGGGTGTGGGACCAGACTGTTTCTCATCTCCTCCCCTCCTACCAGTGTCCACATGGCTTCTTCTTTATATCCTCAGTTTTAGGAGTTCTGTTCAGCTAGCCTTCAGGTGTTTCTCAGGGAGGGTTGTTCAATAGTTTAGTTGTAATTTTGATGTGGTTGGGGAGGGAGGTGAGCACAGCATTTACCTACTCTGCCATCTGACCTGAAGTCAGTAGGGAGGGAATTTAGATGCGCATTACTAAGTCAAAGAAGCCAATCTGAAATGACTATATATTGTGTGATTCTACCTATATAACATTCTGGAAAAGACAAAATTATGGAGACAAAAAAAAAGTTTAGTTGTTGCCAGGAGTTAAAGTGAAGGCTGGGTGAATAGAGCAAAGAGAATTATGAGGGAAGTGAAACTATTTTGTATGACACTAATAATGGATACATGTCATTATACCTTTGTCAAAACCTTTTGAATGTACAACACCAAGAGTGAACTCAATGTAAACTATGGATTTTTCCCAGTGCCAATTCATTGATCTTAACAAATGGTAACTTTGGCTATGAACCTAGAAAACTGCTCTAAAAATTATATTCAAAAAATACACCAAATCTAAAATGAAAAGCAAATGACTCTGTAAGAGAAAACAAATATTATCTTGAACAATATTAAAAAAGAAAAGGGAAAATTAAAAATCAAGTTAATAAAACAAGTAATATATCCAAAGCTCAGCTGGTCCTAAAATGAATATCAGTGTAAAGATATGAAAATAAATTATTTGAATCTTCACATCTGATTAAGATGGAATAGCAGGAACTAGAATAGACCCTATCATTGGAAACAACTGGGGAAAAAAATCTATACAACTACACCTGAGGGAGGGGGGAAACAAGATAGGCCCCAGTTGTCCCGGGGGGTCGCCTTGCCTGCGGCCAAGCTTTCCGATCATGATCATAGGCCACAGGCAAGGCAGATCCTGGGTCCTGGAGGGCCGCCTTGCCTGCAGCCTGGCTTTCCAGCTGCTCCTGGGGTCTCACACGGGGGCCTGAATGGTGGCTCTCGGTGTCCCGCCCTACCTGCAGTATGCAAATTAACCGCCATCTTTTTTGGCGGTTAATTTGCATATCGTGCTGATCAGCCAATGGCGATGGTAGCAAAGGTACGGTTAATTACCATGTTTGTCTATTATTAGATAGGATATATATATTACTTTCTAAGTCTGTCTTAAATTCTGTATTCCCTCAATCTTCTAATTCAAATCACAGAATCTTCTCTCTGCATTTTCAGTTTTTACTTACTTGTTGCAACCCCATTTAATAACCAAAAAAAATAAAGATTAATATGTGTGGTGATGGATGTCTTAACTCGGGGGAAATCCATTCACAGTATATGTATATCAAATCATCATGTTGTATACTTTAAATATCTTACCATTTTATTTGTCAATTAAACCTCAATAAAGCTGGGGAGGAGAACCTACACTGGATATTTATTTAAAAAGAAAACAAATGCCTGAGAAAAAATTATTTATATGGTCACCTAAATACTAAGTTTTTTTAGCATTTAGATTTTCATAACTGTAAATGATAACATGTATTTTTAAAAACTCTATTTTCATTTTTAAATGTTAAGAAAAAAGATCTGAGGAAGAGTGATGGTGATATGTGACATCTATAGCTGATTCACCCGATCTTTTAACTATGAATTGTATAATTTCTTAGATCATCAGCACCTATCACAGTCTGACATATAGTAGATACTAATTAAATGTTTGTTGAAAGTATGAATAAAACAAATTACTATTTAAAAAAAAAAAAAAAGAAAAGCAAATGACTCTGTAAGAGAAAACAAATATTATCTTGAACAATATTAAAAAAGAAAAGGGAAAATTAAAAATCAAGTTAATAAAACAAGTAATATATCCAAAGCTCAGCTGGTCCTAAAATGAATATCAGTGTAAAGATATGAAAATAAATTATTTGAATCTTCACATCTGATTAAGATGGAATAGCAGGAACTAGAATAGACCCTATCATTGGAAACAACTGGGGAAAAAAATCTATACAACTACACCTGAGGGAGGGGGGAAACAAGATAGGCCCCAGTTGTCCCGGGGGGTCACCTTGCCTGCGGCCAAGCTTTCCGATCATGATCATAGGCCACAGGCAAGGCAGATCCTGGGTCCTGGAGGGCCGCCTTGCCTGCGGCTTGGCTTTCCAGCTGCTCCTGGGGTCTCACACGGGGGCCTGAATGGTGGCTCTCGGTGTCCCGCCCTACCTGCAGTATGCAAATTAACCGCCATCTTTTTTGGCGGTTAATTTGCATATCGTGCTGATCAGCCAATGGCGATGGTAGCAAAGGTATGGTTAATTACCATGTTTGTCTATTATTAGATAGGATATATATATTACTTTCTAAGTCTGTCTTAAATTCTGTATTCCCTCAATCTTCTAATTCAAATCACAGAATCTTCTCTCTGCATTTTCAGTTTTTACTTACTTGTTGCAACCCCATTTAATATTTTGTACTAGCAATACTTGAATTTGTCATGTATTTTTTGTACCTGTTGCCATCCTATTTTTAATCTCACATTATTGTCTTCTTAACTCATTTTAACTGCTTTTATAATTTTCCCCATGAATTGTATTTGTTCATCTTTATCTTAGGGATAATCATGTACAAAAGCATGATTATGGATTTTCCAGTGTAATATATAATTTTTAATAGGTTCCTCTTTTTGATGTTGTCTTAAGTTCAGATTTTTTTATTATTATTCCTTTTAGTAATAGTCTTAATGGGGCCCAAGATCACCCAGCCAGAAAATAAATTTCCCTGTTTACCTTAGCTACATATGATCATATTATTAAGTTCAGGATAAAGGAATGTAATAAACAATAATATGCACTACTCCCCTTTCTTCCTTAGAGATAGGATGCTAGCTCTGGGCCCCTCCTTCCCTTTCCAGTTGGCCAGAAAATGTCACCAATTGAATTGATATCCTTGCTCTTAGGGAGGGAAGCCATGTGCGGGTTTTGCTTGCCTGGGTCCTTGGATGAGCTCAACAAAGAGTATCTAATTACTCTTAACCACCCCTGAATGTCACATGAGAATGAAGTAAATCTCTAGGATGGCACTTGGGGCTGGGTAGTTCTTTGTTGTGAGGGTTATCCTGTGTATTGTAGGATCTTTAGTAACATCTTTGGTGGCAAATGCTAGATGCCTACAGCCCCTCTCCTCCATCCCAGTTGTGACAAACAAAAGTGTGTCCATTTGGCAAAATGATCCTTACAAGGAAAAATAGTCCCTGAATGAGAACCACTAGTCTATAGACTAAGGTAAAAATTGCTACTGGTAAGGCTGGAAAGTGGTGATTATTTTCCTGCTGTGGCATTTGTTGCCTATGGTATTGTAGTAGGGAGGACATGGTCCTATATGCCTTAAAGTTACAAGGAAAATATTTAGAAACAAGTAGAATATCAGTGTTTGGTTATTACATGCGTTTTAAGTAAAATACAACAAAAGTGAGCTAATTTATTTTACAACTGGAAGTTTACACCTGTTAATCTTCTTCACCTGTTTGTGTGTGTGTGTGTGCGTGTGTGTGTGTGTTCCCATGTAAACATAAGAAGGCAGGAAGATATATGGGTTCATAATTCCTTATTCAAAACCCTTGCAGCCAGACATGTTTTGTTTTATATTTCAGAATGACATTTTGTTGTGTATGTCATATTTTACTCATCCCAGGAGGGACTGGGATCTCAAAATGGAATATATTACTATTTCATCAGTAAAAATATTAATACTAATAGTGAAATAAATAAGGATTAGAAATAGACTTAAAAATGAGCACAGCCAGGAAACATTGGGCAATCTGCTTATTGCTTGCAACTTAAATTGGCTAATAGACCAGGAAAGTGAGTTATCTCCAAGTTTAAAAGTTGTCTCAATACCACAAACAGCAAAAACAGATTGTCACCATTTTCTTAAATTTTTTAACTTTTCAGCCAAAAAATAAGGAGGCTGCAGCAAAGATCAGATTATAGATACGGCCTCCCCACCCCGCTTACTATTTCAGGGGACACAAGTTACCCATTCTTATGATGAAGAGGAGCAAAGTGGTCCCAGCAACTAGACCAATTAGTTAAAGGTAAGAATCAAAGGACCAATAACTAGAAGGTAAAAATGCTACTGGTAAGTGCGATGCTGCCTTAATAAAACCAATAAAATCTGGCATCTACTTAGGGGTCAGGTGGGAGGAAATGAGTAAAGAGACACCGAAGGCTGGAAAGTGGTGATTATTGGGGTGAAGTTCTTTCACATGCGATTTTATAGAAAGTTGAAAAAGCACAGGTCTGACCTTAAATGACTATTAGTTGTTTGCAATAATAGGAACTCATTGCTTTCTTAAGACTGCACCAGCAAGGAGGAAGCTAGAGAAGCTGTGTGGTGGTTTAATGTGGCCCAACTCTCCAACATCAGCTTCAGAAAGATTAGGAAATGAGAAAAACTTTCCAGGTGACCACATTTGGGGCCAAAAGGACAATGAAAAGAAACTTCCTCCCAGAGAACAAAGCCAGAGTCTAAGCAAAGAAAATCTTCCACTGACAGATCAGGGAGTTCTTGAAACTTCCATCCAGCATGATTTATTTATAATTGTAATGAACCAATGACTGTTTTAGGTATTTTTATTGTAGTTTCCTATTTTTCCTATTTCCTTTCCACAAAAAAACAAGAATAATTAATAATAAACTATTTAACCCTACAACTTAAAGAATTATAAAAAGAACAAGCCCAGAATAAGTAGAAGGAAAGAAATAATAAAGATTAAAGCAGAAATAAATGACATAGATTCTAAAAATATATACCAAAAAAAAAAAATCAATGAAACGAAGAGCTGGTTCTTTGAAAAGATAAACAAGACTGATGAACTGTTAGCCAAACTCACCAAGAAACAAAGAGAGAGGACCCTAATAAATAAAATCAGATATGAAAGCAGTGAAGTAACAACTGACACCACAGAAATACAAAGGATTGTAAGAAAATACTATGAACAACTGTATGCCAATAAGCTGGACAATGTGGATGAAATGGACAAATTTCTAAAAAAAAAAATACAATCTTCCAAAACTGAATCTGGAAGAATCAAAAAACCTGAATAAGTCAATAACAACTGATGAAATACAAGCAGTAATAAAAAAAAAAAAAAACTCCCAGCAAACCAAAGCCTGTGTCCTGATGGCTTTACAGGGGAGTTTTACCAAACCTTCAAAGGACAATTAACACCTAACCTCCTCAAATTATTCAAAAAAATTCAAGAGGATTAGGAGGCCAGCATTATCCTAATTCAAAGCTCTTTTTATGAGGCCAGCATTTTTATGAGGCTAGCATTATCCTAATTCCAAAACTAGATAAAGATACTACAAAGAAAGAGAACTACAGGCCAGTATCCCTGATGAATATAGATGCTGAAATCCTCAACAAAATATTAGCAAATCAGATCCAGCAATATATTAAAAAGATCATATGCCATGACCATGTGGGATTTATTCCAGGGATTCAAAACTGGTACAATATTCACAAATCAATAAAGGTGATACACATATGATCTCACTCATATGTGGAATCTAATGAACAAAATAAACTGATGAACAAAATAGATCCAAAGACACAGAAGCATGGAACAGACTATGGAACCTTAGAGGGAAGGCAGGGGAGGGTGAGTGTGTGGGAAGAGATCAACCAAAGTACTTATATGCATATATGCATAAACCAGGGACACAGACAATAGGGTGATGAAGGCCTGGGGCCAGGGATAGGGGATGGGGTAGGCTAAAAGGGGTCAATTGAGGGAAAAGAAAGACATATGCAATACTTTCAACAATAAAGATTTAATTTAAAAAATGCATTGCTTTTTTTTAACTCCACCTTTGGGCTGGCTATCTACACTAATAAAAGAGAAACATGGTAATTAGCATACGACCGCTACCCTTCCCATTGGCTAATCAGCATATCCTTATGCAAATTAACTGTCAGCCAAGATGGCGGCCAGCAGCCAGGCAGCTGGAAGCGAACATGAGGCTTGCTTGCTCCAGGGACTGCAGACTGCAACGTTCCCCGCCTGACTTGCCGGCCTCTGAGTTGCAACTCTAAGCAACTATGTACTATGTTGCAAATAAGAAGCTAAACAAAACCCCAGAAACCAGCTTTCAGCCTGCCGGGATCTCAGAGCTGAAGTTATACATTGTTTTGATTATAGAACGGCAAATAAACCAGATACAAAGCCTCAGAGCTAGAGCCAGAGCTAAAGCTGGCCCAGAATAAAATTAAAAAAAAGAGAAAAAAAGGAGCGGTTGGGAGCTTCAGTCAACAACCGCCAGCCTGAAAGCAGCCCTCAGCCCCTCACCCAGACTGGCCAGGCACCCCAGTGGGGACCCCCACCCTGAAGGGTGTGTGACCAGCTGCAAACAGCCATCATCCCCTCATCCAGGCTGGCCAGGCACCCCAGTGGGGACCCCCACCCTGAAGGGGGTGTGACCAGCTGCAAACAGCCATCATCCCCTCATCCAGGCTGGCCAGGCACCCCAGTGGGGACCCCCACCCTGAAGGGGGTGTGACCAGCTGCAAACAGCCATCATCCCCTCATCCAGGCTGGCCAGGCACCCCAGTGGGGACCCCCACCCTGAAGGGGGTGTGACCAGCTGCAAACAGCCATCATCCCCTCATCCAGGCTGGCCAGGCACCCCAGTGGGGACCCCCACCCTGAAGGGGGTGTGACCAGCTGCAAACAGCCATCATCCCCTCATCCAGGCTGGCCAGGCACCCCAGTGGGGACCCCCACCCTGAAGGGGGTGTGACCAGCTGCAAACAGCCATCATCCCCTCATCCAGGCTGGCCAGGCACCCCAGTGGGGACCCCCACCCTGAAGGGGGTGTGACCAGCTGCAAACAGCCATCATCCCCTCATCCAGGCTGGCCAGGCACCCCAGTGGGGACCCCCACCCTGAAGGGGGTGTGACCAGCTGCAAACAGCCATCATCCCCTCATCCAGGCTGGCCAGGCACCCCAGTGGGGACCCCCACCCTGAAGGGGGTGTGACCAGCTGCAAACAGCCATCATCCCCTCATCCAGGCTGGCCAGGCACCCCAGTGGGGACCCCCACCCTGAAGGGGGTGTGACCAGCTGCAAACAGCCATCATCCCCTCATCCAGGCTGGCCAGGCACCCCAGTGGGGACCCCCACCCTGAAGGGGGTGTGACCAGCTGCAAACAGCCATCATCCCCTCATCCAGGCTGGCCAGGCACCCCAGTGGGGACCCCCACCCTGAAGGGGGTGTGCCCCCCCAGTGCACAAATTTTTGTGCACCAGACCTCTAGTCCTATATAATAAAACCCTAATATGCAAATCGACCGAACGGTGGGACAACTGGCAGAACAACTGGTCGCTATGAAATGCACTGACCACCAGGGGGCAGATGCTCAATGCAGGAGCTGCCCCCTGGTGGTCAGTGCACTCCCACAGGGGGAGCACCACTCAGCCAGAAGCTGGGTTCATGGCTGCCGAGGGCAGTGGCCCCTGTGGGAGCACCGCTCAGCCAGAAGCCAGGCTCGCTGCTCCTTAGCACTGCTGCAGAGGCAGAAACCTCTCCCACCTCCGCTGCAGGCAGGCAGTAAGGAGCGAGGGGTCCTGGACTGTGAGAGCCCCAGACTCTGAGAGGAATGTCTGCCTGCCGGATTAGGCGGATATCCCCTGAGGGGTCCCGGACTGTGAGAGGGTGCAGGCCGGGCTGAGGGATGACTGCCCCCCCCCACCCCGAATGCACAAATTTCATGCATCGGGCCTCTAGTCAAGTAGTAAAAGCTCAGACCCAGAGATAGCGCTCACTTATTAAGAGCAATGGATTTGTTTCACTAGTTTGACCATGAGGTTCTCTAGATGACCTCATGATAAAGAGCCTATCTAGGTGGACTGGATTTATACTCAACCAAGTAATATGCTGTAATCTTGTTTCAACTCCTATAATTTTGGTTTTCTTTTTTAATTGTTTTAAGTCTATACCTTAACTCCTACATCTTCCATGGGGTTATGATGACATTATTAATATTGTCCTTAGAAATAAGGTATGTTTTAGGTATGCTAAGATTATATTTAAGTTCAATTATTCAGGATACTTAATATATAGAATTGATTTGGGGCAATGGGACATAGGCCATGACAGGTGGAATCATTTACTCTGCATTTTTACTCTTAATTTGATAGCAACGTTGTCCCCAAACAGCTCTGTCTATATAATTAAGCAAAACATTCTCCAGTAGGTATTTTCATTTCATCTACATTTCTTTAGTATTTCCTTATTATATTTTCTAATATGGAAGAGGTTTTATACCTCTATTTTCCCCATAGCTAAACTATCTTTATACATATTTCTTATGCATTTCAAAAAATCCCAGTGTTTAGATTTAGCAGTTATGTTATCTATTTATTAAACAACATCTGCTTTAAAAAGAAAACAATTGCCCTAACCGGTTTTGCTCAGTGGATAGAGCGTTGGCCTGTGGACTTAAAGGTCCCAGGTTCGATTCTGGTCAAGGGCATATACCTTGGTTGCAGGCACATCCCCAGTGGGGGGTGTGCAGGAGGCAGCTGATCGATGTTTCTCTCTCATCGATGTTTCTAACTCTCTATCCCTCTCCCTTCCTCTCTGTAAAAAATCAATAAAATATATATTTAAAAAAAAAGAAAACAATTACTTCTCTATTTGAAACCAGGATATGATTTATAACTCTCATTCTAATAAATATGTGTGTACACACCTGTGCATCCATACACACAGACATACCTTCTTTAGGCTTAATGTCTTCTTTTTAACTTCATGGGTTTAATATGAATGCTTTATTTATTATTCTCCTTATTTAGTAAGAAATTTCCTCTTAGGAGATCCTAAGAACGCACTCGTGAGTTCTTAAATATAATTTTCTTTCTCAGTTTATTTAGGCACTTTTATTGTTTAATAGTCTGTCAGCTTCTGCCCCCACCCTTCCTCAGCAATTAAGATTTTATCTTGTTCCCATGTTTCTAATAGTGAAAAATGACAGAGCTAGGCTAAAATAAAAGTGAGGAGAGATTCAGCTTATTTAACTTGCTTTAATAGGTAGCCCACTTCCTATGAATCACAATGGTCAAGTTCAAATGAGATCTTTAAGAGCGTAGGTAGATGCATGACAGAACTAAAATTGGACTGCATTTCTGTGCCGATGTTAAGAGTTCCTGATAGCTCATCGCTTGGTCATTTGCCTGGATCTTGATACAGGGGTAGATTTTAACAAAAGTCAAGTTGAGATGTAAGAGCACTACTTTGTCAAAGGCTGTGGGGCAGGAAACAGTAGGAAGGAATACTTTGTCAGCTACAGGTTGCTGAGGGCATCCACTCCAGGAAGGACTTTACCTTCCAGAAGCTCTAGACTGGCTCCTCCTCCAGTGCTCAGGTGGCTGACTTTATCTTCGGTGTTCCATTTGGCGCAGCAAGTGGCGGTGTCTCCACCTCCTATAATGGTGATACAGCCCCTGGAAGTGGCTTTCACAACTTCATCCATGAGGGCTTTGGTTCCCTTAGCAAAGGCATCCCATTCAAATACCCCTACGGGCCCATTCCACACAATTAGCTTGGCTTCGCCCACAATTTGAGCAAACTTCTTGTTGGTCTCAGGGCCACAGTCCAAACCCATCCAGCCAGCAGGGATGCCTGATGCTACAGTGGCTTGACCAACCTTAGCATTCTCTTCAAACTTGTCAGCAGTAACAAAGTCAACAGGAAAGGTGATGGTCACACCATTCTTCTGGGCTTTGTCCATGATATCTTGGACAATCTTGGCTCCCTCTTCATCAAACAAGGAAGCACCAATCTCCATGTTGTTGAGTACCTTAAGGAAAGTATAAGCCATTCCACCACCAATAATCATGTGACAGACCTTGTCGAGCATATTTTTGATAAGCTGGATCTTGTCTGCTACTTTGGCTCCACCAAGTATAGCCAGAAAGGGTCTCTCTGGGTTTTCCAAGGCTTTGGCAAAGTATTCCAGTTCCTTCTTCATCAGGAATCCAGACGCCTTCTGGGGCAGATTCACTCCCACCATGGAACTGTGGGCCCGGTGAGCCGTGCCAAAGGCATCATTGACATAAACATCCCCTAGCTTTGAGAGTGATTGACGGAAGGCTTCTATTTTCTGTGGTTCAGCTTTAATCTTATTTCCTGCAGGATCTTGGCCCTTCCCTTCTTCCTCCACATGGAAGCGTAAATTCTCCAGCAAGATGACTGAACCAGTGGCTGGGTTTGCACAGGCGTTCTCCACTTCTGGGCCCACACAGTCCTTCAGGAACACGACATCCTTACCCAGCAAGGATTTCAGCTCAGCAGCAACAGGCTCCAGGGAGTATTTATCAGGCATGGGCACGCCATCGGGTCGACCTAGGTGACTCATAAGAACTACTGACTTGGCGCCATTATCCAGGCAGAACTTGATGCTTGGGATTGAAGCCTTGATTCTCTGGTTGTTGGTAATCTGGTTGTTCTTCATGGGAACATTGAAGTCTACTCTCATAACGACTCGTTTGCCTTTCACATCCAGTTTGTCCAAAGTTAACTTCTTAGAAAGAGACATCTTGACAATACAACTACAATGCTGAAGAACCCCTTTATGCTGCCTGAGGCTGGGTCGGTGGTGTTTCTAACGCCCCTCTGCTGGACCCGCCCCTATCGGCTCAGTACTGTGTCTCCCAGGCAACGGCCATGATTAGACCAGGGAAAGGAAACCTCGTTCTGTGATTGGTCAATGGTCCTGTCAATCTGGATTTAGAGCCGTTGCTTAGCGCCGATTCCAACAGCCAAATAGTCCTCGCTGAGGGCGAGACAGGACTTGGCTTGGGTGACAGTTGAGAAGGCGGAGAAATCTTGGGATAAAAAAGGTTTTGAAGTCCAAGCTTCCCGCTGGTTTTCTTTTTTTCCCTATTCCTTTTGATAATTGCACTTATTTAAAAAAAAAGAAAAAGAAAAGCAGAACCCTGACCAATGTTAAGTCCTAATTATATTGAGTGTAAAAACATATACAGGACCCAACTGAAAGGAAAATTTTGAAATAATGGGTGTGTGAAACCTTGTTTACTCAAGGCAATATAGTATGCTTCTGTTTTTTCTCTGTCTTGAGAAATATTTCTGTTGACAGCATAGCTTGTGTTAGCCCTTAGCTTTATGTATGGTGTAGGAGGGTGGAAAAATAATATATTTTCACTTCCTTGTTTTCTACATTCTCAGACTTTTGTGAGAGGCTCTTGGTGGCTTCTTCAGGAAAATCCCATAAGATCATAACAGACAACCAGTGAAACACCCAAGATGATGAGACATGTTTTCAGGCTGCAAAGTTAGGAGGAGGGCCCTTACTTTCTTCTCCCCCCTTTGTTTTACTCCCTGTGTAACTCACAAGTTGAGCTGGAGAGTGGAACGGTTTTCATGAGGATGAAAATGTCGCTTTGAATTGAAAATGAGTGAGAGATTTTACTGTTGGAGAAAGTATAAATGGCTGATTGATTTAGGAATGAAAACTGGCTTTGGAATTAGTTAATATGTCAGTTTCCTTAAGTTGAATGAACTCAATGTGTAGCATAAAGGCCTTAACGAACATTATTTGAGACGTCACCCACTAGGATGGCTATAATAATAAAAAAGACAATAATGAGTGTTGACAAGGATGTGGAAAAATTGGCACCCTCACATATGGCTGGTAGGAATGTAGAATGGTGAAGCCCCTTTGGAAGACATGCCATGTGGTTTCATCAATTACAACATGTTGAGGATAACACTCCCATAGAGAAAGGGAACAGGCATGGAAGGGGAGAGAATTGTAGTCGACATTAGGTCTAGGGAAAGGAAAAGCCAGGAGTGAGAATGCATGCCTTTGTGCTTCCAGCATTAACGAGGGAAATTGAGAAGAGTTATTACATAAATTAATTATGGAAGACAAGGATATTTAATTCTGATAAGCTTAATACAAATAGCTTAATACAAATATCCTTTAAGAGTATTTATATTCTAAAAAAGTTGGGAAGACATCACTTGTTTTTTAATAAGGTGGAGACCTAAGCAATAGATGCTAATTCTCAGTTCCTCATCTCACCCTAGAGATGGCAACAGTGAGACAGGGAAGCAGAGTCCCTTCTAGTAGCTACAAAAGCCTGCAGGATGTTGATATGACCCTAATATGATTTAGTTCTTCCATTTTCTGGGCAGTAGAAAGAAGGGGCCTTTAGTGGAAGTCCAAAGTCTTGGGAGAGAGGTTGGGTTGCTGTACAGGATTTTTGCTGATCTTTTTCTCTCTCCCATGTGTCTTACAGAGATCAGGCTATTGAATGTGATCAGGATGGGTTAATAAGGTAGCAGTTGGAAGCAGTTCACAATATCTTGTGAATTTTGATGGGTTGTGTGCTTATCAAACTTGAAATAGATGATTCCATATTTTCCCTACACTTTTTAGAGTACTTTTTGCAATTTTCTGACCTAACAAATGAGGTTTGTTATGTTGCTAATGCTATGTCTTGCCATGCCTACAAGGGAAAGTTTAATCCCCTGGGCTTATAGAAACACCTCCAAATCTTCTTTCTTCAGCATCCAAAGATGCATTCTTTTATAGTCACTTTTTCCTGCTATGTATTTTTAAGGCAGGAAATGGAGGAATGGGAAGGTCATATATATGCTTATACCCAACTAATAAATTTGAGAAATTAAAAAAAAAAACTTGACACATGACATATGCTAAATCATGCAATATAGAGAAATTCTTTTGTGAAGATAACTGGAAAATACCTAAAACAATTTAATTCCATTTGGTTGCTGAAAAGTAATTTTCAATAACAATAAGCTAAGGTACCCCCAAATCTGTAGATATGGAAGTTACATTAGTACTTTTTATATTATCCTATATAATAAAAGCCAAATATGCTAAGTGTTCAGTCATCTGGTCGTTCATTCAACCAATCAAAGCATAATATTCTAATGATGTGCTAAGGCCACTCAACTGCTCCTTGTGATGTGCACTGACCACCAGGGTGCAGATGCTCTGACTTGTAGGTTATCTTGCTGCTGGGATCTGGCTTATCAGGACTAAGTGAGACGGGCCGGACACACCCTGGAGTCCTCCCGTGGTCCCTCCCAGGCTGACCAACCTCCCGTGTCCCTCCCCTGCCCCAATCGTGCACCGGTGGGGTCCCTTAGCCTGGCCTGCAACCTCTCACAATCCAAGATCCCTCGGGGGATGTTGGAGAGCTGGTTTTGTCCCCATCCCGCAGGCCAGGCCTAGGGACCCCACTGGTGCAAGAATTCGTGCATCGGGCCTCTAGTGTTATAATAAAAATAGTCTTGTAAATGTTTTTAATGTTTACTTGTGTAGGAAGTACTAATGGCTTTTCTGGAAGCTAGGAGTGAACACCTAATTTATATGGTCAACATATTGCCATAATGTGGCTCTATTTTGCCACCTAAAATTTCTTTTATGGGCAAAGGTAAAGTTGCATATACCACATGTCTCAAGTGTTCCAACCTGTGCTATTGTGATTTAGTGGAGAAAGTGACTAGAGTGAAAAACTTTGAGCTATCTAGTTGTCCATGTAGTCATCCTTGAATTACTCTACACATTTATAATTTTGAGAACTTTGATTCTTTTTCCCTATCTAATAATCAGAACCTGGAATCTGGCAATTTGAATAAAACTTTAAAAAAAAGATGTAACCATGTGTTAGGTCACATTCATTGTCAGTATGGTTACCAGTGCAAATACAGACTAGATGACTTAACTTACCTTTCCTTGCCTTAATTCCTGAGGATCTTTGAGCACAAAGTCAAATCATACAGACATATGCCTACACTGCTTTGAAAACATTCTTTATTTTGTACGTCTTCACTCTAATTCTGCATTAAAAGAGTAACATAAACACCAAACACATGATACAATTAAAATTCCCATGATAAAATCCTAGTTTATTTTTCTATAATGCCAAAGCTAACAATGTGCTCAATTATTTGAGCTAAGAATTAAAATGACAAGATGATCCTTAAATATTCCAGTTAGAAGAGGAAGAAAAGCATATTAAAAAATCAAAATTTGGTTAAAAAAAAACACGGTCAGATGTAGCTGCGCTTTCAGATGTAGTAAGGACCTGAAGGAAGTGCGTCCAGCAATAAGACCAGGGTTAGAAACCCATCCCAGGCATTTATTAGAAGTTTTATCCCAGACTCGTTATTTAATCTCTTTGTATTTCAGCTTCTGCATGTATACGTGTGACTTATTTATGCCCGAATTTGTTCCAAAGATTTAAACAGCTTTTATTAGAAGGGAGTACAGTTTCTGGCCTCTCAGTTGAAAATGGCGAATAGTAAAAATTAATATCTAACACAACCTATACCAGGATCTGTTACAAATTGTGTATATGTTTTCACTCATTTATTCTCCTGGCAGCTCTATAAGGGAGGTACTATAAATATCTCCATTTGCAAATGAGAAAACTGAGGCACAGATAGGTTACCAGATAGAGGTCAGCAACAGCTATCCTACAAGTAAAATGAAAGGCAGAACCTCTTTAGCAAGTAAGTGTGCAACAAATAGCACCCCCAAACACTCTCACCCTCTCATCGTGTACATACACTGGAAAAACTGCCACTATATCTGTGCGCAACACATTGTCAACAAAAAAAGTGGAAAAAAAAATTAAGATAGGCTTTTATGAAGAATCATTTAGCTGCTCTTTAGAATAATCTTTGGAATATAAACTAGCCTTGATGTTCAGTGTTTTCCCTGCATCCAAAGAAATGTAACATCATATGTGTAGGCTGCCATCTTTTGGTCAGTTTCTAGAATTACCCTTTATGTTCATAAATTGACTAAAGGATGGGATGATTTAAGTGGCCCATTAGCCTGACATGGAGTATGAATATGATTTGAGGGGTCAGTTTATTCATACAAGACAAGACATAATTTTTTCATGACTTCATCTAACTGGATGAATATATTTTACAGACCATGTTGCTTCAGGGTATAAGACCTCTCAGCTGTGGGGATATGATTGCACTCCTTCGTAAAGAAACCTTGCCTCTTGTGACCAGGTTGCCAAATGAGTAGGACTGAAACCTACCTGCCTAACTCCCGGACAGCTGCCTGCCCCGGATGCTGTGATGCACCACCCTGGCCCCTCTCTGCACCGACAGACTTATTCCTCAGCAACTGGAGTCCTCGCACGGGCAGCTCTAACCTACTGCCCTCTCTGCTAGTAGAAAGTGTCCTCATCACGAGCATACTCCTTTTCTGGGGCAACCCACAAGCTGGAACTTCCAGGTGTAGGCAGGAGCTGTAAATGCTAGGCTGCCTCTCTCCACCAGGGACAACTTAAAACAGCCACCTCAATTTGATAGCTTCATGGGATTAGAGGAAGCCTCTGTTGTGACTACTTATAACCCAACTTCTGCAGGTGTTCACTCCTGCTTCTGTCCTATCTCCACAGGTAGGGGAAAACCCGGAAGTTTACCCCAGTAATCGTCCTCCATAGGGATGTATATCTCCTCGTGGGCTTATCTACCTGCAACACGCATTATACACAGTCTGCAGTTCAGACCTCTTTGAGGAGGATCTCTGGGGCATTATCTCTGATTAATGTTGATGAGATACTATTTTTGTGGTACATCCCTGATAAAAATCACAAATGAGTGTTCATGGGTTTTGCATCGAACCTATGAATTCTGGCTTGAACAAATCATTCCATTGAATCAGGTCCTACACACTGACATTACGCTTTTCTTCTTTTGGGGGGAATTATTTGCCTGGCAATTGTGATGATCTCTTCAGTCCTATTCTTGTCCCTTAAATGTGTTGCTGTTCATTCTATCAGTTGCTTGTCACACATGTCAACTTCCATAGTCCCCTGAAATGTTATTTAGTCTTACTGGTATATTTATTCTATCATCTTGTTTCTCATACCTTTACAAGTTAGCGTTTTCTTTTACAGTACCTAGTCTGCTCACGCTCCAGGTTTATAGTGGAAAGACAATTTCTCTCTCCTTTTATGAGATGCAAGGGAACTAGAAAATAGATTTGTCGTTATTTGTTTACCTGGCTTAGAATCTGTATATCCTGATTCTCCGGTGAGTGCCTTAGGCTCTGGGCTGCTGCCCAATGACGACAGCTATGAAAGGCCTGAATAACTTGTAAGCAAAGTTTGCTACAGCAACAACACTGACTGGCAGCATCAGCATCAGCTGGGAACTTGGCCTGGTATCCACCCCAGACCTCCTAAATCAAGGTCTCAGAGAGAGAGGTTCAGAGACCTGTGCTGTACTGAGTTCTTCAGGTGATCCTTAGGCACACTCGAGTGTGAGAAGCACTGTCCTAGGGCACAATATGAATGAAGTCAGGCTTTCTGCATTGGAATTGTTGCTCTGTCATTTACTAACTGTAAGGTTTGGGGAAACTTGCCTACCTCCTCTGGGCCTCTCTTTCTTCTGCTGGTAGGCCATAGGTTTGCTTGTGAATGAAATAGGAATTTTTAGGGGTGAAACAGGCAGATTTAGGGATTTTTTTAAATTAAGGGGGTCCATGAAAAAAGCACAGGCTGCAAAGCTGCAAAAGGTTACATTTCCATAAGACAGGGAAGTTGGGAGAGGCAGCAGTTACATTTCCATAAGACAAGGGAACTGGGAGTAGCAAAAGGCACACATTTACAGAATAAAGGGAAGGAGGAAGAAAGCCCAGAGGGAATAGGAGAACAATGAGGGAGGAGAGCCTCACATGTCCCATGTGAGGTTTTGACCTTTGAGTTCAGGGGTTACTATAGTGACCAAATCAAAGGGCAATAGTGACGAATCAGAGGGGATTTCAAGGCACAAAAAACCCCCAAAACTGCAGCCTTTATAAACCCTGGAAAAAGGAACTCAGTTGGACTCTTTCCCTCTCCCAACATGGGAGTCTGTGCTGTGAGATTCTTTCCCCCTCCCCACATGGGAGTCTGTACTTGTTCTTAAATAATTCCCACCTTTACTATACCACCTTTCGTCAGTGATTTCATTCTTCAACTCTACTAGATAAGAGCCCAGGAGACCATCCTGCACTTTTCCAGTCCAAAATTCCTGTATCATGAAGACCCAACATTTAGTATACTGAAAGTGAATAGAACTTAATAAACACTCAGTAAACACCATTGCTATTATTGTCATCATTGTCCTTGCTGTTTAATTAATCTTACTACCTTCAGCATGTTGCTGGCTGATGGAGTTATTTCTTTCTTGACAATATTATGTAAGGTAGCAGTTTCTTTTTGGAAAGCTAGTGATTTGGTGATGAATGTATTTTGTGGGACTCTGGCTAATTTTGCCTGTTGCCAGAAAAATTGTTAATCTTACTTTCTTTAAATAGTAATTAAATACAGCATTTGTAGATCTGTAGGTGATAATAATTTAGTTTAGAGTGAAAATGGTTATATACAGCATTTTTGAATTTATGATTTCTCAGGATGTTAATTTCCACATCTCCTGTACTAGTTTTGAGGATTCCTGAACCTCAGTCTGACATTATACAAGTCCACAGAGGCGTGCAGTAGGTATTCTGTGATTCATATTTTCAAATGTATACTTTGTATGTGTAAAAATGTATACTTTGAAGCATTTTTATTGGGCAATGTGAACTTTAGTGAGAGATGGTTTAATATTGCACTTTTGACTGACCAACTTCCCTTCCTTGGCTCATTTCCTGCCCCCTTCAAGTGTTTCCTTCATTTTGCAAATAAATTTGTACTTCATTTCTTCTCTTAGGTGTGTGTGTGCCAACACCCATTGTAAGAGCTTAATTACGAATACAAGTCTCAAGTGTCTTTAATTCAGAGTCTATACCTTTGTTTCACTCAAATGAAACAAATACCAATCTACACTAATAAAAGACAAAGATGCTAATTGACCATACCCTCGCTACGCCACCAGCCAATCAGAAGAGTATGCAAATTAACCCAACAAAGATGCTGGCTAATTTGCATACACAGGCGCCCAGCAAAGACTGAAGACAGTGTAGAAGGAAGCCAAGCACTGCAGAAGGGAGCCAAGCGGCAGAGAAGGGAACGGATCGGAGGTAGCAGAGACGGGAGCGGAGCTGAAGCAGCAGACACGGGAGGGAGCGAAGTGGCGGAGAAGGGAAGGATCGAGGCGGTGGACACGGGAGGGAGGCAAAGCAGAGGACATGGGAGGGAGCCGAGGTGGCAGGGAAGGGAGGAAGCCAGGCGGAGGGCTTCGCTCCCTTCTCTGCTTCGCTCCGGCCTCAGGAAGCCCTATTCTTGCAGGAATCTTCCTGCAATGGGCCTCTAGTGTAAAATAAAGAGAATCCAAATTCAGACAGCAATCTAGAATTTGTCCTGTTCTTTGAATTTATTTACCTTTCATCCTGCCAGTTACTAAGAAGAAATATAAAGACCTAAATATTTTAGGACAGCATTCATTTTTCTAAAGAGCTGTGTGTGTGTGTGTGTGTGTGTGTGTGTGTGTGTGTGTGTGTTATAATTTTAGTGGTATCTATTTCTTCCCCCAACTTCCATAGGATTTTCAGCAGTTTCTGAATGGACAACATTCAACATCATACTTGCTCAAATATAGAAATAGTTATTGTCAATTATTTTACATAAACAGTGTCAGGGATGAGAAGAAGGCAAACATTTGGAATCCAGAAGACGCCCCTAGAGTCTGTCCCCTGTGGACATCATTTCTTCAAAGCACATTCATGTGGTGCTGTTCTCCTGTCATACTGCAGGGGGCTCTGGTCTAGACTTGACAAAAATTGGGGGACCTACAAGAATCCCCTTATCATTTCCAGGTTATGACTCTCCTTCCTCAGAAGAATCCTGCCCCGGTAAAACTCATGATGTTTAGCCTCCCAACCCAACACTGACTCTCACACAATGGCTTTCATGCCAACTCCTCTCTTTCACAAAAATTAGGTGTCCTGAAACAAATTCAGCTTACCCATCCTGAGTTCAGTACTCAACTCGGGGGCTGTTAACACCCACTTGAATGACCCTAACCTTCTGATATCTCAGGCCCTTGAACTCTTGTTTCAAATCTTCTCTTCTAATCTTTAGCTCTCCCACTCACATGGTCTCATCCTGAATATTATGATTACCCCAAATTTTCACACCTCTAAGTCACTAGGTCAAATGTTTCTCTGTATCACCAGGACCTCTGTTTTATCAACTGGTCAAAGTCACCCTCTCTGACAGTTCTTCAACATTACATGGCCCTCTAACTCTCTTGGCATTCTCTATATTTATTCAGCTTTCTCTTGTTTGTTCTCTTTTTCCCTCACCATGTTCTGTCACTTTATAAGCTTTCTCTTTTTTTTTGCCAATACTAGGACAAATTTGCCTTCCCTTCTCCTCCATCCAGAGACATCTCATCATTCTTTGTTGTAAAGTGAAAAGATCCCAGATTCACACTGAAAGAGTTAGATTTTGAGGGGAAAGAATCCCAGTTTACAGTAAGGACTTTGGTTCGATAAAATCAGAGCATAGGTGCAAGTTTCTTTACAGGCCAGGGAAACAGACATTGTGCAGAGGACTGAATTATCCTTTGAGGCCAATTGACTCAGGTTCAATTCCCATCTCTAGCACTTGTTTTGTAGGATTTTACTTAACAGTGTACTTATGCCTTGAAATTTCATTTTCTCATCTATAAAATGTGATATAATAGTACCGTCCGCTACATCACAGGTGTTTAGTCTGAATTAAATAACGAAATATGTAAGAGATGGGAAAAGGGAATATTTTCAATATATATAGGGTGTCCTTAAAAATGTATACACGCTTGACAAAAAGTTGGATCCCACAAGAATCCACAATTATACACTTTGTATAATTATACACTTTGCATGATTATAAAGGCAGTGTTTATTAAAATACATTTCATTTTCAAAATTGAGCTATCAGCTGTTAAATTATGTATACATGTTTTGGGGACACCCTGTATTTCTCCAACTTCCTCTAACTCCACCTCCCCCCACCGACCCCCCCTCATTAAACCTCAATAGGTTTTGTTGTACACAGCTCCTACAAGAAACTGTCTACGTTTCTTTTTCCATTTTTCTTGTTTTTGATCAGGAGTAGATTGCAGTGACTCTTTCTGATAAAATGTCCTGACCATTCCTCATACAGGAAGGCTTTCCTTATTGCCAATCTCTCCTAACATAATATGGTCTTTAATCATATACTATTATGGAATGTAGGCCTTCATCAAAACTACTGCTCTAGCCTTAGCTGGTTTGGCTCAATGGAAAGCGTGTCAGCCTGTGGACTAAAGGGTCCCAGGTTCGATTCTGGTCAAGGGCATGTACCTTGGTTGCAGGCATATCCCCAGTCAGGGGATGTGCAGGAGGCAGCTGATCAATGTTTCTCTCTCATCGATGTCTCTAACTCTCTATCCCTTTCCCTTCCTCTCTGTAAAAATACCAATAAAATATATTTAAAAAAACACACAAACCAAAACAAAACAAAAAAAAAACTACTGCTCTACATGGGCCTACAAAAATGTTACAGGGCAGGTTTCTCCTCTCATTCATTCTAACAAGTGTAACAAATGCACATTTTCCACAAGGGATGCTGTTGAACTTAACACCTGAAACATAATTAGAAGGAAAACATAAGGGAATGGCTTCATAACATTGAATTTGGCAATTAGTTCTTGAATAAGAAACCAAAGCACAGGCAATACAAGAAAAAAATAAATTGGTCAACATACAAATTTTAAAAAATTATGTATCAGAGAACACAATTGATTTAAAAGGAAAACTATGCAATGTGAGAAAATATTTACCAATCATAATAGTGACAAGGAATTAATATCCTACACATTAATATCCTATATATTAATAACACAGTTCAATAATATAAAAATAAACCTTCCAGTTAAAAATGAGAAAAGAGCTGAAAGACATTTCTCCAAGAAGATACATAAATGGCCAGTAAGCATGTGAAAGAACCACATGAAATCATGAGGGAAATGCAAATTAGAGCCACAATGAGATGCACATAATGATGACTATTATCAAAACAAAACTGAAAATTAAAAGTGTTGGTGAGATGTGGATAAATTGTTGGTGAAAATGTCAAATGGTGCATACAATGAGTGCATACAGCAGTACCTCACAAATACAAAATTGAATTACCTTATGATCCAGCAGTTATGCTTTTGAGTATATAACAAAATAAGAATTGAAGCAGGGACTCAAAGAGATATTTGTATACACCCATGTTCATTAGCAGGATTATATACAAATCAAAAGGCATAAGCAAACCAAGTGTCATTGAGATGAATGAATACAGAGATGTAGTTTAATCTACAGTAGAATATTATTCAGCCTTAAGAAGGAAGTTCTGACATATATGACAACATGGATGAATCTTGAAGATACATTGTTAAGTGAAATAAATAAACTACAATAGGGCAATAATTGAATAATTGTTATTTATTTGAAGTACCTAGAGCAGTCAAATTCATAGAGACAGGGTGAAATGGCAGTCTGCAGGGGCTGAGTGAAAAAAGACCAATTATGCAGTTACTCTTTAATATGTACAGTTTCAGATTTGAAAGATGAACATTCTGGAGGTGTATGGTGGTAATGATTGCCCCAAAATGTGAAAGTACTTACTGAACTATACACTTAGTATTTTTAAAAATATTTTTTTTCAAATATTGTTGTAATTTTTTATTTGTAACTGTAGCGTGGTCATCTGACAGTTAACTTTATTTTAAAACTAGAGGCCCAGTGCACAAAAATTTGTGCACTCAGGGGGGTCCCTCAGCCCGGCCTGTGCCCTCTCGCATTCTGGGACCCCTCGGGGGATGTCCACCTGCTGGCTTAGGCCCGCTCCCCGGGGTAAGCTGGCAGTCAGACATCCCTCTGGCAGCCCGGGACCCCTTGGGGGATGTCCACTTGCCAGCGGGGAGCAGGCCTAAGCTGCAGTCAGACATCCTTAGCATTGCTAAGGAGGCGGGAGAGGCTCCCACCACCACCACGGTACTGGCAGCTGTCAGCCTGGCTTGTGGCTGAGCGGAGCTACCCCTATGGAAGTGGCACTGACCACCAGGGGCAGCTCCTGCATTGAGCATCTGCCCCCTGGTGGTCAGTGTGTGTCATAGTGACCAGTCATTCCCAGTCGTTCTGCTGTTAGGATCAATTTGCATATTACCCTTTTATTATATAGGATAGAGGTCTGTTGCATGGGTGGGGACCGGCTGGTTTGCCCTGAAGGGTATGCCTGATCAGGGTGGGGGTCCCACTGAGGTGTCTGGCCAGCCTGGGTGAGGGGCTGAGGGCCGTTTTCAGGCTGGCCACACTCCCTTCAGAGTGGGGGTCCCTACTGGGGTGCCTGGCCAGCCTGGGTGAGGGGCTGAGGGCTGTTTTCAGGCTGGCCACAGCCCCTTCAAGGTGGGAGGAGGGGGTCCCTCTGGGGTGCCTGGTCAGCCAGGATGAGGGGCTGATGGTCGTTTTCAGGCTGGCAATGACCCCCAGTGACCCAAGCTCCCAGCCTCTCCTTTTTTCTTTCTTTTTTTTTTTTTTTCAGCAGCTATCTGGGATTTATTTATTTTCTATAATTGAAACTTTGTAGCCTTGAGCGAAGCCTAGGTCCGCTGGAAGCCTGGGTTGCCTGAGTTCCCCTTGGCAACACAGGCCCCCAACTCCTCCTTGAGCGGAGGCCAGGATGGCTGGAAGCAGGTATCTGGGACTTATTTTTCTTCTATAATTGAAACTTTGTAGCCTGTGGTGGAGCCCAGTGCTGGCCAGGGCTGGCGGGAAGCTTGGCTTCCTCCATCGCCGGGGGCAACCCAAGCCTCCTGCTCACTCCAGCTCCATGACCACCGCCATCTTTGTGACGGAGTGATGGCTAATTTGCATATTACTCTTTTATTAGATAGGATACATTTTATTAATTTTAGAGAGAAGAATGGGAAGGAATAAAGAGATAGAAGCATCAATGATGAGAATTATTGATTGGCTGCCTCCTGCATGCCCCCTACTAGGGGTTAAGCCCAAAACCTGTTCATGTGCCCTGACCAGGAATACAACCATAACTTCCTGGTTCAAAGGCTGATACTCAACCACTGAGCCACACCCATGAGATGACAATTAACTTCTTTGATTATAATATCAGCTACCCTTATCTAAGCCTTTGATCACTGGGGCATCCACTTCAGAGGCATTCATCTGGAATAAACACAATGCCAACTAGCTGTACAACTAGATAAAGAGGCAAGTGGCCCCAGGCATTTCATGTACCCACCAAGACTTGTGAGTATAAACCTTGTGTTTTCAAAGGTCCCTGATGGATGTTACTGAGGTGTGTCTTGCAACATTGCCTCTGATTAGGGCCTGGATGACTTAAATCATCATTGCCAGGATACTTAGTAATCCCCGGTGGTTTGTGAGCACATCATATAGACATATATGTACTTATAGTTTTCTACTCCTTTGCATTGTCCTCTGTGAGTGCACACTGTTCTGACAACATTCTGGCATTTCGTGCAGCATCTTCACTCCTATTCTACAGGGAAAGAATAATAACCCAGCACATGGTCTTACTAAAATTTCTATGATAAAATTCTGGTTTACTTTATTCTAAAACTCTAAAGCTAGCAATACCCTTAATTGCATAAAATAAAAATTAAATAATGAGATTATTCTTAAATATTCTAATTGGAAGAAAAACATTGAAGGTAATGTATCAGCCACTGAATTCACAAAAATCAAAATTTGGTATTCACTTTCTGACACAGCTGCTCTTTCAAATGTAGTAAAGAGTTGAAGGAAATGCTTCCAGGAATTAGACTCGGGTTAGAAATCTATTCCAGCCATGTATTTGCAGTTTTACTTGGAGCATTTTATTTAATCTCCTTGTATGTCAGTTTCTGCATTTCTAAGTGTGACCCATTATTCACGTGCAAACTGTGTTCCAAAGTTTTAATGAAATCTCCATGCAATACACAATTGTGAAGGCCAAATCTTACAGTATGTGCACAATTAATAAATGACAGTTTTGATTAAAAGCGAGTATAGTGTCAGGCATTTCAATTGAAAATGGTGAATAATAAAAATTAAGAGTGAACACAAAACGCCAGGATGTTACAAATTCTGTATGTCATCACTTCCTTTATCCTCCTGGAAACTCTATGAGGGAGTTACTATTACTATCTCCATTTGAAAACGAGGAAACTGAGGTAGCTATGTTATCAGGTAGATGGCAGCAACAGCTGTTCTACAAATAAGACGAAAGGGAGAACTCTGCAGGCATGGGACACATACACTCCTAACCACTCTCATCTTCTCATTGTGCATCCACTTAAAGGACTACTATTTATTGCCAGTAGAGTGTGGAGGTCTTTTTTGTTTTGTTTTGTTTTGAACTATAAGCTATTATGCAAATCATTCAAATAATTTGCATAATAGCTTATAGTTGAGTAAAGTAAAGCTACTCTTTCAAATAATTTTAGCGTATTAATCTATCAGTTTCGTTTTCTTGGCCTCAAAGGTTTAACTAACGCTCATATACTGCCATCTTGTGGTCATTTCCTAGAATTATCCTTTCACGTGGATTAAGTAACTGAGCCTGGAACAGAGAAAAAAAAACAACACATGGTTTTGCGGCTTTTAATTACTTCATGCCAAAAGACATATTTCTGTTAATGCTATATGTGACTGAAGGAATAGAACGGACAGCGCACACCTACGCAAGGCATAAGATCTCCTGGCAAAGGGGATAGCATTGTGCTCATTGATAAGGAAATCTTGTCTGTGACAGCCAGGTTGCCAAATGCTTGGAACTTTAATGTGCAAGGCATAAGATCTCCTGGCAAAGGGGATAGCATTGCGCTCATTGATAAGGAAATCTTCTCTGTGACAGCCTGGTTGCCAAATGCTTGGAACTTTAACGTATCTGGCTTTAAAGATGGTT
>NW_005355832.1:1490215-1514891 GCF_000412655.1 Myotis brandtii | reverse complement strand
CGGGAATTCCTGACCAGCTGTATTGTCTGATCTCTCTAAACTATCTTACCCATGGCCAACTGTCTTACCTCTTCCCTGGTGCAGTGTACCACTGTATAATGACTTGGAACACATCAATTGTAAAATGATCCCTGTAATAAGTTTAGCTTACATCAATCCCTTCAAATAGTTGCATATTTTTTCCCTGGTGATGAGAACTTTTAAGATCCACATTCCCAGCAAGTTTCAACTACACCATACAGTAGCAGTGTTCATGATAATCATGAGGTTGTACATGGCACCCCAGTACTTTTCTATCTTATAATTACAACTTTGCATATTTTGGCCACCTTTCTCCAATTCCCATCCCATGCCTCTGGTAACCACAGATGGGATCTCTTTTTCTATACGTTTGATTTCTGTTTGTTTGTTTGTTTAGGTTCCACAAAGAAGTGAGACCAAAAAATATTTTGTCTTTCTACATCTGCCTTATTTCACTTAGCCTAATGGCCTCCAGAGCCCTCCATATTGTGGCAAATGACAGGATATCTCCTTTTATGGCTAAGTTGTAACCCACTGCATAAATATTTCACATTTTTCTTTACCATTTATTTGTAAATGGACATAGGCTTCCCTCCACCACGTTTGGCTATTGTAAATAATTTTGCAATGAACAAGGGCGTGCATATAACTTTGCCATGTCGCCTTTTGTTTTCTTTGGATAAATATCCTGAAGTGAAATTTTTAGGGATTTTTCTTCTTTATATAAACTTTAAGAAAGGAAGAGCACAGTTATAGAAAATATCCTGAAACTGAAAAGAAAATACCAGGTACTGGGCTCTCTGGGGAGCCATACAATACACTTCACTAATTTCTTTAATGTTCAGATTCAGGAATATTTACATCTTTATTTGAAATGAGGAAGGCAATACCCTCTATATTTCATGAATTACGCTTTGTATATAATCAGTGCTGAATCCGTATTTTTTAAGGGCACATGGGTTTTTTCCTGCTTTACACATGTGTATAGTTAAAACAGTGAAACAATAAGACATTTAAACCACTTGCAATGAGGCAATATTTACCTTGCAATTAATGAGCCTGGACTCTTTGTTTGCTTTGTAAATTACTTTAATGATCGATTTAACTAACATAGAAGTAAAGTTGCGAAGTGAAGAATTATTAGTTCATGTACGTTTGCAGAGAAGACAAACACCAGGTTTGTTGGAGATGTGAGAAAGCAGGGGAAGGAGTTAAACAGAGAAAGAGGAAGCCAGTTATGCCATCAACTGGACTTTGTCAATCTACGAACACTAACTCGCGTGATTTAAATATGGGGCAGGTGTTAACTGGACCTTTCACTCCAGGAGTAAGAAATAAAACGATGTTCCTTCAGGGTGTCGCAGGACAGGAGTGGGTGGCATTGGTGCAAATATCTGAGGCCCATGTATGATTAATGAAAATAAGGATCTCAAGTATAATGAAAACCAAATGAAATTCAGCAACAGCTACTGAAGGAAAGTAAGGAGAAAGGTACAAGGCAGCGGACATTTCACTAACAGCATATTACAGCTCTGTCACCAAGGTTACTTGATCTCAGTGGTGCAAAAGCAAGTGGCTTTGCATTGTAGTGTGACTGACAGGGCGCCGCATCCAGGAACCACTTTCCGTATATGGCAGTCAATGTATTCATCATAATAGGTGCAGGGGTTAGCTGGACGGAAAAAGCAATGTTATCTCACACAATCACAATCAGTGGGGAAAGAGGGCAGCTCCTAAAGACATAAACATAAAATTGACCAACAATAGCTTATTAATTTTGATTATCATGAACTAATTAGAATGGAAAACAGGTAATGAGTTAAATGAGGTCAGTAATTAAAGAAAAAAAAGATGAAAGTCACCTCTGACATTAAACAGGTTGTTTTAATCACTATTTATTTATTTATTTATTTATGTATTCATTTATTTATTTATTTTTGGTCAGACATATCTAAGCAGATTGGAGATGAATCATTTTGAGATCATCAACATCATAAACTATATATAATAAAGTTTTATTGATGTGTTGTATTCTGCTTATATGATGCTCTACCATTTGATAGTAAGGAATTGCTTTGGATTATTAAAATGATTATACACCCATATATGCTAGGGTTTGTTTCTGGGCTCTCTATACTATTCCATTGGCACTTGTCTGTTAAACCAGCACCACTCTGATTACTATAGCTTTGTAATAAGCTTTGAAATGAGAAAGTGTAAGTCATTTAGCATTGTTAGTGGAAAAAAAATTCATACATGGCCAATGTAAAAATCGTATAAAATCCACACACAGAATAGCAAAATTTCTCAAATAACCTCTTTACCCAGAGATTTTCTTGTATAACAAGGCAGTGGGCTCTATACTATGAATAAGCACATATCTATATCAATGTTTCTTTGAATCAGCTATTTATCATTATTCCACTGTCTTCTGCTATGTAGTATTTTAGAGAAATAGGATGTGAGAGATGTGTATTTCTTTTTATGTAACATGTTTTTCTTTGACTTCTCTAAATTGTTTTTATTATTTTTTTCTTTTATTCTTTGCTCTCCCTGGTTTTATTGAGATATAATTGATATAGAACATTGTATTCATTTCAGGTGTACAACACAATATTATGATGTATGTATACCAGTATACTGTGAAATGATTGACAATTAGTTTAGGTAGCATTCATAACCTTACATAGTTTTTTTTCTTCTGATGAGAACTGTTAGGATTTACTCCCTTAGTAACTTTCAAATATACAATACAACATTTGTAACTATTGGCAAAATGCTGCACATTACATGCCCAGATTTATTCTTTCTCTAACTGGAATTTTATAGCTTTTAATCACCTTAACTCATTCTTCCCTCACCCCATCTCATAGCCTCTGAAAACCACCGATCTATTCTCTGTTATGAGTTTGGACTTTTTTAGATTCCACATATAAGTGAGGTAATATATTATTCATCTTTCCCTGTCTGACTCACCTCATTTAACATAATGTCTTCAAGGTTCATCCATGTTTTTGCAAATGGCAGAGTTTGCTTTTCTTTATGGCTGATTAGTATATCGCATTTTCTTTATCAATTTATCTGTCAGTAGACAGTTAGGTTGTTTCCATGTCTTGGCTATTGGTGCTAACAATGAACAGATACCTTTTTGAGTTAGTGTTTTCAGTTTCTTTGGATAAATACCTAGAAGTAGAGTTGCTGGATCACATGATAGTTCCGTTGTGAATTTTTCAAAGACTCTCCATACTATTTGCCAAAGTCACCGCACCAATTTACATTTCCATCAACAGTGTATAAGGGCTCCCTTCTCTCCACATCCTCTCCAGCACTTATCTCTTGTCTGTTTATAATAGCCATTCTAATAGGCACGAGGTAATAACTCATTGTGGTTTTGATTTGCATTTTTCTGATGACCTGTGATGTTAAGTGTCTGTTCATGTACCTGATACGACAGAGTATCAGAGGGTCCAGGACAGTTACTGTCTTCTTTGGAAAATATTTATTTCATTCCTCTGCCCATATTTAACTCAGATTATTTTGTTGTTGTTGTTGTTGTTGTTGTTTTGTTTTGCTATTGAGTTGTATGAGCTCTCTGTATATTTTGGATATTAACCCTAAGTCAAATATATGATTTGCAAATGTTTTCTCCCATTTTGTAGGTTGCCTGTTCATTTTGTTGATGGCTTTTTTTTTCCTGTGCAGAAACTTTTTAGTTTGATGTAGTCCCATTTGTTTATTTTTGTTGCCTTGCTTTTAGTATTAAATTTAAAAAGTCATTGCCAAGACCGATATCAAGAAAATTGCCTTCATGTTTTCTTCTAGGAGTTTTACGGTTTCAAGTTTCACACTCAAGATTTTATTCCTCACTGAGTTAATTTTGTAAATGGTGTAAGATAGTGGTCCTGTTTCATTCCTTTGCATGTCTAGTTTTTTTAACACCATTTATTGAAGAGACTATTCTTTCCCCTGGTGTATATTTGGATCCTTTGTTGTAAATTAATTGACTAAAAATGCATCAGTTTATTTCTGGGCTCTCTCCTTTGTCCCATTGATCGATGTGTCTGTTTTTATGTCAGTTTTATACTGCTTTGATGACTAAAGTTTGTAATATAGTTTGAAATCAGGGGTGTGATACCTTCAGCTTTATTTTCCCCCCTTAAGATTGCTTTGGCTGTTTGGGGTCTTTTGTGGTTTCATACAAATTTTTAATATTGATAGTGATATTTCTGTGAAAAATGCTAAAGGAATTTTGATAGAGATTACATTAAGTCTGTTGATAGATTTGGGTAATGTGTACATTTTAGCAATATTAATTCTTATAACACATAAGTAGATAATATATTTTCTATTTGTGTCTTCATTTTTTTTCATCAATGTATTATAATTTTCAGTATATAGATCTTTTACTGTCTTGAATAAATTTATGCTTAGCTATTTTATTTTTTGCTGTAATTGTAACTAGGACTGCTTTTTAAATTTTTTTTCTGATTATTATTTGTGAGTATAAATACAACTAAGTTTGGTATAATGTCTTGTATCCTGCAACTTTACTGAATTCAATTGTGAATACCAACAGATTTTGGTGAAATTGTTAAAATTTCCTATATCTGCAACTAAATTGAATCAACTCAATGGTCAATATTAAGCAAACTGGGATGTAAAACTTACTACAAAGTTTGTCTTCACAGTTCTTTGAACAATCTTCACATGAATCTCCCATCATATAAGGCATTCCCAATAGTTCAGGTTCATTTCCCCTTAAGAAAAAAGAAAAAGTGGTCTAATAAATTTGAAGTTTGAAAAATACATATAAAATGTACTCTCTATTTACTATCAACTTTAAAGACAATTTTTGAAAACCACTTGTATATAACAATGTTAATCTTTTAGATGAGTTTAATATTTCTAGACTTTGTAAGTTGTACAATGAAAATTTATCTTTTTATATGTGCAACAGGCAATTCTGCTGTCCTAAGAATATTTTGAGGCAGTTTGTACCTCTTTGAACAGTCAAGTCCTAAGCAGAATGACTTTAGAGCCATTTACAATAGGAAATTTTTCTTTATACCCCTAAGTACTTGATAAATAGTCACATGAAAGTACATGGTTCTTAACAATGTGAAAAGTTTTGAGTGGAGTTGTTCTAAATTTATCTTGCACTATGTGATAAGAAAATTGAAACATGTTACTGTCTTTTATAGAAACAGATGAAGTATTATACAAAGTAAAAGTACACCATATTTTACTCAACCTAAAGATCTGGAGGACAGAGTGAGTAGGTAAGACTTTCCAGTTCTGAGATCATTTAAAGGACAGGTTTGCCTGCAGATATCTTAAGAAAGATTAAGTTGATTCTTACTCCATCTAACACTTAAAAAGTAAAGCAAATGTTTTGGCTGAAAGAACATTCTATCTAATATTTTTTCTCCTTGATCTATACATTGTTAAAAAATTTACCATATAAAATATTTTTATTACTTAATTCAGTAAGGGATCTTATCAGATACACCATGAAATCTTTTTGCTAAGAAAATTTTTCAATCACAACTCCATGCTTTCTACTTCGTTTTGTATTGTCAGCAGTTCAGCACAGACCACCAATCCCTTCAGAGATTTAGCACAATTTATGGCTTTTAAATGCAAGCAGACCATTATTTTTCTCAGTACTAACTACATAGATAAAAAAAATCACAGCAAATACTAACTACTAAAATAAAGATATAATAAGACCAGAAATAACTCACATGGACCTATTATATGAATATTAGAGGTCCAGGGCAAGAATTCGTGCACAGGTGCAGTCCCTCAGCCTGGCCACTGATCGGGACCATCTTGCCCAGTACAGATCAGGGCCAATGGGGGCTGGGGAAGGACCACAGGAGGTTGGCCAGCCAGCCAGAAAGGGACTGTGGGAGGGCTCCAGGGTGTGTCCGGCCCTCTCGCCAATCCCGATGGGCCGGACCCCAGCAGCAAGCTAACCTACCAGTTGGAGAGTCTGTCCCCTGGTGGCCCGTGTGCATCATAGCAATTGGTCGAGTAGTCGACCCAACAGTCGACCAATTGGTCGAACACTTAGCATATTATGTTTTATTGTATAAGATGTTATATAAATTGACTCTACAGTGATTTTTGAGACATCATTTAAAGTGTAAAGGTGATAGCATATGATCAGCTAAATCATTTTCATTAGTTCATATTAAACATCTTTTTATTGTGCTACACATATGGGAGACAGTGGCAAAATACCACGGGACAAAGGAGCACACCTGCCTTCACTAAAGCAATCAGATTATTTCTTCTAGGAATTGGCACTCACACTGTTGGTAATATATAAACTTAATTTTTAAAGAAAAGACATACATTGATAGTTATACTAAAAAGCTAAAGACAAGAACACTTGGCCTTTTCTGTTTATTCTCGATACTCCATTGTATTTCTGCCCTTGCATTATAAAAATACTCTGCATTGTTGAAGTAAATATCCCTGTTTTTTACTTACGCTAGCTCAATAACACATAGTAAGACTACTTGTAATATTTCTGGATTTAAATATTCTATTAGTGATATATAGAATTATTTAGAAAAATAGGTTGTAAAGAAACGTGTGTGTGTGTGTGTGTGTGTGTGTGTGTGCAATGTTTTAGGAATAGCTAAATAACTGAAATGTAATATTTATTTAATTTTTATTCTCTGTTTGAGGAACTAGAATAAAAGCTATGTGAACCCAGACTGTATAATACATACTCATGGCAATAGTGACAAACATAGAGGAATTGAGGTGACGATTTTGTGCAGCATGATGACACACCACAGCCAATGAGGTAAGAGGAAGACCAAATAATCTGTAAATATAAAGAGATTATTTTGCTAAAATTTGATTATTTTCTATATGATTATAATATGAATATTGTTATCTATGATTTAAAATAAACATCTTTACTATTAGGATGCTTTCAGCATAGCTATTTATGAAGTCATAAAAACAGAAAGATTCTCATGTGTCTAGTGATTGGTAGGAAATGGTTGAGATTTTGTTTCCTCACTTGGGTTGGACGAACTAGAAAGGACCTTATTTGCAAGGTTCTAATGTGCTATGTGCTGCCCCAAGCAATATATATTTTTTCATTATTTAGAGATCATATGGTAAACTATTCCATAATTCAGTTCCCAGGCATGAAAAGACATAGGAAATAGTGGATCTACCTCATTATAGCTGAAAGGAGAAATGCAAACCCACTGACACCTGCAGCAAAGGACTAGGCATAAGAAAATATTCTAGAACATTTAAAGTGC
This sequence comes from Myotis brandtii, assembly GCF_000412655.1. NCBI lineage: Eukaryota > Metazoa > Chordata > Mammalia > Chiroptera > Vespertilionidae > Myotis > Myotis brandtii. Next base: position 1,507,578 of record NW_005355832.1, on the reverse strand, counting down.
CAACAAGAATGAGAAATTGTGGGAAATTAAGACATTTGAAAACAGCTATGCATTTGGGGAAATGGAAAAAAGTTAGAGACATAGTCTCAGGCATGATACTTGCTTAGAAAAATAACATGAGACGGCCTCTAAGTTTCACCCTAGTTTGATCCCCAGTCTCAAAATGTACCCTGTTAATTAATCAAGGTCATTCCTACAAAATGGCAAAGACTAGGAAAAGTTGCTTTTTTGTTCAAATGTCTTATTTTTGACAACAACAACAACAAAAAATCACAAGTTATATAAAGAAATAGAAAAATATGTCTCATTCAAAGGGACAGATGAAATCACAGAAACCCTGAATATACACAGGCGTTAGACTTACTACACATAGACTTTAACACAACTGTCTTAAATATGCTTAAAGAGCTAAAGAAAAACTCAGAAAATAACTAAAATAAATCAGGGAAACAATATATTAAAAAATGAGAATGTCAACAAAGATTAAAAACTTTTTTAAAGAGCCAAAGAGAAATTCTAGAGTGGCAAATAGCATAACTAAATTCAAATAATTTACTAGAGGTGATCTATAACAGATTTGAACAGGAAGAAGAAAGCATTGACCAACTATGAGACAGGTAATTTGAAATTATTGTATTTGACAGAGTCTAGGGGGTTTATGGGACATCATCAAGTAGACCCATATATACATTTTGGGAGTGCTACCAGGAAGATATAGAATAAAAGGAGTAGAGAGATCATTTGAAAACGTTATTGTTTAGGATTTCCCAAATTTGAAAAAATAATTTGATGAACAAATCCAAGAAGATCAATGATCTCTAAGTTGAATACAACCAGTACTAATTTATATTATATTCAAACTGTCAAAAACTAAAGATTAAGAAAGAATCTTGAAAGCAGAAAAAAATACTGTGACTCATCATGTACAGGAATCTGCACTAAGATCATTAGAGAATTTCTCAGCAGAAAACTCACAGTACAGAAGACAGTGGGTGATACATTTAAAGTTCTGAAAAAAAAATAGTAGACCAAAAATCATATACTGTATCTTACAAAACTGTCATTCAGAAATGAAGGAGAAATTAAGATATTTTGAGCAAAACAAAGTCTAGAGAAGTTTATTGCCAATAGATCTGCCTCACCAAAAAATTCTGAAGGGAATTCTTCAAGTGAAATGGAAAGAAAGTAAACAGTACCTTGAAGACATATGAAAATATAATATCTCCAGTAAAGTAAATACATGGTAACATATAAAAACCAAGATCATTGAAATTTTGTTCTGTAGTGCTATTTTACAATTTTTACATGATTTAAAAATAAATGTATAATAGTAACAACTCTTTCTTGTAAAAGTAATATGTTGCATAAGCAGGGTGCTGGAACTATAAATGAGCACATTTTGTATGCAAAAGGTTATCAGTTAAAACAGATTATTATACTTTTAGAATATTGCATATAATTCACATGGCAACCAAATAGAAAAATATCTATAGTAAATACACAAAAGGAAATGAGGAGGGAATCAATAGGTGCCACTACAAAAAGTCCACTAAATAAATAAACAAAAAAGATGGTAATGGAGAAAATGAGGGACAAAAAAGAAAAAAAAAATGGTTTCCAAAATGTAAGAAATAAAACACTCCAGCCAATACCAATGGAATATACATTTTGTCAAGTACACATGGAAAAATCACCAAGATAGACTATATGTTAGACTACAGAAAACCAGTTTTAAGTGCAATAGAAAAAATAAACCCTTGCTGCTGGGTAGAGAAGCCGTATAGCCTCAGAGGCCAACCCCAAAACACTGCCACCCAGAGGCTGAGCCACAAACTGACTCTTAGGTGAACACAAATTAAGGCAGTCTGGATCACAAATACGGCCTGCTTTAAAATCAGGACTGTGATTTACAACACGGAGGAACAGTGTATTGCAGGGAAATTCAACACTCTCCTGAATACCTGGCAGGACTAAGGCGAGCTAGGCTGAAGAGTAGAAGAACCGAAAGACCTTTACTACTGCAAATTTTTAGACTACAAAACTAATTTTAATATATTTAAAGTCTTAAATATAACAAAATATTTTTTTCTTATCACAAAGGAATGAAACTAAAAATCAAAAGATGAAAGAAACTGGAAAATTTACTAATATGTGTATATTAGTAATCTTTACAAGTGGGTAAAAGACAAAGTAAATGGGAAATTAGAAAATATCTTAAGACAAAAATTAAAAATTCAACATACTAAAACAGGGTTAAAGCAGCAAAAACAGTGCTAAGTTACATTTATAGCTATAAAAGGTCACATTAAAGAATAAGATCTCAAATCAATAATATAAAGTTTTATTTTAAGAAACTAGAAAAATATAATAAGTTAAATCCAAAGCTAGCTGAAGGAAATAACAGAGATTAAAGTATAGATAAACAAAATAAAGAATAAAAAAATCAATAAAACCAAAAGTATTAATCTTCTTCAAAAAGATCAATATAATTTATAAATTAGCTAGATTAACTAAGGGAAAATAGAATGATCAAATAAATTACATAATAAGTATCAGAGTAAAGATAAACAAAATAAAGAAGATAAAAGCAATAGAAAAAATCAATGTTTCTAAGAGGTGATTCTTCAAACAGAGCAATTGCAATACAAAAGCTTTAACAAAATAAAAAAAAACATCTGGCTCTGATCACTTCACTGGTAAATTATACCAAATATTGAAAGAATAATGAGTATCAATAATTTTTAAAGTCATCTAAAAGTTTCAAGATGAAAAAATACTTTTTAACAATTACTATGAAACCAGTTTTATTCTAATACTGGAGACTGACACAGACACTACAAAAAAGAGTAAGCTACAGCCTTGGCCAGTGTGGCTCAGTTGTTTGAGCATCGTCCTATGCACTGCAGGGTCACAGGTTTGATTCTCTGTCAGCCAGTAAAAGCACATGCCCAGGTTGCAGGTTTGTTCCCTGGTGAGGGTGCACACTGGGTCAACTTATCAATGTTTCTTTTTCACACAAACATCTCTCTCTCTCTCTCTCTCTCTCTCTCTCTCTCTCTCTCTCTCTTTCTCTCTCTCTCCCCTTCCCTTTCTCTCTCTCTAAAATCAATTTAAAGAAGAAAGTAAACTACAATCCAATATCCCATATGAACAATGTAAAACTCAACAAATTAAATTCAGAATCATATTAAAAGTAACATTATTATATTTAAAATCATTTTTCTTAAAATACTAATGTTTATTGGCTATAAATGGCTAATTATTTTGTATCTACAATCTTGTAATAGATTTATTTTGCATATTGTAAAAGTTAAAATAAAATTTAAAAAAAGAATTATACACTGTGACAAAGTAGGATTTATTCCTCCAAAATAAGGATGGTTTAACACATAAAAATAAATCAATGCAGACTAACACATGAATACAATGATGAGAAAAAGACACATGATTACATAAATTGAAACAAGCATTTTATAAAATTCAACATCTCATTATACAAAGTGTTCAACAAACTAATAAGAAAAAACTATTATAACATAGTCAAAGCCACATATGTAAATCTCTCTGCTAACATCATAATCAATGGGAAAGGTGGAATTATTCCCCAAGATCAGCCACAAAAAAAGAGTGCTGACTTTTGCAACTTCTATGAAACAAGGTGCTGGAAATTCTAGCCAGAGCAGCTAGACAAGAAAAAAAATCCAATTAGAAAAGGAAAGAGTAAAATTATCTGTTCATAGATGACATAATTTTATATGTAGGAAATCCTGACAATGCCACACAAAAAAAATCATTACAATGGATAAACAAATTCAGAAAATCTGCAGAGTACAACATTAGCACAGGAAAATCAATTGTGTTTTCATAAACCTGCAGTAAGCACTCTGAAAAATATTAAGAGAATAATTTTATTTAAAATAGCACCAAAAAATACAATATTTACAGGGATGAGCAAAAGCAAGTTAATAACCATAATAAAGAATACTACAATGAATAAATAATATCAGAATAAACCTACTTTTGTCCACCCTGGTATAAATAAACCTAAGTTGGTGAAAGATTTGTATACTGAGAACTAGAAAACATAGCTGGTAGATATTAAAGAAGACTGAAATGATAAGAAAGCTATCCAATGTTCATGGGCTGGAGGACTTCATATTTTTAACATAATAACATTACTCTAAGCATTCTACAGATTTAATGCATTTTCTGTCAGAATCCCAATACATTTTCTTTTCACCAAAAAAAAAAAAAAATCATTCTAAAGCAGAACAAAGTTGGAGGTCATACACTTTTTGATTCCAAACCTTAGTAAAAGCTACAGTATTAAAACTGTGGTTCTGGCATAATGATAGACATATATACCTATGAAATAGAATAGAGACCTCACAAATAAACCCTCACATATATGGTTAAATATTTTCCAACAGGGTGCCAAGATTATTCAATGGGGAAAGAAAAGGCTTACCACAAATAATGTTGGGAAAACAAATATCCACATGGAAGTAAACAAAGTTCAGCCCTATCTTACACCACATAAAAAAATTAACTCAGAATGGATCAATGACCTATATATAAATGTGGAAACTATAAATGTCTTAGAATGTAACAAAAGGGAAAAACTTCATGAAATAGAATTTGGCAATAATTTCTTGAAATGGCACTAAAAGCACGGGCAAGAAAAAAAAGAGATAAATTGGACTTTATAAAAATTTGGAGCATAAATAGGATACCATCATCAGAGTAAATATGCAACTTATACAATAGAAATTTATATTTACAAATTATAAACTTGATAAAGGGTAGGTATCTTATAACTAAAAAACAAACAAAAAAAACTGATTAAATAAGCAAAGGATTTGAGTAGACATTCCTTCAAAGAAGATATACAAATGTCTGGCAAGCACATGAAAAGGTGCTCAACATCACCAATCATTAGAGAAATGCACAACCATGCCACAGTGAAATATCACTTCAGACCTGTATTTTCTTTAATATATCAAATAAACAAAAACCAGCACTAACAAAAAAACAACATAAAATACTAGAGGCCTGGTGAATGAAATTTGTGCATTCAGGGCGTCACTCAGTCCAGCCTGCACCCTCTCGCAGTGCAGTCTGGGAGCCCTCGGGGGATGTCTGACTGATGGCTTAGGCCTGCTCCCCATACATCCTTAGCACAACTGTGGAGGGGGGAGAGGATCCCACCACAGCCGCTGGGCTTGCCAGCCGTGAGCCCTGCTTCTGGCTGAGCAGCGCTCCCCCTGTGGGAGCGCACTGACCACCAGGAGTCAGATCCTGCATCGAGTGTCTGCCCTCTGGTGGTCAGTGCGCATCATAGCAACTGGTCGTTCTGCCATTCCATCGATTCGCATACTAGCCTTTTATTATATAGGATAAAAAGTGTATGTGTTAGGTATTGAATGTTACATCTCCTCAATATTCATATTCCAAAGCTTTAGTATGGCTCTATTTGGAGAAGCCTCTAAGGAATTAATTTAGGTTAAATGGGGTCCGAAGGGTGGGGCCATGATATAATAGAACTAAAGGCCTGGTGCATGAAATCCATGCATGGGTAGGGACCCTAGGTCTAGCCAGCAATCAGGGCTGATCGGGGCCTTCTGGCTGTCAGCTTGGGCCTTCCTTCGGCTGGCAGGCAGGGCTTTCCTTTGTTCCATGCCGCCCCATGGTGGTCAGTGCACACCATAGCGAGTGGTAGAACTCCTGGATGGTCGAACTCCCGAGGGTACAATTTGCATATTAGCCTCTTATTATATAGGATTAGTGTCCTTATAATAAAAGGCACCAGAAAGCACCTTCTCCCCACCCCTACCTCTCTCCAGGTATGCACAGAAGAAAGACCATGTGGCAACATAGTGAGAAGATGGCCACATATAAGCCAGGAAGAGAGCTCTCACTAAACTCCAGATGTTCACAGACTTAAAGCTTCCAGAAATGTGAGATAATAATTTTGTGTTGTTTAATCCACCCAGCCTGAAATGTCTTTTATGGCAGCCCAAGCAGACCAATACAGTATGGATGTGAAGAAATTGGAAATATTGCTGTCAGAAATGTAAAAATATAAAGCTGCTATGGAAGACAGTATTCCAGTTCCTTAACTAATTAAACATAGAATTACCATATGATCCATCAATTCTACATCCAGGTATATTCCCCCAAATAACTGAAAACAGGATATAAACCGATATCTGTATACCAATATTTTTCGCAACATTATTCTCAATAGCCAAAAGGTTGAAACAACTTAATTATCTATTGATGGATGAATGGATAAACAGCAGGTGGTATGTACATATAATGTACAGCCTTAATAGGTTGAAACACATGCTATAACATGAATGAACATGGATTAAGCATGTTATGATAAATGAAATAAGGCAGACATTAAAAGACAAGTATTGTATGATTCTAACTATGTGAAGTATCTAGAGCTGTCAAATTTAAAGAGACAGAAAGTATACTGGTGGCTGCCAGAGGAAGGGGAGAGGGAGAAATGGTAAGTTATTATATAATGGGTACTGAGTTTTAGTTTGGGAAGATGAAAAATTCTGGAGATGGATAGGGGTGATAGTTGCAAAATAATTTGAATGTAGTTAATGACAGTGAACATTAATGGTACACAATTTTAAAATGACAATTTTAATAATATATATGTATACTAGAGGCCTGGTGCACGAATTCATGCACATTGAAAAGAAATTAATTAGAAGAAATATTTTAGAGGCTGGGGAGGGACTGTGGGAGGTTGGCTCCAGGGTGTGTCTGGCCCATCTTGCCCAGTCCCGATCAGGGCCCATGGGAGCCTTCTCGCCCAATCCCCATCGGGGCCAATCAGGGACAGCCTGCCAGGGATGGACTGTAGGAGGTTGGCCAGCCAGGGAGGGTCTGCAGGAGGGCTCCAGGGAGTGTCCGGCTCGTCTCGCCCAGTCTGGATCAGCCAGATCCCAGCAGCAACCTAACCTACCGGTCAGAGCGTCTGCCCCCTAATGGTCAGTGCACATCATAGAGACTGGTCAAGCGGTTGACTGAACGGTCGACTGACTGGTGGGACCCTTAACGTATTAGGCTTTTATATATATAGATTATTTTACCACAATAAAAATAAACTGGAAAGAAGGGGATTCTCTGTATTGTTACAATTATTTTCATTCTTTAAAAATATAACTTATAAATTACATTGGTATATTAATATTTATTTTTCACTTCCCAGAAAATAAATTATGTAAAGAAGGAAAAATCCTCTCTACGTTCTCTATTAACGGAATCACATTTCCTTGAGTTGAAACTTATAAGAGGAATTCAGTAGGTCAAGTATAAGTTTGAAAAAAGTGGGTAGAATGATTGCCCTTGGTTATCAGTCACCTATTTTTCACACATGATCATAGTCGCTTAAGCAATGTGTATATTTGCCAGTTCACAAGTTACCTGAGTGTAATGATCAACTGTTTGCCCATCTGGTAATGACAAGACACCATACGTAAAATATTTAGATTCATTGTGCCAGATTCCAATCACATCTGTCCATGTGATAGGATAAAGAGTCAGATGCTTATTTTCTCCACAAAAAGTATCTGAAAGAAGGGAAAAGGGTTGGGTCATACTCTAAAATTTTGAAAGTACTTTAGAAGAATGACTTCCTTATTTTTACTTTATAAATGATTTGCTGGCTATCCAAGCAATATCTTATAAGAGGAGGTGAGCTCAGTGGTTTCTCTGCTGGCAATCTTCTCCCTCTTGGATGAGTACACTTCTGGTGCTCAGGTCTGGTGAGACATTGACAGCAGAAGATGATGTGTGAGGCTTAGAAATCAAATCAATCAACATTTCAGTCTTTGTCGCCTCCAAGCTGATAAGAAGGGTGAAATCAGTCAGAGCAGACTATGAGTTGTAACAGGGCCCATGGTTTGAAAGGAGCCACACAAAAGTATGAATCATGTAAAGTCCTTGAAATAAGCACTTACTCACTTAGCCATCCCACTTGTGAGGTGAGTTCTAATCAAATATGGCATTCAGGAGTGATCTGCATTTCTCTGGGGAAGGAAAGACTCGCATTGCTAATTCACTGCTCAACAATATTGGGCAAATATGGAGGTTTCACTAGTATTTTTTAATATTTTGTGATAAACAAATATCTTATAAATATTATTAATCTCTGCATTAGTAGGAAGTAGCATTGGCTTTCCTGGAAACTAACAGTGACTGACCTATTATAAATGCCATGAGATAGACTCATATTTGAGCACCTACAATTGTTCTTCTGGGAAGCTCAGTAGAGTTGAATATAACTTCTCAACTGTACTAGTGTTCCAAAGCTTAAGGTATGGTGATATTGTGGGTAGCTGAAATAACTGCATAGAGTGGATAGCTAGAAGGTGTCCATCACTCAACTATTCTGTAACACTTAGAGCTTTTATTCTCTCCTTATGATAATTAGAATCTGAACATTGAAAATCCAAATTAAATAATTAATAATAATGAAATAGTATTATTATAAACAGCGGGCCACAATTCACCGTCATTTATGGGGCAAATGTAAACACAGATGGCATGACTTTCCAGGTGTTTTAGCAATCCCTGAGGACTTGTGAACACAAAGGTGAGTCATAGACATACACCTACTTGCAATTCTTCTCTTAAGTGCGTTGCTCTGTACCAAATCACAAGTCTTTGCCAATTCTCTGGCATTGTGTGCAGCTTCGTTATTCCAACTCTACAGCGGCAGAGTAAAATACAAACACATGATCTTAACATTTCCATAATAAGATTCCAATTTATTGTTATTAAGAATCCAAGGCCAGAAATATACTCAACTTAAATAATTGAAGATAATTTAAATAATTATACTGCTTTAAATAGTCTAGTTGAAAGAGAAAGACAAAACTTTCAATTCATTCTTTTAGCCTTTATGCTTTCAAAATCAAAATTTGATAACACATTTCAGATGCAGCGTCTCTCTCAGAAGTATTAAAGAGGTTAAGTAAATACTTCTTGGAAAACATACCAGGGTTAGAAATCCTTCCCATCACTCATTAGCACATAGTATTTAGTCTGTTGGAATCTCAGTTTCTTCCTCTGTAAAATGTAATCCATACTTTATACCAAATAGTTTGTCCAAAAATTTTAATATGATAATTGATGCAATACAATTGTGATGTGATAAATCTTATGTTACACGTTCAATAAATAAATAATGGCTGGGATTAGAAGCAAGTGTAGTGTCACATATTTCCTATAAAATTGTGTATAATAAAATTTATAGCTAATACTTCATGCCAGGATCGGTACCCAATTCTATATGTATATATTGTCTCATTTTTACTCACAGATTGCTTGTCCTACATACTGTGATGCACTACCCAGGTCCCCTTGTGGACTGAAGCTTTTATTTCCTCTTAAGCTGAGAGTCCTGCCCACAGACAACTCTATTATTGCCTGTGCTCCCTAAAATTGTCCTTATCCATGAGCATAATCCCTTCCCTGGGGTAGCCCATATCCAACAGCTAGCACACATGGCATCTGTAACTTCTAGGACATTTCCCTCCAACTCAGGACAGCTCAGCAGGGTTGTGTCCTGGTTGGATAGTTTCCCATGGGATTAGCTAAAGCCTCTGCTCGGACTGTGTCACAATCCCATTCCTCCATTTGCCCAATGATGCTGCTCGCTCTCCCTCCATAGGTAAGTGTACATCTGGAATGGTTCCCCAAATAAATATGCTGCCTGATAATTTCCATCTCAGAGTCAGCTTAGGTTATTGTGTAAATTAACGGCAGCATTCATTACACAGAGTCTGCTGTTCAGACCTCTTTGAGGATGCTCTGTAGGACATTATGTTGGCAAGATACTCTGTTTTTGTGATACTAGTACATCCCTGATTAAAATAGCAAGTGAGTGTTTATGGTTATTGCCCCAAAGTCATGAATTCTGGTTTTGACAAGTGGTTCTGTTTAATCACCTCCTTACCCACTATACAGAAACTCTTTTTTTTTTTTTTTAATCCCTGGCTGGCAGTGGTGATGGGTACTTCAGCCATACTGTCTGTAATTCTATCAGTTTCTTTCTATCCAGATCCTGTGAATTGTTTATGGAACAGCTCGATTCCCATATTCCCTTTAAATTGTTACCCAGCTTTACTGGTGCGCCTAATTTGTCATCTTGTTGCTCTCTCACACCTTTGTAGTTAGCACGAGAATACAGCCATTCTTATAGTCTGTTTCCATTATATAAACCTTAATCCACAATAATAAAATATAGTAGTGGCCATATTTTCTATTTACTCTATAACCTCCTCGCTACACTTATTTGCTCATCTGGAAACCAAGGAGTTTGGACCATGTTCATCCTAAGGGAAGTATCTAATTAAGAGCGGGTGCCTGGAGCTGGCCATTTGCAGTCGACTCTGTACTGATGCAGTACTGATGACTGGAGAAGCTACCTCATTTCTCTGAGATTCAAATTAATCATTTGTAAAAATGGAAATGATAGTATCTAACCACCGAATTATTGAATTCAATGAATTAACATAGTAGGTTCTAGAAGAGTGCCTGTCAGTGTAAGCACCATAGGCGTGTCAGTGGCAGCATTCACAGTATCACAATGCCTGAGATAGCTTTTGGTTTCTAGTAGAAAGACAATTTCTCTCTCTCTTTTCATGAGATGCAAGGGAACTGGAAAATAGATTTGTCGGTATTTTGTTTACCTGACAGCATCACCCGACTTAGAATCTGGACATCTTTATTCTCAGAAGAGTGTCCTACCATTGATGACAGCTATGAAAGACCTCAATAACTTGTAGGCAAAGATTGCTATACTGACAACACTGACTGGCAGCGTCAGCATCAGCTGGGAACTGGGCCTGGTCTCCACCCCAGACCTCCTAAATCAAGGTCTCAGAGAGCGGGGCTCAGAGACCTGTGCTGTACTGAGTTCTTCAGGCGATCCTTAGGCACACTCGAGTTTGAGAGAACTGTCCCAGGGCACAGTATGAATGAAGCCAGGCTGTCTGAGTTGGAATTGTTGCTCTGTCATTTACTAACAGTAGGATTTGGGGAAATTGCTTACCTTCTCTGAGCCTCTCTTCTGCTAGGCCATAGGTTTGCTTATGAAGACCTGACTTGCAGCATATTGAAAGTGAATAGAACTTAATAAAAACTCAGGAAGCACCATTGTTATTATTTTCATCATGGCTATCGCTTTTTAATTAATCTTACCATTTTCAGCATGTTGCTAGATGGTGGATCCACTGCTCTCCTGATGGTGTTATGTAAATCAATAATTTCTTTTTGGACAGCTAGTGACTCAGTAAGGACTGACTCATATGGAACTTTACCTGCATTTACCTGTTACCAGAAAATGATTAATTAGTCTTACTTCTTCAAAGTGCAATTTTTCAAGTACAATGTGTTATGTGCAGACCTATACACAATTTTAATTCATAGTTTATATTGAATAAATTATGATAAGCAGCATTTTACAATTTGTTATCTCTATGTGTTACTTTCCATATCTTCAGTGCTGGTTTTGAGGATTTCTGAATGTCAGTATGATGTTATACAAGTCTATAGAATAGTGCAATAGCCTGTGGTGGGGATTTTTGAACTTTATAATTGGTACTTTGGACCACATTGAAGCACTTGTTATTGGGCAATATGAACCACAATAATCTTGGTAGCAAACCTTTTACTGACTGACTTTGCTTCCTTGGCTGATTCCCCACCACACCTCCGCGTGTTCTCTTTGCTTCCCAGATAAAAACCACTTACATGTATGTTTTATTCATATGAGAAAACATTAATATTTGCATCTGTAAGTTTAAAGTAGGATTCAAGCCCGGTTGCTGTGGCTGAGTTATTGAGTGGCAATCTACGATCCAGGAGGTCATGATTCCATTCCTGGTCAGGGTATATACCCAGGTTGTGGGCTTGATCCCCACTAGGGAGCGTGCAGGAGGCATCTGATCAATGATTCTCTCTCACTGATGTTTCTATCTCTCTCTTTCCCTTCCTCTCTGAAATCAATAAAAATATATTTAATATAAGATTCAAATCAGCCATAATCCACAATTTGTGACTTTTAAAAAATTGTTTACCTTTTATCTGCAACTCACCAAGAAGAAAAATAAATATCCTTAATATTTTAGGTTACCATTAATTGCAATAAAGAGCAGCTTATTTATATTACACATCTGATTTATCCTATCTAGCATATAAAAATATAAAAACCATTTTCTATACCGAAGCTATTGACTTCAGCTTATAATAAAACTAATTTGGGGAACATTAAAAAATGTCATATTTTCTTCATATCATTGAGGTATTTAGAGGTACACATTAGTGGGTGAGCACAACATATATGGGACTTCTTCCTAATTATACCATTGAGCATTTTGTTTCTGTTTCTGACTGTTGAAGTTCTTGTTTTCAATAAGTAGTGAGATTCAGGCCTTATATATTCACTCCATTGCTAATTGCTCCTGACTCTTCTCACTTTGCTGTTGGCATCATTAATTTCATAGTTTCTTTTAATATGTTAAATTAAAACATATTGTAACTATAGCGTTTGCTATAGTTACAAACCAGATAGCTCAGTTTGGATATTAATGGAATAGTTACCTTTTCTGGGTCAACAGAACAGTATTTTTTCCCTATTTAGTCATGGAAAATACATGGATAAATAACTAATTCTTGCCCTACATTCTCAGCTTTTTTGAATTGCCCAGAGGGACTATAATAACACAGGCATGGGCCCGTGGAATCAGACTACTTAGGGGTACTTTCAAGCACTGCCACGTCCTAGTTATCTGACCTTGGCTGCATGACTTAACCTCTCTCTGTAATGAGGGATTAAGAATAGTACTTGCTGCTCTGGCCAGTATGGGTCAGTGGTTGGAGCCTGGGCCTGTGCACTGAAGAGTCTCGGGTACATACCTGGGTTGCAGATTTAATCCCAGGCCCTGGTCAGGGCACTGGCAGAAGGCAACCAGTCAATATGTCTCTCTCACATCGATGTTTCTCTTTGTCTCTCTCTCTCCTCCCTTCCACTCTGTCTAAAAAGCAATAGGAAAAAAATATCCTTGGTGAGGATTAACAAAACAAAATAAAAGAATAGTACTTGCCTAATAGGGCGATGGTGAGAACTAGGTGAATAGTAGACATAACATCCTCACATAGTGCCTGTAACAAAGTGAGTGTACTACAGGGTTAGCTCTATTTCTTCTGGAAAATAATTATGAAATATACAAACCCCACATATTCTTATAATCAAACCAGGCAGAAATCCAGCAGCAGCAGCAGCCAAAAATAAGAAGTGTTTCATTTTTATCCTGGAAAGAAAAGTAACATAATTTTAGATTACTGTCAACTCCTGAGATAAAGTTTCGTAATAAGACTTTTTTAAAACCACTTTTACATATATTTGCATTTCCTGAAAAAAGAAACCAGCAGGACTATTGAAAGGTTTAATATGTTAGTCATTGGGATCAAGAGGTGAAGACAGAACTGTGGTTGGAAGAATAATAGAGTTAATGTCTTAATTCCTGCAACTGTTGAATATGTTACATTATGTGACATGAGAGAATTAAGCAGATGGACTTCAAATTGCTAATCCGCTGATTTTAAAGCAGGGAGAGTATCCTGGATTATCCCTGTGAGTTCAATGTGATCAGGAAGATACTTAAATGTGGAAGAGGGAGGCAGTGTCAATAATAAATCATGAGAAAGACTTGACCAGCCACTGCTGACTTCAAAGATGGAGGAAGGGACCATCACCAAAGAATAAGGGCTCCCTCGGGCAGTAGGAAAAGGAATGGACATAGATCCTGCCTGGACCCTCCCTGCTGAATCCCGATTTAAGCTCGGCCAGGCTCATTTGGAACTCTGGCCTCCAGAACTGTATGATAAGAAATTAGTGTTATTTTACGACACTAAGTTTCTAGCAATTTGTTAAAGTGGCAACAGGAAATTAATATAAAAGCACAAAAAGATTACATTTGAATTCTCTGTTGCCTTACTGGTTACCAGTAAGTTATGTACATGATTTAGAGATATTCTGTAACATCTGATTATTGTCATTGCGAGTCAGGAAAGTCAGAATTAGTATTCCCTCTTCTTTATTTATATTCAATAGAGGTTGCTTTAGGATATGAATAAGTATAGGTTATTAAATTTGGTTGGCACCTTTTTTTTTTTTTTTAACAATTTGTCAAGTTTATTTTTTACTCCATCCTGCTAAGTGATAAGGGACAAAAAAAAAAGGCAAACAATTTTATTCTCATTTTAAGAAAAACTTCCAAAAAACACATTAAGTTTCCCCTGCGCACAGTCAATCATGTTCAATATCATGGGAATTTTGTAAATTACATCAGGGAACGTGCACATGAAAACAATCTTGCCTTTATTGTTCTTTAGTCCTCTTTTTCTTTCCTTTCCTCTCTTTTTCCCTCCAAAATGTCGCATATCCTCAAACCCCAAGATTTGTAGTAATATAGTGACATAGAAGATAAAATAGGCACTCTATTCTATTACTTAACTCTCAAAAAAATGCAGTAAAAAACATAATTTCCCCCCTAAGTTAATTGAAGAAAAATTTAAAAAGAGCTACTTAAATATAATAGGTTGATATACATATACGTATATATATAATTTCATTTATAGCAACATATATATGTGTACTTATTTATACACACATTTATATATTCATAAGGTGTTATTATTTAAGTTAGGCTCCATGATGAGACTGTCTGTAATTTCTGTTGTTGCATTTTCTGAGGAAAGTTTTTTTGGGGTGGTGTGTATGCTCATTATTTTGTTATGATGTTTTATGGTATGCACTAAAGTGGACCTTAATTATACCTCAAAAAGCCTGTTATAAGTGGCTTAAGATGTACCAAAAATATTATTTATTTCACATCAATTAAACCACTGGTATTGACAATTTAAAGATTTTGTCTCTTAAGTCTTTTTTTTCCCCTTATGGACAAATTCACTGCTTAGAGTTACATATAAACACATAATTTTTACAAAATATTGTTTAATACTTTCCCCCAGAATTTCTATCATAATTTATTATGAGCATTATTTTGATTATGTGAATGACTTATACTGTACTTAATGACTTAGACAGTTCTCAGACACAGAGTCAAAAGGTGGGGCCTGAGGGATGCAAAAATGTAGGGAACAGGCAGAGATTGAAGCCAACAGCAATCCTGCAGAAGTAATGAAGAGGCAGACATAGAGATGTTGTGGGGGTGGAAAAACAAGTGGGTCCAAGGTTGAGACTCCAGGGACCCAGACAGCAGCTTATTTCCTAGAGAATAAGGGCAGGGTTTGGGCCAGGCCTCCAGAAAAGTCCAAATGGTTCTCCATTACCTGGAGGTCTGCAAATCTAGGACCTAAGTAGGTCATTTTAACCTAAACATTATAGGTGCTTGTACTGAGATAAAGGCAGCTTTTCTTCTTTTTAATTTTATTTATTGACTTGAGAGAGGGAGAGGGAAAGGGAGAAGTTTTTGGGAGGGAGGGAGGGAGAGGGAGAGAGAGAGAGATGTCAACCTACTGTTCTACTTTCTATGCATTTGTAGGCTGACCTTGGCATGTGCCCTGACTGGAGATGGAACCCATAACCTTGCCATATCAGGATGATGCTCTAATCAACTGAGCTACTGCCAGGGCCAAAGGCAGCTTTTCTGAACAGAGTATTTCAGAAGCAGCAGAGGGATCATCACCTCACTGGCTTTATCATCAATCCCCACTTACACTTATTTTATACCCAATAGGCAATTTCAAGCCAAAACTCTTAAAAATATTTTCAGATAATAATACTAGAAATTTGACAGAGTATTTACATTTATTTCCTTACATGGCTGTTTCAGAATGTATTTTCATTAATATATAAACAGAACTTGGATATTTGCAAGCTATAATTAGTTGAAGGAAAGATCAAAAATGAGAAAGAAAAAAAAAACTGAGGAAAATTGAGTACTGCCCTCTGGCATGCCCTTAGGTACGCATTCTGACAGATTAAAGGGTTAGACCAGGACTGTTTCAGAAAGTACCTACAAGAAGAACAGTCCCAGCCTTGTCTTAGCCAAAGACTTCATAAGAATAGACATTATAAGGAATATAGTGCCAATCTTTTTATCCTCTTGGCCTCAGTGAGTTTGTCAATTAAAAAATTACTAAGGTAGAACTTCCATTTAGTAAAGTACATAAGTATTAAGTGCAGAGATTGATAACTTTGTAAGTATGTACATTCCCATGTAACTACCACCAAAAACAATATATGTAACAGTTTCAGCAGCGAAGTAAATCGCTGGTTTCCCCTTTCAGTCAGTAACTCTCTAGAGTAAAAACCATTTTGATTTCTATAACAATGGGTTAGTTTTATCAGTTTTGAAACTTCATATAAATAAAAAATATATTTTTAATAAATACTCTCTTTTGCTTGAATCCATGTTGAATGTGAAGTTTATTTTTGTTAATAGCTATGTAGTTTTCTACTGTACATTAACAATATAATTTACTTACCCATTCTATTAGTGAACATTAGTGAATAAAACTTCTATGACATGTTATGCATATGTCTTTTGTACATATTATTATTCACTTTTTTTGAGTATATATTCAAGGGTAGAATCATTGGGTCATATGGTATACATATGTTTTCCTTCAGTAGATACCATCAAATCTTTTTCCAAATGATTCATAAAAAATTGTATATTTTTTCTCCCATCTTCATAGCCTCACCCATATTTAGTATTCTGTCTTTTTTTAAATTTATTTTAGATTTTATCCATTATGTTTGTGTAATGGTATATATCACAACTTTTAATTTGTATTTGTCTAATAATGACTATGATATTGAATACATTTCTATATGTTTACCAGCCACTTGGTTACCATCTTTGGTGAAATATCTGTCAAATCTTTTGCCCATTTTTGTAATTAATTTGATTGTATCTTATTGATTTGTAGAAATTCTCTATATGTTCTTGATATGAAGTATTTGTCAATGTATATACTGCAAATATATTTTCTTAGTTTGTGGCTTACTTTTTGAACTCTCTTAATTATATCTTTTGTCAAACCGAAGATCTTAATTTAAATGTCTCCAGTTTAATCTTTCTTTATGGTAACTAGAGGCCCGGTACATGAAATTCATGCACGCGGAGGGGGAGTCCCCTCAGCCCAGCCTGCACCCTCTCCGATCCAGGACCCCTTGGAGGGTATCCCGAGGATTGGGCCTAAACCGGCAGTAGGACATCCCTCTCAAAATCCTGGACCGCTGGCTCCTAATCTGCATGTCTGCCTGGTCAGCTCTACCCCCCCACCCCCCACTGGCCTGTTTT
>NW_005355832.1:1483199-1489969 GCF_000412655.1 Myotis brandtii | reverse complement strand
CCTGGTCGCCCCCAAATGACCCCCCCCTGCTGGCCTGGTTGCCCCTCATGGCATCTCCACCAGCCTGGTCACCCCATGCAGCATAATAATCAGAGCAACTTTAGGGCTTGTGAAGATTATGAATTATGATTGTTGTTGCATTTACAGTTTATAATCAAGGCAATGTCTTTAAAGGACCTCATTGCTTTTAAATGCCCATATTTGGGACAAGCTGCAAAGATTAGCTACATGGTTCAGTGGAGCCATGATCAGATAGCAAAAGCTCTGAAAGGGATAGAGACCCCATGGCCCAGAGGAGAGAGGCAGCTTATCAGCATTATTACATGCAGGCATGCATCCATTCCATAAATATTTATTGCAGTATTAATATGAACCAAGCTCCCTTCTAGACACTGCAGATCCATAGAATAACCGAACATATAAGCCACAATCTCATGCAATTTGTAATCTACTACCTGGCAAATAATGCATACAGTGCATTTATGGAAACTGCACTATAAATACCAGAGAATCTGGGGATTAAAAGGTAAAGAGTCGATTTTCCTATGGAACTTCTTGCTCCGTAGGAAATCTACCTGCAAGATGGGAACATTCTAATATAAATTGGTCCAGAAGTGATGTGGAAGCAACTAACTGCCTTGAAGAGTCCGAAAATACTCAAAGGATATCACACCAAATAGTAAAATACTAAATACTCTAGATGTCATTTGCACTAGACAATGATAAATAAATAAGACTTTTAAAGCAAAGGACATTGTTACCCAGACAGAAACCATATGTGAGTAGAAAATCACTTCAAAACCAGGTATATTCAGTTTTTTTTTACTTAGTTTATTATTCTGAAAACGGCAAATGTCTGTGTCTACGAGTGCATTGCCATTTATAGTGAGGTCTCTGTCTACATGGCTTGCTTGTATCTTTTTTTTTCCATTTTAGATAAGGCCTTTGTTCGTTGGGAGAAAGACGCCGTTATTATTTAATAAAAAATTTCCTCAGATCTTTCCTGAGACAGGCCAATTGAATATCAACAAGAGAACAAAACAAAATAAGGTAAAGAGTGTGTACTCACGAGTTATTTTGTGTTGTGTGTTGAGGTGGAGGGTATAAAATAAAAAACAAGAGAAAGGTTGCAGGCTCTTGAGACGGGAGTTTTCTGGCCTTGCCAAAGTGCTCTTAATGAATGCCTGGAAAACGGTCGGTGGCATCGCTGTACTAAATGTCATTTAAAAATCAATCACCAATAGCCGTAAGCATATTGTTGGAGGAAGATGGTATTAAGCTGGAAGCGTGCCAAGCTCATCCAGAAATCATTAAGCATTTTTCAGAAAGAGAATTTTGTATGATCACTGAAGGAAAACTCACAAATTACTGAGCAACTTACTTTCTCCCCTACTGTAAAAAGAAAGCTGGAAAAGAGTTGCATTACTTTGTCAAACCAGCGCGGTTTATATATTGGAAATGTATGATTTGTCAGTTACGCTTGCCACACTGCTGTTTATCAAGAAGAGTGTTGATTCAACACCAAGTCAAGTGTTTGTGGAAACTTAATTGCTTTGGTTTAACTGTTGGTCCTGTCAATTCCTGGCATTGCTCTACCCAACACAATGCTGTCTGTATTTATGTCATCGATGTCTTCTTATGGAGTTGCCATCCAGCCTCAAATACGTGTTTTTTAAAAAATTGGGAAGTGTTGGAAAGCAAAGAATAACTTGATTGGCATGTGAGCCTCAAGCATGGATGCCAGTTGGCTGCTTCTGCTCACCTCTCTTATTTTCATACATTGTTCTTTTTATGTTTAAGCTTCTTAGCAGAGTAAGAAATAATCTGCAATGGCTTCTTTTCTAAAACCAAAAACCAAGACACATTGGTTTAACATATGATATAACAACATGATAGAATTGATTGGAACTATCCCAGAAAACCCTTGGATGATGGCTGAAGAATAATGTGCTCATAAGCATATCATGTTTGTTAAAATAGATGCCTGTAAAAAAGAAAAAACTGAAGCAAGATAGTAAGAAGCCAGGAAAACTCCTTGGCAAGTGGGATAGGGAAACTGAGACAATAGCTGATTCAAACTTGCCCCATCCAGTACCCTGACTCACCTGCCGCCTTCGCCCTTGCACAGCACTCCTGTAAGCATTAAGCCCTCAGGACAATGAGGTTCTCATCAGCATCAAATAATCTTAGGAACAAAGTCTCCGGTCTGCTGACCACAGAGACAGAGTTTTGAGCAAACTATAGAGATAACATCTAGGCATCTGCTGTGTTTCAGCTCCAGGCCCAGAAAAGCAGCAAAACCAGATGGAGCGATGCCATGGCTGGCATCTGGGCCAGATACAATGACCAGTGACCCCTTACTTTGCACCAACCAATCGGTAGAGACCAGGACTCGGACCCTAGAGCTCATGTTGATGGATCAGCATATTAAAGGACACCCCTGGAAAGCCTATGAGTATTCTATTGAAATCCTCACCTGAGGCATCCTCTAAAATCCCTGTCTTTAGAAAACAGATCATAAGCCTTAAGACAAAGGACCCAGTGCCTGCTCTCTCTCTAGAGCATGGTCGGCAAACCTCGGCTCGCAAGCCACATGCGGCTCTTTGGCCCCTTGAGTATGGCTCTTCCACAAAATACCACATGCGGGCGCGCACGTACAGTGCGATTGATACTTCGTGGCCCATGCACAGAAGTCGGTATTTTGTGGAAGAGCCGGTATTTTGTCTGTAGGTACGCATGTTTGTTTTCTTTTTTCTAAGCTTTAAGGGTCCCCATGAGACTTGCAACCAGGGGAGCAGTGGGCAGTGGTAGCTCATCCTGGTCTCACCCCCTGACCCTGTTTCCAAGGGCCCTTATTTTGCCTCTGTAATTTGTTTCCTGAGTCCTCCCAGCCCAGCTGGTTTACTTTGTCTGCCTCTGTGACTTTCTTTCTATGAGACCAAGGCAGCTCTCTGAACAGCCTGCTCAAATCTCTTCCAATGTACTTTTGTTTTGCAAGCTAAATTAACGTCCTCTTGTGCTAGAGTTCTTGGTTCTGCATTCTTTCTTTGCCAAACTCAAGAACCAAGAGCTGACATAGCCCATAACAAAATCTTAAAAAAATTATGTCACTAGAAGGTGGCTACCAAAACTTAAAAAACACACACAAATATTTAAACACAGTAAAAGAAGAAGCCAGCATCCAGATAGGAAACATAATTATAAAATGATACATCTATAAAAGCAGTTGCATACATCATGGCTATAACATCTTGAGGGCAAGATTCAACCTATTAACTTGCCCAATCAGTCCATTTGAAGCTGATTGTTTCTTTATACTGCTCAGTGAAATTGTGTTCATGCTGCAAAGTTCTCTGTATTGCAAGGCTATCCACCTCTAAACTTGCCTGGAAACTGGGGCTCGCACACCTAAAAATTCTTTAGACCCTAAGAAATCCAAACATCTGTCATGCACAGAATAAAGTGAAAGTAATTTTTTGAATTTGAATTCAACTCTGGAAAAGGGAGAGACCTTCCTATCTGGATTATGCAGCACTAGAATTGGTACTTTGATATCTTAAAATCTAGAACCTACATGACAATATGGGCTTTAACTTCCAGAAAAGAGTGACTTAGAAGTAAATTGTTAGTGACTCATTTTAAGTATTTGGTTTCTTTCCTTTAGGATGAACATTAGCAAATCCTGAAATAAATCTCTAATGGGTTATGCTTCAATAATGACAATATTTGTCAAGGCACTTTATACACTACAATTTCCTACATACTTACTGAAATAAAATATAAGTAAATAAAATAATTCTATTGTCATTATTGTTATTTTTATTATTATTATCATCTGAACACCAACTATCATTATAATTGCATTTGTGAAGGTCTGTATTTCTGCTGTGGCCAACAAGACCAAGTTCCCCTCAAATTTAAGAAATCATTAATAGTATGAAATTTTTAAGTGAGAGACAAAAGGGAAGATAGTCTTATGTATCTTCCACAAAGGGCTTTCCTAAATCTAAAAGGAGGAATGACTTGGGAATTCCTCTGTTTAGGAGCGGGGAGTGAAATGTGCTGTAACTTGAGCAGTGCCAAGGAGAAGGACAGATGGATGAAGAGATCGCCAGGCAGATGGTGCCAAGAACAGCAGCTGCTGGGAGTGATTGCTGAGCAGGTGGTGTGATGGCATAGGCCACGACAGCCATCAGCGGTGAGAAGTCTAAGTTCACCTTAGAAGATTCTGGAACAGCTGTCCTGAACCTGGTACAAAATGAAGTCATTAATTTCAGTGACCATTTGTTAGTGTGCACTGGTGTTGAGTGTTAGCTAAAGACAACCAACGGTTATTGATCAGAAGTATGCCTCTCTAAAAATACAGTCATTGATTGCATATTTCCAGTAATCTGATTGAGTAAAGCAAATATTACTGAGTGTATACTTTCAGTAATAAGGAGAGCTAATATTTCACATCGGGCATTATTATTGATGTTTTTTTAAGTACTACTAAATTACATAATTTATTAAGCCTTACAGCTAGTTTTCCTTAAGGTATGGAAACCTTCAGATGTATAAGAAACGCATGAGATAATGGCTAAAAAAGTATATGTTTCTGGGGTTTTTCCTAAAACGGTTCACTCATACGTTCTAAGAGTAAAGTTCCAAATCTGTAACTAACAGGCTTCTGTAGGGATTCTCATGCACACTAAGTGTAGAGTCCCCACCTTAAGGACACTGGGGGTGTGGGGGGTAGGGGACTAGAGAAATGAAACTCTTTATCAATAGGTAGAGTTGCAAATGAAAGGACCTATTTGTCTTCTGTATATGGAAATTCCGATGGGATACTTATGAATTTCATTTAAGGCTAGATCCAAATGCTTAAATGCTCTTTCTCCAGGTTTCTGCCAGCTTGTCTCTGCTGGACTGCTCTCTACAGACTATCAGGGTTTACTTTCTGAACAACTTCTTTACTCATCCCTGAAAATGGCTCCATTCGTACTTGGGTTATTTGCTATAATTCCCAGGTCTACAAAGGCAAGTGTAGTGACAGGAGAGATATGTAAATATGGATCTAGCTAGGAAAAAAGATGGGGAGTGGGCCTGAAGAATCAACAGAGATTGTTACTGGGATATTTATTTATTTATTTATTTATTTAAGTCTGTGTGGATTCATGCACTGACCCAAAGAAATGCATGAACAGGAATTTGCAGAATAGAAAGAAAAATTGTTGAATACTGAATTGGCAGATAAGCCCTGACTTACTGAGGGAATGTAGGTTACAGAGTGTAGTGGACAAATCTCAAGACCCCCTGGGGTTAGGGTGTTGAGTCGTGCTGGGAGCTGATTGCTTCGAGGTGAGGATTTTTCTGAGGTCTGACCCTACATCCCTCTGATTGGTCTCACAGGAAAGTATCCAGGAGGTTTTCTACCTTAGCGCTCAGGAGCAGAAACATAACTTAAGTCAAGATGTTATTTTTAGGTTCAGGCTACTGTTTTCTGTTGCCTTGGGAGTTGCTGATCCTCTGGGGGAAAGGTTAGGTCTCTGGGGGCGGTTAGGAGGGGAAATAAGTTTTAGAACTAGGATTTAAAACTAAATTTAATGAAAGGCATACTAGGTTTCAAGAATAGATCAAAATACTCATTGCTAAAAATATTGGAATCTTATTCTTGAGGAAATTAAAACATGAAAGATTTACGTAGGCAAGTGGCAGTCTTAGTCATTTTAGAAAGCTCACCTTTATCCACCTTCTTATTCTTAGGTACAAATATTGTTCAAAAACTCCCTGACATCTTAACAAAGGAATATTAAGAATGAAACTCCTATCACACCTCCATTTTACTTCCTCAAAATGTTTTTATTTTTAATGGACAAAGGGATAAAAACAAATATTTTCTAAAAATTTCATATGAGATCGGAAAAACCAAGATGGCGGCATAGGTTAACGCCGGAGTTTGCTGCCTTGAACAACCACTTCAAAAATACAACTAAAATGAAAGGCATACTAGGTTTCAAGAATAGATCAAAATACTCATTGCTAAAAATATTGGAATCTTATTCTTGAGGAAATTAAAAAATGAAAGATTTACGTAGGCAAGTGGGTCTTAGTCATTTTAGAAAGCTCACCTTTATCCACCTTCTTATTCTTAGGTACAAATATTGTTCAAAAGCTCCCTGATATCTTAACAAAGGAATATTAAGAATGAAACTTCTATCACACCTCCATTTTACTTCCTCAAAATGTTTTTATTTTTAATGGACAAAGGGATAAAAACAAATATTTTCTAAAAATTTCGTATGAGAGCCAGAATTGATAATTCTGCAATGTTTTAGTTATAGACAAGAGTAGTAAAGTGTATTGCCCACATTAAGAAGAAGAAGAAGAAGGAGAAGAAGAAGAAGAAGAAGAAGAACAACAACAACAACAACAACAACAACAACAACAACAAGAACCAAAGAAAGAATGCTATTCATGTAATTCAAATAAGGATTTCTAGCTGTGCCTTGCTGGGAAACTTGATTTTACCTGATATTCTGTCACTCAAAGATGCCCCATCTTAAAACTGATTTCCCCTGTGTCTTGACCAAACTAACAAGATATAAAAGATTAAAAGATTTCAAACAGCCCTTGGGTTTTTAACAATCCTATCTAATAATAGAGAAAAATGGCAATTAACTGTAACTTTGCTACCCTTCCCATTGGCTAATCAGCGAGATATGCAAATTAACTGCCAACCAAGATGGCGGCCGGCAGCCAGGCAGCTGAAGCGAACAGGAGGCTTGCTT
>NW_005355832.1:1472521-1482441 GCF_000412655.1 Myotis brandtii | reverse complement strand
TGTAATAATCTGAACAATAAAGATTTAATTGAAAAAATAAAAAGACTTTGATGAAACAAACAAAAAAAAAATTTCATATGAGACCCAGAATTGATAATTCTGCAATGTTTTAGTTATAGACAAGAGTAGTAAAGTGTATTGCCCACATTAAGAAGAAGAAGAAGAAGGAGAAGAAGAAGAAGAAGAAGAAGAACAACAACAACAACAACAACAACAACAGCAACAACAACAACAAGAACCAAAGAAAGAATGCTATTCATGTAATTCAAATAAGGATTTCTAGCTGTGCCTTGCTGGGAAACTTGATTTTACCTGATATTCTGTCACTTAAAGATGCCCCATCTTAAAACTGATTTCCCCTGTGTCTTGACCAAACTAACAGGATATAAAAGATTAAAAGATTTCAAACAGCCCTCGGGTTTTTAACACTATAAGATAAATAGCTCTCTATTATTGAGTGTTTATAATATGTTAACTCCCACTACAATCCTACAGGGAGGCGCTATAATCATTCTCCTTTTTCAGATAAAGCTATCTGAGATTGTAAGATATTAGATAACCTGGCCAAGATCACATAAGAAGTAAATTATAAAGACAGGACTAGAATGCTTTCTGTTTGATCTCAAGACATTATTTTAATCACGATGTCCATCATGCCAGTGACAATAAATTTTATCCTCAAATTCCTAATTTATAACACTATTCAGTAAGGTAGCTGAGAATACAAAATGAATTACACATAAAGTGACTAAGGCAATATTTAAGCACCTTAACTGCAACATGTGAATTGTTGAATCACTGTGGCTTTGGAAGAAACAGTCAAAGCATTGCTAATTAGTTTGTTTATATTCTTAGGCCAAGAAATAACTCATATTATGTTTGCTCACAGTTTAATGGTTAAAGATGCTTGTATGCCCACTAATGTCGGGGGGGTGAGGGAGGGGCAGAATATGAGGCAGTAGCTGGAATATTTGGTGAGCTCTATTGTTACTCAATATTTACAACCAACAAAATCATGTTTTGATTTCAAGAAAGGGTTATCATGATATAAATCTTAATTTTACCTCAAATATAAGCATAATTATATCAATATTTAAATTAACGGGGAAAATTCAACCAAATTTTCTTTAAGCTTTATATAATCTACTTTAGTTTTATAAAATTTTCACTTTTAAATGGTACTCAAATGACAGATTTTTAAAGAAGTAATTCTGACATTTATATGTCTTTATTTTTACAGCTAGTTGTAAATTACTCAGCTTTTCATGTAATGTAATGAGATTTTATATTCCTGGTGTTAAAATCTGAAAAACTGAACTGATTAAATCAGAGGGGTTTTTTTTTCTGCCTTCTTTTCTTTTTAAGAACCATGTTTTAGTTATAATATGATTCATAATTAGCAAAATGCCACCAGAATCTCCTTTAAAAAATACAGGGTCTAAATGAAGAATACCAATGCAGTCACTTTTTATTTATAATATTAATGATAAACTTTCTATATAACACCCAGTTATACCTGAGAAAATTTTCCTCTTGCCTCTTATTAAAGTTGTAATTCTGGTATTTCCTTCTCTTTTGACTTTTAAGAGCACATTATAAAATTACTAGAGGCCCGGTGTACAAAATATTGTGCAGGGTCTAAATGAAGAATACCAATGCAGTCACTTTTTATTTATAATATTAATGATAAACTTTCTATATAACACCCAGTTATACCTGAGAAAATTTTCCTCTTGCCTCTTATTAAAGTTGTAATTCTGGTATTTCCTTCTCTTTTGACTCTTAAGAGCACATTATAAAATTGCTAGAGGCCCGGTGTACAAAATATTGTGCATTGTGTGTGTGTGTGTGTGTGGGGGGGTGTCCCTCAGCCTGGCATGGGCCCTCTCACAGTCTGAAACCCCTCGCTCCTTACTGCCCGCCTACAGCATAGGTGGGAGAGGCTCCTGCCACCCCGCTGCGCTCGCCAGCCATGAGCCCGGCTTCTGGCTGAGCAACATTCCCCCTGTGGAAGCACACTGATCACCAGGGGGCAGCTCCTGCATTGAGCGTCTGCCCCCTGGTGGTCAGTGCATCTCATAGCAACTGGTCGTTCCACTGTTTGGTCAATTTGCATATTAGGGTTTTATTATTTAGGATGGTTAATATTTTACAAATATGTGATCAACCCAATTAAGAACTTACTTTGCCCACAAATTTTCCTGGCTCATTACATTATATCTGTATATAAGAACCATAACTAAGGAAATGATTTTAATTCTAAAAATTCCTATAAGAATAACTTATTTTTCTGGCAGTGTTCATGAATACTTGCAGATATGCCAAACATAAATCATGAGAATGTGCTATTTATCTGGATATTAGACCCAGAACGGGTTATTTTCAGGATTTAGCAGATGTGAGGCGATGACACAGGTCATATTCCCAGCTAGACTTGGCAATCCTTTGAGTAATAGAAGACAAAACTTGTTAACCTTGACTTCGGCTAGAATGCACCCCTATATTTTATTTTCCTCACTAGCACATAAGCAGGAACAACTTCTGTTGTCTTCTTAAGCCAATGACTATATCTAATTCTAAAGGTAAAAAACCAAAGTAGTAGGTTATATTTAACACCCGTGTTACGTGTAAACTGCCTCTTCGGGGACTTTATAGACAGCGGGGACATCTGACATGATGAAGGTGTTTAGACAGAAAGACATTATACTCATAATTTTATGCAGTCCCTTTGATACTGTTAAATAACCTGGTTATTATTTAACAGAAAAGGAACCAAGGGGAGACTAGATGATATAGGCATGCCATTTATACAGCTTTGCCAGGAAGCTGCAGTTAACATTCTCCAGTTCTGTTCCCCCAGATCAATGGGGAAGGGACTAGACGAAGGCAGTTTAGACCCATGCCCAGTAAGGTCTGGGTGACGTGGGAAGATGCTTATCTGCCAATCACACCTGAGAGCAAGTCAGTGGCTAGAATAGGTGTGGCCACTGCGTGGGTGCAAAATCTGAAATACTTAACTCCTGAGCAAAGAAAGTTCTCTCTCTTGCCCTCTTGCACTCTTGGCCCTCTTGTTCTCTTGGGACTCCTGCTGCAGGGGGCACACTCCCCTATATTCATTGTGAGCCACGTGGGACCCACACAATGGACGAATGGACTGTAATTAGCCTAATGCCACATGGGACTCAGCTCCCCCATGGAACAGAGACTCTTGACACTGGCTTTGCTTTTGGCTCTGCTGGAGCCCCAGCTGCATATTTTCCAAGACTGGTTTAAAGACAATGGGACTTTGGAAACCGAGAAATATAATTCCATGCACATAAAAACCCTTCATTCTCCCATGTGAGACTTAGAAAATTCCTTTTCTAAAGATATCACAAGAACCCCACTCCCACTAGGAATTCCACCCACCCACCCAAACTCTGGCAACACCTTTATGCCTAGATGATCTCTGTTACTATCATGACCAGTTAACCGAGAACTTGTTTCTCCTTATTTTCTGCTTATAGACATATAAGTATAGTCATTATAAGCCCACTTATTTTAGGGGAACTAATTCTAAAATACCTTTTCTAAAATAAGAGATTTTTCAATGTATGCAAAACAAATTCACTTCACTGTTTTAAAAAATCCATTAATTTGCTCTTAATCTACTAATATGAGTTAACAGTCCCAAAATGACATTGTAGATTTGTTTTGAAGAAAGCTATAAAAAGAAACACAAACTTATGTGACTTGCTTTTCTTTTTGTAATCAACTGAGCTTTGTCCATTCAGAGGGATTTTCTTAGTAACCAACTTTCTAACATGCTTTTCATTCTTCATATAGGTAACTCAAAAAATATGTTTACTATGTCTGAACTTAGCTAGCAAGATAGACTCAATATAAGTTTAAGCCTCAGGTGAAGTACGTGAAGTTCCCTCCTTCTTCCCTCTTATTGTTCTCCTATTTCTTCTGGGCTTTCTTCCTCCTCCTTTATTTTGTAAATATAGACCTTTTACTACTCCCAGCCCCCTTGTCTTATGGAAATGTATCCTTCTGCAGCTCTGTAGCCCTGTGTTTTTCCATTGACCCTTTAATTTTTAAAAATTTCCGATTGGAGGACTAAACCTGCCTATTTCACCCCTAAAAACTCCTTTCATGAGTATACCTATAATGTGAAGACTTTATTCTGCAGTCTTAAATATGTAACAATTTTGCAAAATGTTTTGTAAGCAAAGTATATATTCAGAATACCTCAGTACCTGAACTTTGACTGAAGGAAATCTATACTAATAAAAGGGTAATATGCTAATTAGACCAGGAGACCCTTCCCGACAAAGCCTGGTGGCAGGGCCAAGGCAGAGGCAGTTAGTGAGCAGTTAGGAGCCAGTGGTCCCGGATTGCAAGAGGGATGTCTGACTGCCGATTTAGGCTCGATCCCACAGGGATGGGGCCTAAACTTGCAGTTGGACATCCCCCGAAGGGTTCCAGATTGGAGAGGGTGCAGGCTGAGCTGAGGGACACCCCCCATGCACAAATTTTGTGCACTGGGACACTAGTCCTATATAATAAAAGCCTAATATGCAAATTGTTCAACCAGGATTTCGACCGAGAGTTCGACCGCTTGCTATGCCATGTGCTGACCACCAGGGGGTGGTGTGGAACATGGCTTGCATCGGTGACATGGCTCTGGCAGCAGGTGGCCCGGTCCCAACCCATCACCCCACAGACAGCAACCAGCGGTGGCGGCAAAGGGCAGGTCTGCCACCTGGCTCCCAGGTGCTGAGGGAGCCGGGCAGGGGGCCTGGCCCCAATCGAATTGCCTCACAGGCGGGATGGTGGAGCAAGTGAGGGGGTGGTGCCATTTATGGGTTAAATATCAAGAATCAGTGCTGCCAGCCTGG
Source organism: Myotis brandtii (assembly GCF_000412655.1). Lineage (NCBI taxonomy): Eukaryota > Metazoa > Chordata > Mammalia > Chiroptera > Vespertilionidae > Myotis > Myotis brandtii. Next base: position 1,477,558 of record NW_005355832.1, on the reverse strand, counting down.
GGGCATGAGCTGGGGCCCGGTCCCCATAGGCCACCCCGAGGGACCTCACCCATGCATGAATTTGTGCACCAGGCCTCTAGTAGAGAAATAACATATACTTTTAAAGTAATTTTATGATAATACTGATGAATATGATATTATTTATCATTTTGTATCTTGGCTGCCAGATACTCAGCTAGCTGCTTTATCTGTAACTCTTACAACAACTCTTCAGTGAAGTTGCTTGAAAGAAGAAAGAGGTTTAGTAGTTACCCAAGATCACATAGCTATGGCATTCTTGAGCTAGGATTGTAATCCAGTGTTTTGTACTTTTCTACTCATGATCTTTCAGCACATGATATTATCTTATCTTATGGACATTTTTTCCCCTCAATATTATACTTTTAAGTCTAGACACCATCATTTTGATGGAAACTAAAAGAGTCTTGCTTTCAGTTAATAAATTATAGATTGGCATGTAAACCAAAATGACATTGGAGAGGCATAGTTAATTCTATATGTTGAAAGCTCATTGAATTTTTTTCCACCTAATAAGATTTAATCTTTTATTTTAAAGCAATTTTATAAAGCATCTTGATACTTAAAATATTTAATCTCTAAGTGGTGACATTTGTTATTAAGAATGTCCAGACTGACATGTGAGCACCAACTTTTGACATCATTTTGTGAATCTAATTTTACAGAAAGCTCTTATTATTCTTTGATTTGTACTTTTACTATCAGTGTATTCATCAAGTCACATTATTTCCCAACAGAGTATTATATATATTTTATTAATTTCAAAGAGGAAGGGATAGGGAGAGATAAGAACATCAATGAAGAGAGAGAATCACCCATCAACTGCCTCCTGCACACCCCTTATTGTGGATCAAGCCCACAATCCGGTCATGTGCCACGACTGGGAATTGAACTGTGACCTCCTGATTTGTAAGTCAATGCTCAACCACTGAGCCACACCAGCTGGCCCCAACAGAGTATTTTAAATTTGGTATCTGTAGTAATACATTTACATGCAATTTTAACTCATTTCTTTCAGCCTGGCAGCTAAAAGGGAAAGAGATGGCAGGACAATAACAAGAGTTTGGAGATAGAAAGTATTTATTATGAGTCCTGTTTGAACACGATGAATAATTATAAAAAGATGTAATTTTATAATGAAATGAATTAAGTCTGACGATTGAGTTCTCCTTTTTCTCATTTGAGACATCTCATCAAAGCAGTGTAACCTTCAATAGCCAACAAAGGGCTATTGCTAACTCAATGATCTCTTTTATTTCTTATGATCCCAACTTTACCCTTCAAGGGAACTAGTCTTGCTGATATGTAAAATTTTGGGGAAATGAAAACAAGAAAGTAAAACTGAATATGGATATTATTTAAGAAAAAAAAAAAGGGATGGCAAATAGCTTCACTTATGCTAGAAGCCTATGATACAAAACCTAGATTTAACACCTAGCCTAATTGCAATTTCAAACTTCTCCAGAAATGCAACATTAATCAACCAGTTGGCATTTTCTGGTCAAATACTAATTAAGTCATATGGGTCCTATCCATTCCCCACAGAAAGAAGAAGCAATCTGCATGATATAACCTTTGCTTGTCCCTTTACCCCAAAAAGATTTCTTGGCTTCAAAGCAATTCTTTCTTTTCTTTTGCTAATAGCTCCCTGCCCCACCCTTCATCCTATAAAAGCATTCCATTTTGTCCAAGCCATCAAGTGCCCTTCTAGTGGCTAGATAAAATACTGCACTATTCATGAATCTTTTAATAGAGCCAATTAGATTTTTTAGTTTACTGGGCTGAATGTTGTTTTTAACAGCATGTAAATCTTGGTATTTTAGAAGGAAAGACCAGACTTCTAAGAAAAATAGGGTTGGAAATCACAACATAATCCCTTTATAAAAATGTGTTTAATTTTTAAATAAATAGACTATAGAAAGGATAAAACTGGGAGCATCTGAGAAAAATATTGACACATAAAATCTCTGTGACATTTTCTGTCAAAGGCAATCTGGAAAAGACATATGGAGTGGTGGCAGATGCTATGTAATCAAAAAGAAAAAAAACAAAGTCTTTATCTACATATTTCAAAGGCATTATTAAGGGTAGAGCACATACATTTCAGGAGAGACAGAAGAGAGAAGTGAGTTCCTGATGGCTGAGAATCCCCCAAATGGTAGTCACTTAAATTCAAAAAGTACTTATTGAATGCTGGACAAACTCTCACTATTGGCTTACATATATAGAAACAACTTTGTGTGTTCTCTACAAGCCAGAAAATAATTAAATATCAGTTATGATGTAATCATTTTCATGGCTTTCTCATTTTCTTAAAGTTATAGTTTCTTTCTTATACTTTTGTTATTTTTTTACATTTGTCATCCATTTTAAATTATAAGAATGAATATTAATGATTTAATTTAATAGCTATTTATAGAGTCTTTAGTCTGTGAAAGTTAATATACCAGGTTCAAGTGTCTATGAGATAGAAAATTCCTCAAAGAAAAAGATGCAGTATAGGTAAAAATAGCAGGTGGTTAGTACAGCAAAAGTTGTATCTTAGTTTGTGCTTCACTTAAAATTTAACTCTGCTCTATTCAGAGTAGACACTTTAAAAGACTTGTTGACTGAGTGAATGAATGGTTCAAACTTATTTATACACATTTTGCCACATTCTCATTAAAAGAACTAGCATGCAACATTTTGTGTATGGCCACAGTGAAATTTTGACTTGTGTTAGTCTTATACATAAGATCAATACATAAATACCTGAAATTTATTCTTTCCAATGAAGAAAAAATTATTCTTCCTATTTTGGTTTCTGCAACTTTAAATTGAACAAACCAGCAATAAATTTGATTCATACTGTTGGTGGCAAAAACAGTATCAGAATGTTACTGGCAATTTGACCTCTAGGTAGCAAACCTTGGTACTTGAGCTCTGGCTCAGAAAAAATTCAGAGCCAAGAATCAAATACCAGCAAAAGTTTATTAAGAAAGTCACAGAGGTAGGCCTGACCAGCATGGCTCAGTGGTTGAGTATTGACCCATGAACCAGGAGGTCAGGGCACATGAACAGGTTGCTACTCAACCCCTGGTAGGAGGCATGTAGGAGGCAATGGATCGATGATTCTGTCTTATCATTGATGTTTCTAACTCTCTCTCCCTCTCCCTTCCTTTCTCTGAAATCAATAAAAATTTTAAAAAATTTAAAAAAATAAAAAGAAAGTCAAAGAGGTAGAAGAAGCAAGACATGGAAATGAGACAGAACAGTGAGCCAGGACAACTGAAATAGAGAAACTGAGATAGATAGCTAACCAAAATGACAGAGCAATTACAGAAGATACAATGGTCACCTCCCTAGAAATAACATCTAGGCCTCAGTTGAATTTCAGCTACAGACCCAGAAAAGCAGCAAAACCAGGTGGGCTATACCAGGACCAGCTGCAATGACTATCGACCCCCTGCCCTGACCGTGACCAATCAGTGAAGACCAAGACCCTGAAGGAGCACACCTAGAAAACTGATGAATATTCTGTTGGAACCCTCCCTGGAGACCTCCCCTAAGGCTCCTGCCTGTGAGAAATATATAGAGCCTCAAGACAAAGGGCCCAGGGGTGCTCTCCCTCTGGGAAGCAGCCCCTGCCGTTCCCTTTCCCATCTTCTTCCCCCACAGGCATACGTATGCTTAATCCTAAAGGACCCCATGAGGCTTGCAACCAGGAAGCCATGGGCAGTGGGCAGTGACAGCTCCTCCCAGGCCAACCTCTGAACCTGATCCCAAGGCCCTCTTTTCTCTGACTTCCCAGGGAGCTAGGGCAGCCAAGCTTAGGCACCCCCGCTGCTTCTTCTATGCTAAGCCCTTCCTTGTTTAACTGTCCCCAGCTTTAATAAACATTCCCTCATAGTCACCTGGACTTCTGTTGTGAACTTTTTCCTTCATGAAGTCAAGAACCCACACACTACTGGCTGGTCCTAGCAGACCCGCCAAGGGTCAGGTTCCCTTTCTGGTCACAAAAAAAGTGAGCCAGCTGGGCTGTGTGAGCTCAGGGAATTAAGTTACAGAGGCAAAAGTAGGGCCCTTAGAGTTTAGGAGAAAGAGAAGAGGCAAGGAAAATACCCTGGGGGAAGGGAAGAGGGAAGGGAATGGGCATGTTCCATGTGCTCCATAGAGACAGCTACACTGGATCCTCTGTCTTGAGGATATTTACCTGAAAGTCTCAGGGGAGAATCCCAATAAAATATTCATCAACTTTCCAGATGTGTTCTTTTGGGTCATGGTCTCTACTGATTGGTTCGCAGCAGGAGAGGGGATCACTAGTCATTGCAGATGGTTCTAATGTCAGCCATGGCATCAACTTGTTCGATTTTACTGCTTTTCTGGGCCTGGAGCTGATATATCACTGAGGCTGACCAGCAATATGCTGGGGGAGGAAAGGTTGCCCTGGAACAAGGTCTTTGTTTTCCCAGTTTTGCCTGTTAGGCACTCGGAGCGTTCAGCCCCGGTGACCTTCTGTAACTGGCCCATAGTTCTTGCTCTTCTCAAGTCTGTCTAGCTGCCTACCACAATACTATGGCTTATTCCGAATATTCATATTACAAATTTAAGTGTGTTTTTTTTTTAAGTAAAGCAATAAAATGATTTAGTATGGTATTAGATTCTTAAAACCAACATTTTGTATATAAAAAAACTAATTGATGATGCTTTAAAATATTTTTACAGAGAAAGGTAAGGTATTTTATAGATTAAAATATTTTAAAAGATAAAGACAATTGTACTTTATTAATAGCATTCTGAGCATGTTTTTTGTTGAAGAATTATACACCCAAGAATTACATATTCAAGTCTCAGAATCCTTTATTTATTTTTTTAAAATATATTTTATTGATGTTTTACAGAGAGGAAGGGAGGGGGATAGAGAGTTAGAAACATCCATGAGAGAGAAACATCGATCAGCTGCCTCCTGCACACCCCCTACTGGGGATGTGCCCGCAACCAAGGTACATGCCCTTGACCGGAATCGAACCTGGGACCCTT
>NW_005355832.1:1441144-1471372 GCF_000412655.1 Myotis brandtii | reverse complement strand
CTTTCCTCCATTTCTGTCATTTGTGTCCTTTTTCTTTGTCTCCGCATTTTTTATGCTTCCCTGTGTTGATAAAGTGGTTTTCTGTGCTAAGTGTCCTCTAGGGCCCAGTGGTTCAGCCTCCCCAATTACCTGAGGAGGACACTCTTGATGCACCCCCTTGTGGTCTTTGTTCACAGTCTTGTTGTAATTAAGCCTTGATTGTTGTAGTTATCACTGGGAGGAATTGACCTCCAGGCCAATTGTCTGTGAGAATCAGCTGTGTCTGCAGTTGGAGAACTTCTGTGCTGGAGACACCCCTCCGGGGCAAGACTTGCTTCAATGGGGCTTTGGTGCTCACTGAGTCTGCCCCCTGAGTGTGTCCTTTATGGTTCCACGGAGCTGCAAACTGGATGGTCCCACTCTGACCTCTGGGTACACTCCAAGTCTCAGAATCCTTTAAATGATAATCACTATATATATCTACTGATAGATGATAGATAGATAGATAGATAGATAGATGATAGATAGATAGATAGATAGATAGATAGATAGATAGATAGATAGATCCCAATAGGTATGTTTTGATATTTAAAATATTGTATTTACGGGTTAAATATCTTTTTTTGTTAAATATCTTTTTGTTGTTATTACTCCTCACCCAAAGATATTTTCCCATTGATTTTTAGAGAGAGTGAAAGGGAAAGGGGAGAGACAGAGAGAAGCATCTATGTGAGAGAGACACATTGATTGGTTACTTCCTGCATACACCTGAGGCCAGAGGTTGAGCCTGCAACCAAGGTATGTGCCCTTGAATAGAATCGAACCCAGGACCCTCCAGCCAATGCTCTATTTACTGAACCAAACCAGCTAAGGCTGAGTTAAATATCTTAGAACTGTAAAATATTCTGTGTACCAACTTTACCAATTATTTTCCATGTCTCTCCACACTTTTATCTAGAAATCCCATGCTCAGATAAATATGCTTTTATTGTATTCTTTCTGATAGTTGGATTTTGCAGTAGACAAAAATTATTGTAATGTACCAAGTTATAAAAATATATTTAAAAATGCTTTTCTTTTGATAAATGTTATAGATAAATCACACTGAATCCCTATACTCAGAACACACACGACAGATGAAACATTATTAGTACATGTTTAAAAAGACATAACCATGCTTATGAGCAGAATATCTTTATCTGAGGAGCAGAAATGAAATGACCTTCCAGAAGAACAACTGGAAGAGGAAGCCTATAGGGCTGCCCTACTGGAAATGATTCTTAGCATCTTTTATTTAATTCCTACAAGAAGCAGCTCTAACAATATTCCACTCACTGTGAGGGAACAGAGCACTAGGTCTTCAAATGGGGGCTGGAGATAGCTTTGTCTAGGGTTAGGATCTATATCTTATAATGAACAATATCTCTGGAGGGCCAAGGAAGGACCATGAATATCCCTCCACCAAGAACTGGGCCAAATGGCATACTGACTCTGGAAATGGATTGGTTACATCTTTTTTTTTTCATCCTCACCCAAGGACATGTTCATTGATTTTGGAGAGAGAGGAAGGGAGAAAGAGAGAAAGAGAGAGACAGAGAAACATCCACATGAGAGAGAAATATAAATCAGTTGTTTCCTATACATTCCGCAACCAGGGAACGAACCCAAAACCTAGGCATGTGCCCTGGCTGGGAATCTAACCCACAATCTTTTTGGTGTATGGGATGATGCTCCAATCAACTGAGTCACCTTGCCAGGCTGGTTATATTTTAAGACAACAATTCAGAAACAGGAATATAAGAGCTGGTTTTCACTTGAGAATCCTGAGGTGCAAAGCAAACAAACAGTGAGGAGTAGGCATGGAGAGAAAACCACAAATTAGCCAAGAGATTCCTTCCCCAAATAAGGCTTCCATAAAAAAAAAGAATTAATTTAATGGAAGGATCCCAATAAGAGATCACCCCCAAAGTAACAAATAAAAGTGTAATCTAAGAAGAAATTAAAATAAAACTGAATTAGCTTCTCAAAAAATAACTAGCATTCTAAAAATAAATGGAAGGCTATGAAGCAAAAACAGTTGGATATGTATCAAGTTGGATATGGAAAAAGAACACATTAGTAATCTCAGCAACAAGAAAATACAGTTACTCAAAGATAGATCCCTCGTTTGCAGAAGGAATATTTGGCTATTTCAAAATCGAACAGGTGGAGATTATTTTGTCCTGAAAGAGTCTGGGATTTCACAGGGTTATTACCCACTAATTGATCTCTGGTTAGGATCACTCTCAACAAAGCCTTGAAGCTTCCTGGTAGGAAAAAAAAAAGAAGCATTAAAATTAGATGGCAGCTTCCTGAGTAAATGAGGTATTTTCCCCCTCATCCAGACTAACAGTCCCAAACCTATCAATGTTTGGAAAAGCCTGAATTGGTATGACTTCCCTGTGAGGAACAGAGCTAGCAGAAAAAAAGCGCAGCATATATGTCACACATTTAAGCCAATGTCAAGTAAAATGCCTATGCCTTTAGAGTGTTTAATACCTAAGGTCCCAGCTCTCATCTACTTGAAATAGCCATGAATCATAGCCTTCTACCCAGCTCTGACCATCTATTATCACTTGCAGGGTCCTCCAGGTTAAATGGGCCACTACTATTTCATCTAGAAAAAAAGAAAAAGTCATCTCTCAACTGGCCATTGACGTACACTTTTTACATTGAAGAATGTAGTTATTGCAACAGCTGAACTGGTTACCGAACATTTGTTCAAGCATTTTATGCATACATGACTCTACTTAATGCTAAGCAAGAAGAAACACGTAGGTGCAGCCCATGTAGGCCCTCAGGGCGTGGGTTGTGTGCCATGTTGGAAATGTTGGTGAGCCAAGAAGCTGTCAGCACCACGCTTGCCGGTGCCAAGAGAGGTCTGAGCAGACTGCTCAGCGTTGGCACTCTTCCTTCCCCGACAGAAATACTGATGATGAGATGGACACCACGGCTGTTGTCCTGGTCCCTGTCAGAACAAGAAATCACAAGTAGGTTTGCTTGAAACAGCCCTTCAGTATCTTCGAGGAAACAAACACAAACTATTCTTAGCTGGTGTGGGGGAGCGGGGGATCAGAGGCAGGCTGAAGCTAAGCATAGTAGACACAGTGCTTTATCTTCTACAGAGAGTATTCTTTCTAATAGTAAGTAAAATTAATGGGAATTTAAAAAGAAGTTCAACTTTTTACCTAATTCCCCAAATTATATGTTTCATTCTACCATTAAGTTTTTTTTCATTAGCTACCCAGAGCAAATATAAAGTCAGATAACTCTGGGATTTATGCAAGTAGTCAGTGTGTATAGCCAATGCAGAAAAAACAAACAACCTCCAAACATGTGAGTAAAGAATAATTAAGGCACCAATCAAGTCTGACCGAATCTGTTAGATTAGAATTGACAACATTCTGTCAAACAGGCATTCAGCAACAAGAACATTATAAATAATTATTCAGCAAGCAATCAATTATAAAGTTATTACTGAATGTAATTGCTATTAATTTTAATATGATTTAATTTATACATATTACAAGGATATATTAATATTTTGCTATTTGTTTTCCTTATTAAGACTGTGGATTAGATAATATTTATTTGCTTGAAAATTAAAAACAAAATAAAACTCTATTATAGGGAACACAAATCATGATATTGTTTTTTCTTCCTGTATCTTCAGGAGACTGAGATTCTGTGTGAAGCTCTGAGAGTCCAAATGCTATGAGTTTTTATCATGTACTGTAGAGTAAACCGTAAAAACATAATTTTTTTTAGAGAACATCAATAAATTTAGTACATACATGACTGAAAATTCATAAAGCCTAGCAGGAAGTGAAAAAAAGAGAGGAAGAAATGGTTTATTAAATTATTTGAGAACCTGTATTTACATTTATTTACCTTTAGACAAAGTTGGCTGAGGAATTGCCGGCTTGATACCTGTATCTTCTGTATATATAACTGCCCCTAAAGCAAAGGGCACTTCATTCCAGGTGGACCTTGAATGATAAATGATGAATGAGAGATAGGGCCTGAGAACAAAGTATGGTTAGCAAGTTTCCTAGAGATTGTATCAAAACACACAAAAAAACCCTCTAAGAATGAAAATTCCCATTTAAACAATACCCAGATACTGATAATACCTCTCAATTCATTGAGAAAGAAGCCTGTCACTCACACTGAATTCTGATGGTCTTGAAGAATATGTGCGGGGGCGGTGAGGGGGGCTGCCTGTTGGGTCAGTGTACTGATAATACCTCTCAATTCATTGAGAAAGAAGCCTGTTACTCACACTGAATTCGGATAGTCTTGAAGAATATGTGCGGGGGCAGGGGAGGGGGTGGTGCGGAGGTGCCTGTTGGGTCAGTGTGTATATGGGTTGGCCATATGAAACTGTCACAAATACTCCCATTGAAAATCAAGATTCCATGACCAATCAACTTTTGATAGTATGTTTTTTTTATCTCTAGCATCTCTCATATTCTGAAATAATACATAATTTTCAATTTGAGAGTAATCAAAAGAAACTCTGAATTAAATGTAGACTCAGGTTCAAGCCTTGGATTTGCCATTTGCCACCTGTGTAATCTTTTAACTTTCTTTGAACCTTGTTTTTCCATTTACAAAATAATGTTACTCTGTAACAGATGATCAAACTATCGTCTTGAACTGAAATCCATGATTCTGTGATTCTTAGTTTCTAAGTTCTGTTGTTGTTACTCAGTTTCTGCAATCAACAGTACATCACATATCTGTAAGACCAGCTGAATGATTTTTTGGGGATAAGATTAGTCTCAACTAATTCACAGAGAACAGAGATATGTTTATTCTACAACAAGCATGTCAAACTTGCAGCCCAAGGCTGCATGCGGCCCACAAGGAATATTATTGTATGCATGATTTAAATCACCCAACATATTACAGTTTCACGCCAAGTTAGCACCTTCATCGGGGAATGAAATCAAGCAATTGATATTGATATAGAATATGTCAGAACATGTAAACCATTCTGGGAACAATAGCCATGTAATGAATTGAGCAGTCACCATTATCTTATGAATTTATTATTTGTGATAAATAAAAATAAAACTCTAAAAACATAATATTTCCTTTTTATGGTTTTTCTCTAGTTAAAAAGATTATATAAAATTCCTATAATGATGATATAAACACATTTTATTATTAATTCATTCTTTTTTGTTTAAAGGTAATTTGAAAGTTGGGAATTTCATTTGTCCTTTTTATTTTCTTTGTGTTTCTATTTTTCTTCTTCCTCTCTCTTTCCTTTTCCTTTTAGTCAGATTGAAGGTTTAAATGGTGTCACAAAGCTATCTTTTGGAGAATTCCCATGTTGCCTCTTTGGGGACTTAATATTTTATCACCTTTGCATCATTATACAAATTAACCACAAACAATCTCTTTCTCTGGGTTACCTTTGCAATTGTAAATGGTATAATTTCTTTGTGGTTTGCACAAGCCATTAGTCAGGGACATTTTAATTAAATGTGATGTGATAATTGCCTTTCCTAGCAAATTTAGTGTGGGGGACCTATCAGACAAACTGAAAAAATTGAACTATTGGATTTTTAAATTTGGGTTTAATCGTATAGAAGTCTTAAGTGATTGCTCAGATCTTCAGAAGAGCTAAGAGGAGTAGGAAAAGGTAATACATGTTGCATGTTAAACTTGTGCGTACACACACACACACACACACACACACACCCTTAAACAGCATTATTATGAATGAACACGTTTCCCTTCTTAACGTGAGCCTTGTGCTGGCGAGAGGTGACAAATTGACAACATTGGGAAAAAGAGTCTCCCATCCAGAGGGGGGTAGCAGATTGACAGTCACAGGGCTAAATCCTTCTCTCTCACCTCCACCAGCTGGTGGGCACCATGCAGGAAGGCGAGGCTTGGCTGCTTCTGAAATGTCTGCTCAGGATTCACGTCCTGTGACCTGCTCAGCTCCTGGCCTCTCTGCAGAGCCCACCACCAGCAGGGGAGTTAATTACTGCCAGTCTGTAACGTGGCCCCCCCCTCCCCGGGAGTAGCTGAACGGGGGTCACCTCTTTCACAGCTAACTCCTATCCCAGCTGTGAACAGCGATTAATCAGTGAAGACTGGTTCTCACCATGATCAGATGGAGATATGCACTGGAGACGAGAGTGAAGGCTTCATAATGAATTCCTGTAGTCATCCAAGTCCCCACTAGTCTGGCTAGCGTTCTAAAATGAGATTTTAAAAATCTCTGCACATTCTTATGTCCTTGACCGTGTGTATATTTTTGCTCTCTGTCTGGTCTCCATTTCTCTCTGCATAAGCAGTTTTAGGCTTTACTTAAGTGTTGCATTTCCAAGTGCTCATGACTTCCTGCAGGGCTCGACACATATCACTCATGCCCTATTTTACAGGGTGAGCGGGTAATTAGCATCTTTTACAATTAGCCAGGATTTGTTCTGTTAATTTCATTCCCCGATGAAGGTGCTAACTTGGCGTGAAACTGTAGTATGCTGGGTGATTTAAATCTCCACTGATGGGTGGAAATCACATGCCATGCCTTCACTGTTGAGAAAGCGAACAGTGTCCATTTATAAGAGATGGTATTTGAAAAGTGATGTTGGTGTGATTGAATGTGTGAATGTATAATGAAGGCTATTTTATCAGATAGCCCCTTTCTGATAAAATTGTATTAAAATGACGTGGCAGCTCCTTGAAAAGAGATTCTTAAGAGAGAGATATGCACTCATCTTTTAAGAGTAGCTGTCAGTCACAGTGTCACTGGGGCCTAAAAGGGAAAGAGTCACACCTGTGTTTTAAGCAGCAAATAGAAGAAGACACCATACTGATATGAAGGGCCTTTTCCTAAACAAGCTGTAAGATATAGCTTTTAACAACACAGGGACCACACTTCTTTAAGAAATTTTCAATTGAGCGACTGGGCACATATACGATTAGATTTACTGTAATGATGCCCTTAACTTGTTTCCAATTTAAGCATAAGTCTTTAATGTTTAGTCTGAGACTTTATAGTCAATCAAGAAATCTAGTCTCCACTGGAAGTTATGTTTCTGGCAAACCTGAGTTATATCTGTTGTTTTACCCTACTTATCATAAGTTTTCAAAAGAATAAGTTTTGTTTTTGTTTTTTTTTAAGATTTTTAATCTAGCAGAAATTTGGAGGACATCCCTGTAGCCAAGTAATTATAGAACATCATCGATGATGGGGAAAACTGACATTATGTGCCTCTCATTAAGATGCTTTAGAGAAAACACTTTAGGTAGTATACTTAGGCAAAATTAAAGACTCATATCAGATGCTCATCAGGATGAATATGCTACCAAATAACTTTTCCTAAATAATTTTGAAGTATTATTTGAAAAGATCAGCGCCAGGAAAGATAAAGAATGGCTTAGAAATGGTATCAGATTAAAGAAAACTAAAGAGCTATGAAAATGAACACAATGTGTGATTTGGTATTGGATCCTTGTTATGGTAAATTGCTGTAAAATGCATTTTTAAGACAATGTAAATTAATTTTCAAATATGTACAATAACCAATGTGTACATGGATGGATTAAGTAGAAATACCTAAAAGAAAAGCTTTTGTGTCTATGTATTAGATAGTAGTAATAAAAGTGTTTCTTTAATAAAGAAGACAATATAAAATTTGAATATCAATTTTGGATTAGACAATAGTATCTCATCATTATACATTTCTTTAACTTTATAAGCATACTATGACTATTTATAATAATGTGTTCTATGAGGATATATGCTGAAATACTTAGAGGTGAAGGATCATTAGACCTGCAACTTCTTCTGAAATTATTAAGTCAATAAGTACCTAAGTAAGCTGTGCGGCTGCACATGGAGGGGCCAGCTTTGAAATGCAGCGGGATTTAGCGGGTTTGCCCTGTCCCCAGGGGTGCAGATTAAAGCTGGTGCCTGCAGGTTTCTAGAGAACTGAGGAACTCCTGGAAGTGAAACCCTCCCAGCTCAGCAAAGAGGTCTGGGTAGCTAAAGAGGAAGCCTTAGAAACTGCAAATTGTAAGAAGAGAATGTCTCACAAATAAGCCAAGACCTGCTGGTACAGCTGAGTCAGTATGCAGCTGGGAGTAGATGGCAGATACCGGAATGTTTTGGAGGAGTGGGGGATGAAGCAGTTTTTATTGGTGCAGAGGACAGTTTTATGGTTGAGTGGTAAACCTTGCTATTGCCTGCATTCAGCACCTTCAGTTTATACCACAACACCTATGGGGCAGGCACACCCAAAGGCTTTGGGGAGCTTCACTCCTGAAAATATTCTTTCCAATATTTTTATTGTCGTGACTACACAGAGCTGGTAGCACAAGTTTATCTCCTTCCACACTTCCTTTCAGAACACTCAAAGATCCGATTAGTGGTAGTGGGTAGTGTTGCTTTTCCTTTTCATCATGACCTTGACGGCCTATCCCTTTATACTCAATTACTAACTGGCCTACCGCAGGAAATGATCAGCCTTGCAGATAATCACAGATTAGCTGTAATTTTAACCAATCAGATGACAATAAAGATTGATAGAATTCAGGCTTTAAAAAAAAAAGAGAGAAATTATGCTTTGCTGATACCAGCATTGGGAGAAAGTTGGGATCAAACTGGTGCAATACAGTTAACTTTCAATGGGATCAAAAGCAAAGGTTGGCAACATTGTACAAATACCAAGCCAGAAGGAACCTACAGGACTGTTTTTCCCTTATTTATTTATTTTTTAATTTTTTAAATCACCATTTATTCCCTCTTTTACCCTCCTCTTCCTCTACCCCCCTCAACCTTTCCCTCCAGCAATCACCACACTGTTATTCAATCACACCTCAGGGATTTAGAAATGCTGTTGTTGCTACTTCATGTTCATTTCAAATACAATGTTCATTGAATTCCCAGAAATGGTCACAAGAATCAGAAGAACAAGAAGAATCCAAAGACCAGTCTGTGAGATGCAATGTATACAAATAGTAGGAAGACTCCTTACTTTAAAATATAAACACATGCTAAGGCATTAATGGATCAGGAATATATTAAATGAAATATAGTTAATACATATGATTCTCTGAAAGAGTTTTCTGCAACTATATTGTTCCATGTTTTCAATTTTAGTAACATTCACTAGGGATGATATGGGTTGTGTTTTGCGACTGTGGAAAGCTGATATCATGTGGCCAATCTCAATTTAAAATTCAGGCTGTTCTTTCCTCCTTTCTTTGCTAATTGCCTAGAAAATCCTAGGAAGAAAAGGTTATTTTTTTACATTCCTTTTGTGTTCTCCTCCTTAAATGTAGCTTTGATAATTCTTAAAATGACCCATTTTATTATTATAAAGGGTCAGCATAACATTACATTCAATTTTATGGGTAAGATACACATTTTAGCTAACCAATCTGATTTTAGTTACCTCAGTCCTAAAATCTAAGCCATTTGTTTATTTTTTATTATTTTTATAATGTTAAAAAAAGGACTTTGGAACTGCTATTTCATTTAGAATTTACCTGGAACATATATCTTCCAGAATAGCCAAGTCAATAAGTTCACAGCTATTTCTGCATTTGTGATTCATTCTAGAATTCTAGATATATAGACATTTTTCTTTGAATAATCTTAACACTGCTTGAATTAATTAAACATTTGGATTCCGTCTGGCCAGCACAGCTTGGTGATTAAGCATTGACCTATGAACCAGGAGGTCACAGTTTGATTCCCAGTCAGCGCACATGCCCGGGGTTGCGGGCTCCATTCCCCGTGTGATTTGTGATTCATTCTAGAATTCTAGATATATAGACATTTTTCTTTGAATAATCTTAACACTGCTTGAATTAATTAAACATTTGGATTCCGTCTGGCCAGCACAGCTTGGTGATTAAGCATTGACCTATGAACCAGGAGGTCACAGTTTGATTCCCAGTCAGGGCACATGCCCGGGGTTGCGGGCTCCATTCCCAGTGTGAGGCATGCAAGAGGAAGCTGATCAATGATTTTCTCTCATCATTGATATTTCTATCTCTCTCTCCCTCTTCCTTCCTCCCTGAAATCAATAAAAATATATTTTAAAAATTCAGATTTAAGGGTTTCAAAATATAATGAAATAAATAAGCAGTATATATGTACATATTGTACATCTATTAACAGAAAGTGAAAGAGAGGGAAAGTGTATGTAGTGAGTTTACAGTTAGTACCTCTAAAGCAAAACATCTGGAAATTTATTGGACTCTGCAATTTTATGTAGGCTTCATTTTTTTTCAAAATAAAAAGTGAAAGATAAATAAATATGTGAATTCACATCAAATAATATAATAAATGGTATTCATCCTAAATAGCACATTTTTTATTGGTTTACATTTTTAAACAAACTCAAAACTCAATTAGGTTTAACTTTTGAAAATAGAATTATATCTTTAATAATCTTATAATTTAGTATTCTCACATACTGAAGATCTTTTCCCTTTTTACTTACATAAAATCACAGAGGACTAAAATATTTGAAAGGATACTGAAAAAGATCGAAAATAATTTCTTAGTAAGAATTTTATACCCATCCAAGTTATAAATTAAGGATGATGTAAAAATAAAAAAATGTTTGCCAGCATATAAAGTTTCAAAATATTTATTTGCTATTTACCCATTCAGGAGGCTAACAGAAGGCATAATCCATCATTGAAAAAGAATAACACATAAACATAAAAGAGAAGGAATGAGTGAGACCAAGAATCAAGAAATTCAAAAGAGAGGAGAGATAAAGAAAATTCCCAATATGATATTAAAAGGAAAACCTAGGAATCCTAGGAATATTGGTGTGTAGTCATTTAAGAAAGGAGAATTGGAATAAGACCATCCAAGAGAGATGACTCAAAAGAATAAATTGGAATGAAAGATTATTTCATATGTTTGAGGACATTGAATGAGTTTTCCCTGTTGTCTGAGATATTACAGTATGTAAATAAGAAATTTCTAAATGAATATCAATGTTTGTTATTCTAAATTAAGCACAAAAAATTAATATATAATCACATTTTTTCTCAGTATGTTATTAATTACAGTATGCTATTAATATCTAAGAGCATTATTTAATTATAACATAATCAGTGGAGAAGGAGATTTTAAAAAATTATTATATAACTCGAGAGAATAAGAAGAGGAGAATTTATGAATGTTGAAAATATTTTTTGAGTTTTACGCCCTTATTTATTATAGAAAATTAAAAAAATTAAAAGTGTTAGTATTAATGTATTATATAGAAACATAGAGGTAATAATAGATTAAATAGTGAAATGCACTAAGGAATGGAATTTACAAGTGGGGAATAGTGGGATAAGAGGTGCTATTTTTTATTAAAAATTGAAAGTATTATTTTATCTTTTAGGAACATGTACATCTATCATTTGGAAAAATACTAAAAAAATTAAATGCAATAATCACAAAAAATTATAACAAAAATAAATATTTAAAACAATGGATTTATCATTTACAACGTCCAGAACAAGGAGGTTTGCATTATCTCATCTAAAAACCCAAGCAATCATATTATCTACATATTATTATTGTTTGATTGATTGATTGATTTTAGATGTAGATGAAGGGAAAGGAGGAGAGAGAGAAACACCAGTTCAGAGAGAAATATCAATCTGTTGCTCCTGGGACCTGCCTAGAACTGGGGATCAAATCTGCAACCTGGGTATGTGCCTTGACTGGGAATCGAACCTGTGACCCCTCTGTGCATGAAATGACACTTCAACCAACTGAGTCACACCAGCCAGGGCATATTAGCAACATATTATTTATGACAAAAGAGAGCCTTGAGAATTCAAGATCACACAATATTACTGAAAAGTCATAGCTGTCAGATTTCTAAACCAACTCTTTGAATAAGTACAAATGCTACTTGTCAATCTCATTAATTCACCTAATAAATATGTACTTGAAATGTCAGGAGGAACATTTTGTAAAGTATGTGATTGTCTAACCACTACGCTGTATACCTGAAACTAATACAAAATAATATTGAATGTAAACCATAATTTTAAAAAATAGATAAATATGTACTTGGATACTTACTGTGTTCTAAGCACTGAGTTGAGCATAGGATATATATGAGTTCTTAGCTAAGAGGGAGTTAAAGGTATTATTACATTATGTAATTACAACTGTGATATGTGCTAAGAAGAAAGTACCACATCCCCGCACCTAGGAATCTTGTTGTTGTTGAACCTTCTGTCTCCTGTTCTAGAGAATCCCCTGACAAGAGATGTAGGATGCAACAGGACCCTTATTAATCATCATAAATGTGTGAGCTAAAAATGTGGGAGAGTGAATACATTGCAGGCAAAACCTTTGACCAAAACGAGATGGGTATTGATGAATAAATGCATTACTCTTTCTTTTCTGTAAAGCAGTCCGGAGACCCAGTTAGCATGGTTGCCCAAAGGTCTCATGAGATAGACAAGTAAGACTATTTAGCAATATCCTGCTCAGTAATGAACTCTTATATTGTCTTTTAAGGACCTAGAACAAAAGGTTTATAAAGAATTAATAAAGAATTAATTTTTAGCAATATGTGGAGGAAGAGAATTCAGCAAAGGAATCAACATCATCAGCGCCAGGTAGAGAACCAGGTGATAATAGCACCTAGAAAGGAATCTAAGAGAAAGTTAAGGAAGTGAATTTCTCACCTGGATAAACCACAAATGATGAAAAAGAGAAGAGTTAGATGGAAACAGGATTAAGGGAGCGTTTATAGAAAACAGGGGAAATTTAAATAGGTTCATTCAATAAAGGGCAGGAATCATAGTAGAGAGAGGAAAATGATCGTTGAGGTGTTAGAGGAAAGCTAGAGGGTGGACTTTTCTTAGAGGTTGATTAGCTTCAGGAAGGAGGACACTTTTCACTGTCTGAGACAGGAAGGAAGGCAATACTAAGAAGCCGGAGATCAACATGGAGAACTGTTAGAAGAACTCAGGCTTGGTAGACTTTTTACTTTTCCTTGCCAAGTGGTAGACAAGTAGTGGTGCCGGTGGAAGGGGTTAGAGGCCTTGAGAAGTGTGGGGAAGGTAGCAGGTCTGGTTTTGAACAGTGAGGATAGGAGTGAACATTTGAATGATGGCTAGAGGGTAATTACCTGGTAAGGACCATACATTTTCTGCAGCACTATGCAGCAATAGGGTCTAGAAGGCCGGGTTGAATCAATCCCAGGTTGAGAGGTTTTCGGGGTCAGTGAGTAAAGGAGTTAAAAATGTTGGTAAAAAAGTAGTTAAAATGTGTCATCAGTGGGAATAGTGTTGCAGTGAAAATGAATTAGGATAGAATATTTATGGTATACCTTTCCTTTGTTGAAAGAAGCAATTTAGGTCTATTTTAAATGCAGATGTAATTGACATTGTTTGATGTGACACCTAGAGTTATAGATAATCATAGAATATAGACAATATGGAGAAAAATCATAACCATTGCCTTTCTCTACAATATATGTCTTTTTCTATAAAATTATTTTAAAGCAAGATGTAATAAGAACCATCTAGGAAATTTTCTACTATTAAAAATATATTTCACCCTGGCCTGTGTTGCTCAGTGGTTAGAATGTTGGCCCGTGCACCAAAGGGTTGTAGGTTTGATTCCCGGTCAAGGGCATGTACCTAGGTTTCAGGTTCAATCCCTGGCAACCTCTCTCTCTCTCTCTCTTTCTCTCTCTCTTCCTGTCTGTCCCTCCATTCCTCCCTTTCACTCTCTCTAAAAATCAATGGAAAAATTATCCTCGGTGAGGATTAACAAAAAATACACACACACACACACACACACATATATATGTATGTATTTATAAATATATGTGTGTGTTTTCATATAATTTTATATATGTAAATAAATAAATTTTTTTCTTGCAGTCTCTTTGACTATAGTGAGAATGTGTGCATGTGTGTGTGAGCTTGAGTGCATACATATCCATGTGCAGATATTATAACTGTGATGTGAAGACCAGTTATGACTTACTAATGAATCACAGGTTCCTAGCCTGCTGGATTGGGGAAAGGCAAGCTGCGGCTATAAGATGTCCCTGTGACACGAGACAGAGCTCTGGTTACATCTGTGCCAGTAGCTGAGGCAAGAGGAGCTGCTCACTCCAAATGCTCCACAGCTGGAATCTTGTTTGTAGTATCAGCCGATGCCTCTGGACTCTAATCTTTAAGATTGGATTCTAGAAAGTTATCTCTTCAGTTTTGTAGGCCATTTAATAAGTTGCTGTGTTGAACATCAACGACAATATTCTTATCATTGGAAATAATACAGAATTACTTATTCTTTGGTAATTTGTTTTGAGTTAAATTTTCTTTTCTATTAAAATATATATAATAAAAAGAGGAGGTCTTATAAATGACTTTTATTTACACATCATAGAGAAATATGTTTGTCTTAATCTTTTTGAAGTAATGAAAATAATTTCAGTAAAATCTCTTTAAAATGTAATTGATTAAAAAGCAGGAGAAAAATGATAGGATAAAAGGTATCAGTTCTTTTTAAATACAAAGAATTATTAAAACCTGTCGCTTGTTCTTCTAACTTATAGGTTCTTTGTAGTAAAACAGCTTAGGTTTTATGAGATTGAATTTTAAGAGCAATAGTAAAAATAATACCCACAAACTTTACAGTAAAGAAAGAAAACCAAACCAGTTTTCTTCTTAATTCATTTCCATACATTTCATCTTCAAAATAATTTCTGCTTTGCATTTGAGATAGCAAAGACATTACAAAAAGTTATTTGACTCCCATATATGAGAAGTTTCTATCAGTAAATTATTAGATGAGGAAGATCAGGAAAAATATTTTTAATGCTCATATGACCCGAATTCTTTTGTTCAGAAAAACAAAATCAAAACAGAGCAGGAAGAATCCTTGACCTAGTTTCAGCTCTGGTTTATAGTCTCAGCTGTCCCACTAACTGTAGACTGGAATAAACGATATAATATGTTCAGACCTCAGGTACTTCATCTGAAAGATTGACATGGTTTAATAACTGCTATGATATTATTGGATAGTATTCATGACTTTTTAATATGCTTAGACAAGATTTATTTGAGATCTAAGAAATGCTTATGATAATGACTTCCCCAGAGTACAACTGGGCACTCCTGGCAGCTTGGTGGCCAGTGCATTACTGTCACTTTTCCAGCACAGATGAGATTACAGGAACAGCATACTGACCCTAAAATGTGTGCCAATATTTGACAGAGTACGCACATATCCAGGATCCTTCAAAACACCGTTGAAACCCAGGTCTCCTTGAACCTTTGTTCACTTGTCCACTTCCTCTGGCTGTAATTGAGGTGAAAGGGAGGCCAAAGTCAGGGGCAAATTCAATTTACTTTTCATATTATTTCTTCTTCCCTAGAAAACAATCCCTTACAGCAGTTTTCTAGCAGCAAACTCACATTCAGCACATGGGCCAGTATCTAGAGCTAACTCAAGCCAGGCATCTATAGAAACACACATCTCAGTATCTTCAGAGAGAAAAAATGCCTATGTCAGAGTTGTTACAGAGTTGTGTTCCAAAATGACTTTCTTAGAAATACCTTGACCGGAATCGAACCCGGGACCTTTCAGTCCGCAGGCCGACGCTCTATCCACTGAGCCAAACCAGTTTCAGCGATTTTAGAATTAGAAAACAACTACCTAAGGTCACTCGTTCTAACTCTTTGGTTCATAGGTGGGGAGGCTGAGAACCAGAATTGCTAAATGGCTAACCCCTTGCCTCTGATTAGCCACATGGTTTGTGAGAGAGAAAAATTCCTTAAAGGCCAGGTCCTGACTTAACTTTATTTTTCTTTCTTTTCTACTTCATTTCCCCAATCTGAAGAGTTGAAAAAAATCACAGGAAATTACCTAAAATGAACCCTAATGCTTAAGCAACCCTTTCTCTTACAAATACATTAGATCATCCAATCAGTATTTAAACTTTTCTAATTCTCCCTTTTATCCTTTCTGTGGCTCCTTACACCAGATGCCATTTTATATTTTTCTGACATTATTCTTCACTCTGATTAAGCTTCCGTGTGATGTTGAAGCTATGACAAGTTTGTGTCTTCGGAGAGGTAGGGAAATATAATGCTGGTAGGCATAGAGAATAATGCACAAGGAAAAATATAAAGATAATTTAGAGGTTGTATCCCTAAATTATTCAGGTATAAAAAAATTTTACAGTAAAGACTGTTATTAGTAAAATCATTGAAAACTTTATGATCTCATGTCTACTATAGTGCAATGTGATAAATAAGCACAGTTAAACCTTTTACCAGTATGTAGATTAGGGATAACTCCTCCAAACCCACTCATTCCAGTTTGTCACCAAGTCTAAGCCAAGAGGGGTGAGTTGCCCTCCAGCCTTCTCTGCTGTAAATCAGCTTTATATACAAGGCACCCCTGCACCATAGCAGCTTCACTTATTTTCTGTCTTGAACAATATTGATAGTTATCAACTAACTAGGAAAGAAGAGGAAGCACGGGAAGTGATAACAAGAGGAAGCTCCATATGGTAGAAGAAAGATACCCCAGTAATGCAACCATGCCCAAAGAAGTCATTAAGTGTAGAGAATTCACATCAGTAGAGGACAGATAACGTTAAACTTCTTAGAATGGTGCAACTCTAGTTTGTGGTAGGGGCGTGGATCTGAGTTAATAGGCTTTATCAGACATATGGAACAACATGACATTAGAAGACATGTACAATTCCAAAATATGCCTAATGAATACTGTACTGCACACTGTATTTACACATAAAACATATGTTATACACTAGTATAATATGTATATAATATATTAAATCTATGTAATTTCAGGAAAATCATCACAAAATATAGATGATAGCAAAATTTATTTCTGAAATGGATGTAGTTTTGAGAAGAGGTACTATCGGTTTGCTTCAGCTCTCTGATCTGTATGTTAAATGGTGTCTGGAAGAGAGATGAGAAAGAAGATGTTAGCTTTGCTAACCTAGTCAAAGAGTTGTTAACTGTCCCTGGATAGAGACATGCTTTTGATTGTGATAATTAAGTTAGACTGTAAGAGTAGATAAAGAGAATACCAAACAGGGAAGGTGCTTTGTCACTAGTCAAATGCAAGTAGAATCTTGCATTTGATTTTAATAAAGAGAATGGAATGCAATGGAAATCCTGTCAAAATTGTATGAAGATGTAAAACCCTATTACATGTACAAGAAAAAGTAATGTTTATCAGAAAAAAACATAAAATACAAAGAGACTATCAAGATGTCTTCAGATATTTGAAAGTTGGACATGGGAAGGCATTTAAACTTCTTAAATATAACCTCAAAGTATAGAAGCAAGATATCAAGGATACAGGGAAAGTGTTTGAGGCCCATCATGGGGAAGATGATTTTTAGACCTTTTTGATCAACTAAAAGTGGAATCAGTTACTCTGGGAAGTTGTAAATATACTGTTATTCAAGAACCAGTTGGGTAACTACTTGGTGGGAACATGTTAGAAAGAATTCAAGCATCAAATGGGGCAGGAACTGAAAACACCACATGATATCTTTTAATCTTAAGTATTATTTGGAAAATGAACAAGTATGAAACCTGGACCATGACCACCCACAGACAACTGTTTGTGCCTGATTAGTCTATTTGTGTGAAGCCCAAAGAACACAAAAGATGCATTTTGTACAGCTGCTGAATTAAGCATATTAAAAAATTTGGTTTGCTAAAATAAATTCTATGATTAGTATTAGAGTCATTATAATGAATAAATTTAAATTTTATTTGACTCTTCTTTCTGAGCTAGTGTTCATATGTGCACCTGCATGTGTGTGCATATCTGTGTGTGTGTTGTGTGTGTGTGTTGTGTGTGTAGCAGGAACAGCTAGTCAACACTATTTTCTGAGTGCCTAATCTACAGCCTATTTTATTGGATATTTTGGGTATATAGAGATTTATAGATACAGTTTCTTAACTCAAAAGAGTTATCTTGTTCTTTTTTTTCCCCCATTTTCTTTCCCTTTTCTCTTTCTACATATTTCCATACTCCAAGTATTTTGGATTTTAACTATACACTAGACATAGGTTCCAGTTCAAGCTTTTTAATTTATTAGCTGTATGACTAAATTACTAATCTCTTAAAGTTTTAGTTTCCATCTTTGTAGAAGATAATAATAGAACCAACTTCATGGTGAAGACTGAAATATGGACATAGCTCACAGTATATAAAAAGTGTTCATTCATTCAGTACTAGTATTATATTATTGTTCCAACTCACTGTCATATCTACCCTTGTAATCTCTCACTAAACTCTTCTTACTCTGGGTCCATTAGAACCCCTATCAAACTGCTACTCCACCACACTGCCACTATCCATTCTGTTATATGGACATAGCTCACAGTATATAAAAAGTGTTCATTTATTCAGTACTAGTATTATATTATTGTTCTAACTCACTGTCATATCTACCCTTGTAATCTCTCATTAAACTCTTGTTACTCTGGGTCCATTAGAACCCCTATCAAACTGCACCACACTGCACTATCCATTCTTTATTATGGTTATCCTACCTTGTTTTGGAAAAGGATGGGCTTCCTATTTCAGTTCAAAGCTCTACACATTCATATTTCTACTCTCATCTCTTGCCCTTACATGGGAAGATGAGAAAATCTATAGTCATAGAATTTTAGGCGGGCTTCCTATTTCAGTTCAAAGCTCTACACATTCATACTTCTACTCTCATCATTGCCCTTACATGGGAAGATGGGAAAATCTATAGTCATAGAATTTTAGGTCTGATAAGAACTAGAGTTTGTCCAGTCAACCCACTCATTTTAGAGATGAGAAACCTGGGAGAACAAAGCCAGGATCTGACCTTTGTAAGATAATAGAACTGATGTTGGCGAGGCCTGGTGGTCAGCACAAGCAGCATAGAAGTAAGGAAGAAGAGTGATAGCCTGACTTGGAAGAAGAATCGGAGGACGCTGTTTCCATGAATAAGTCTCATGTCATTCTGAGATTCCTAAGTATTTCTGTGGAGTCTTGGTTGTAACTACTAAAGTTCTACTCGAAAGCCATTGAGAGACATGAAACCAGTGATATTTGGCAATTAATACAATATTTTCACACATATACCCACAATCTGGTAAAGTTCTAGTTATTTGTATTTAATCCATCCCTCATTTTTAATGAAAAGTGCATGTATTAAAAGAATTGGAAATACTTAGGTGGAGGTATTACAATTCTTGGAGACCTAATGAGAATGCACATAATGAGGTGAAATCATAAAATTTTAATTGTGATTTTCCTCAATTTTTGTTTAGAATGGAAAGTTTAATGAGTCTTCATGGACTTAGCCACCATCCAGAAACCTGGTAACTATGACTTCTTTCTATTTGATATGTGCTAGTAGGATTTGGAACCTAGAGTGGAGTCAGAGGATTGTCTCTAATGAGATTCTGAAATGATAGGTTATAAAGGGTATCTTTTCCATCAAAATTGATGAAATTTGTTGGTTGAAAAAGAATATGTGTTCTAGAGATGTCACCCTTTTTTCTACAATCCTCCTTTCCAACCCAAATATGGGAAGAGTGATATTTCTCAAAAATATCAATACTAGATACTTGCAGAAACAATTTTTCAAAAATTGATGTAAAGATATAGCCTACTAGATATAACTATACTATTGGAAGTATTCCAACCAAAGAGATTTTATAAATCAATCAAAGATATAGACATATAAAATGCTTCTTTTATTTAGAATATAGCCTTATGATAAATATTGCAATGGATTTATTAACTTATTCAACTAACTAATTGATATCCAAATATGGAGGAACAGTAAAATGATCTAAACATGATCTCTATCCCAAAGGAGATGGTAATCTTGTACCAGAGAAAAACACATAAGGAAATAACTCTGAAAAGTTTTCTGGGGGTCAGAAATGCTGTATGTACATGTTGTCAGGGTAGCACATATAAGGCAATGTATAACTCAGCTATAAAATAAGTATATATGTATATAAATTTTCTAAGGTTTTATATAATAGAATTCTAGTTAGTCAAAATTTTCTGAGGATACCAAAACATGATTTTTTAACCATTAAAGGTTTTCTAAAAAGATTTTTCATAGGGATATAGTATTTTTAATGCCATAATCAGAAACTTTTAATTTTAGGATGAAAGACATAATGAGAAGTATATTTTTATGATACAATAATAGGAATCATAACACCAATATTATTTTATCCAGAAAATCTAAAACAACAATAACAAAAACTAGTTTAAAGTATTTGCTTAATCCAATGATGGAGAAGCAGGAAGAGTATCATAGGAGACAACAATCATAATATATTTTGAAGAATGAGGAATTTTATACACTGAAAGTAAGGAAGAGTATTTTTAAAAATGCAAGGACAGTCTTGGATTTGTGAATGTCACTAGATGTGAAGAATTGACAGTAAGATTAGGAAGAATAGGCCATTGTGAAACTGACTATTATATAGAAATGAGGAATCATTAGTATGCTTAAGCATGGGAGTGACTTTAGAAAATTTCTTTTCTAAAAATTAATCTGGTGAAACTGGAGTGTCACTATTGTAGGAAACTATTAGAACAAGAAGCAAAAATAAGAGGCAATTACAATATAACCAATCAAGATGAAAAATGTCATAAATTCTTTAGTACTGCTCAAAGCACACGGAGAGAAATGGGGGCTGCAGACAATTTACCTTGGTGTTTAGAACATATGGGCCTCCATGGTCCAAACATGAAAACTAAGGAGTATGATAAGTCCAGAGTCCATCTGTATTTCTAAATCAGAGACCAAAGTGGACATAAAGGAAAGAAACATTGTTCTAAAATTCCAGGACATGGAAACTACAATTCAGCAGTAATTTTAAGAAACTGATGAGGGTTGGTTGTTAATTATCGAGGTTCATGTAAGGTGATTTTAGAAATAGCAAAAGGAATGTCCAAACCTGAATTTATAACCGTGGCAGAAATTTTGTGAGAGAAGTAGCCAGAGGCTGTGATTAGGAATTATCCCTTGGGATTCCAGTGAAAATGGTATTCATGACTTCATTACAAAGTCACTTTAAATGAACTTTCCACACAAAGTTAAGTTTGATAGTTAATCTCCAATCTGATATTTACATTGGTTTATGGAATTATAAATAGATCCCCTGAGCAAAACTTAGAGTCCTGCCTGGTGTGAGCAAGTGAGGCTGTTACCTAGTAGAGAGCGGGAGGGTCTACTGCACTGTCTGTGAGTACCTCCTGGACTATTTTATTTACACATAAAATCAATCTTCAACTCCTGCAGATTCTACCATCCAGGTATAACTAATTTTCATTCAATTATCTCCATTGCAGGAATCTTCTCTGAGTCATCATTGTCTCTCATCTGTATTGCTCCAACCGCCTCTTGATTTATCTCTTTTTTATTATAACTGTCACTACTAAATTCTTCAGTGGCTGCTGTAGGGTTAAGTAGATGATCTCTTTATCAGGTATCAATAATAGTTACTTTGACAACAGATTTCTGGCTTCACAAAACCTGTGAAGGCTGTGGCTTCCTCCAAACTTGCAGTAATGAGCAGTGCTCTGACATCAGAGCTGGAATAGAGCAAGCTTGGCTGGCTAGACTGCTCTGTTAATGGACCTTGGTGCATATGACTCACTTGATAATGCAGATTAGACAAGCAATGTTTTATTTATTAATTCACTTGCATACTTACTTACTTATGTGCCCCGACCACTGTGGTATTGAGAGGTATTCAGTTTATGAACATTTTGTAAAACTGTCTATGCCAATGGTACCCAATTTTATTTGGGTAGGAATCCAGTAGGAAACTGATTGAAAGTGGTTGGTGAATACAAATACATACAAAGGTTGCCTATAGAATAATAAATCTATCTAATCTATCTATCTATTTATCTACCTACCTATCGATCTATCTATCTACCCATCTGCTTTCCTAACTACTTATCTTTATGCACATATAAATATGTGTGTATGTGTGTGTGCATATGCAGATTAATTTCAGATCATACTGTAGTTTCTTAAACTCCCTAAATCAGCGGTTCTCAACCTGTGGGTCGCGACCCTTTTGGGGGTCGAATGACCCTTTCACAGGGGTCGCCTAAGACCATTGAAAAACACATATACAATTACATATTGTTTTTGTGATTAATCACTATGCTTTAATTATGTTCAATTTGTAACAATGAAAATACATCCTGCATATCAGATATTTACATTACGATTCATAACAGTAGAAAAATTACAGTTATGAAGTACCAACGAAAATAATTTTATGGTTGGGGGTCACCACAACATGAGGAGCTGTATTAAAGGGTCGCTGCATTAGGAAGGTCGAGAACCACTGCCCTAAATTGTAATCGTTTGCCTATGAAAGAACTATGTTTTGTGTAAAATGGGTTTTTATTTGTGAACATTTTTGAAATTAATAGTCTAGGATATAAGAGAGTGACTTTTTCTTTTTATGGATTATGTACTCAAAGGAAAATTGGTTTGGAAGTAAATTATACAACCTTGAGGAATTATAGAATTGGTTTTTCTATCTCTTTATAAAAGTTTCAGTTGCTAAAGAGAATCTGAAAAGTTTTATGTATAAGAAAAAAGACAGATAAAAAGAAATAAAAGTTTAAGCATTTATTACTTGGCTACCAGGTCAATCTAATTAAAAGTCTGTCTCCTAAGCTTAGTTACAGTGCTAGCAGCTAAACATAAACATATGGTCATCAGACCTCCCTAATTACCTGTTTTCATTGTCTATGGCTGCTCCTTAGTTTCAGATATGGCTTCTTTTTTCAACTCTGCATTTACTTTGCCCTCTTTCTCCAGCTGTTCCAATGTATTCAAATCTGTGTTTAAATTTATTGTATTCATTGTACAACAGAGCTTATTTTTCAGTCATGTATAACTGTGTAATTAACTATATGGCCAAACAAACTCTCAAAACATTAATTAACAAATCAGATTTATTTAAGAAATCCCACAGTGATTGCTCCCCTAAATTAGAACCTTGGTAATTTGTTTCCAGTATTTGTGCTGTTAAGTACAATTCTCTTGTTAGTTGCCTGATATATGCCATGAACACTGCATTACCTCCTAGACATTTTGTGTCAGTCAAAAACATTTCTGCATCACAAAGTGTTTCAAAACCACACATTAATATACAACATAAAAATATGACTGTAAATAAAGTTTCTAATGTTTTTTAGTGAACAAGAGTTATCGTTTGTAGTGATCGACTGAATTTTTGTCCCCTGCTCTATAGGTGTTAGCTGTGGAACTCTTCCAACTTTCATTAGAGCTCCCTGTTGCCTGTCTTCATTGCCATACATCTACGCTTAGTTTTAAATACCGTCTCTTTTTTAAGTTCCTTGTTTGAGAAAACAAACGCAAAAAGCTGAAGGATTTAACTGATGTTAGGACTTCCTGCTCACATTGAATCAGGTCCCCTGATCCATAACCTGCCGAAGATCCTATTTGTTTAATTTCTTTGGTGTCTCTCAACTCCTCCCTCACTTGGAGAAATGTTCTGATAAGTTGAAATATCTTTGAATTGAAGAATCCTGATAATAATAGGGGTTTTTTTGTATCATTTAGCATTTTCCAGCCAATTAATAGAGAACTTACATCCAAAATGATGGCATGTTTCCACAAAACAACCTTATATATTGAATATCTTTGGCTATTGCTAGATCCTTAGGAAAGAACCTAGTTCCTCAAGTGATGCGGTGTGACCAGGAAAGCACCTGTTAAGAGTAGACGTTAAGAGTAGATGATAATTCAGTTCCATTTATTAGTCACATTAAGAGTAGATTATAATTCAGTTCCATTTATTAGTCACATTCACTGTGCTTTATTTGTCAGGGAAGCTGATTTTAATTTCAGACATCTATTTACAACAGGAGGCTTTTCCTTGTAAGCAGAGACCAATTTTGTTTTCTGTTACAAGGCACTGAGCTCTACAGTTGCCATGCTTGATAAAACACTTAGCGGTGTCTTTCAGGGCACATTTCACTGTGAAAGGAAAGAAAAGCATAGAAATCATTGCATTATTATATGTGTCTTCACGTCCCAAGCTTGTTGAGATGATCTTACCTAATAATAGACAAGTATGTAAATAAACCATCCCTCCACTACGCTCACCAGCCAATCAGGAGAGTATGCAAATTAACCCAACAAAAATAGCAGTTAATTTGCATATGTAGGGGCAAAGTGGTGGCGCGAAGACTGAAGGCTCTGTCTGAAGCCACAAAGACTGAAGTCTCCGGCCAGAGCAAAGGCCTGGGTCCCGGGTGCCGGAGGAAAACCAGAGCCAGAAGCCAAGGGAAGGGAAGGCCTGGCCTATTGCACGAATCTCTTCATGCAACAGGCCTCTAGTAATTAATAATTAGCTAAATAATTATTAAGCAATCATTGACATGAAAATTATTATAGCATCTGCATATGTTAAGTTTTCTCCCCTGTTGTAGAGATTGAAGAAGTGATTTATTTTGCTGGCAATGACTGTTTTGTGATATTTTTAGCTTCATTGTCTGTTTTCCTTCTCCAGCTTTTAGCTGGACCAACTAGTGGCTAAAGCTTAGTTTTTCATAAAAATTTCTAAATAGATATTGTTAGACCAGAGTGGTTTTGGAACAGACATCATATATCCCTGTGGCTACCTACCAAACTAATTGTTTTTTCCTCTAATTCAAAAGAAATCAAACACACACACATTTTGGGCTTTAGAATTAAAACATGGAAAAATTAGTTGTTTAAATTGTTATATTGCTTTTATCTTTAGGACTCTTTCTTACAGGAAGGATGGAGAGAATCCCAGCAGACACTGGAGTAAGCAGGATTCTTTGAACACATGCAATGACCTGAGGCTAGTCAGGGAAGAAGGGGTTGCTGGGAGTACTAGCTATGCCATTCACCACCAGCCTTAGACACACAGTGAAGAAGGGTTAACTTGGTCAGCATCTCCTCATGTCTCCTTTTCTGAGTCCTTTCCTCTATAAAGTCCTCAAGTCCACATTAACACAAAATAAACCAACTAATGCACTCATACATATCATGGATAGAAGACTTAATCTTTCACCTTTTCAATAATTATTTGCATTTTTAAATGGGTCACTCAGGGAGGGAGACCCTCAAAGTAAAAGCAGTCTTAACATATAGGACACAATGGTAAATAATACTGATAACCCAAGATATTGATCCCCTCTGATTTCAGTGAAGTTATGTTAGCATAAAATTTCTGTTACTTTGGGTAACTAGACTTTATAAGAAAAAAAAAGAGGTAAACCCATATAATATGAATTTTCTTGCCAAATAATTTATACCACGTGATATCGTCATTCCACTCTGTAAATTAACTATGTCTCCTTATTTGTATTATCTAGAAAGATGCTATTTATTGCCTTTCATGCTAGAGGGGAAAGACATTATCTCACCAGATCAAAAATGCATCCTCAAATTACACTGTCCTACACCAGGAGTGTGAAACATGTATGTTCACTTATTAGAATATACAAACAACAGAAGATGACAACTGTCAAGCACCAGTATAGAGAAAGAATAGCATTATTTAAGTGGAATTATAAATTAGCATTTTTCCATTACTAACAAAAACAATAAATAGCTTCCCTCTAGGTAACAGGTATTGCATCATATAAAAATTCATATTCACTCATAAGAAGGCATTGTAAATTTTTCAACTTTTAGATAAGAACATGCATACATTCAAGTTTCTTGTGTTTCTGAAGATACTTAAAATGTCATGAAAGTTTTCACATTTTTTAAAACCAAGGCATGAGGGACACATGCAAATCATGACAATACTAGAGGCCCTGTGCATGAAATTCATGCAGTGGAGGGGGGGCCCTCAGCCCATCCTGAACCCTCTCCAATCCAGGGCCCCTTGGGGGATGTCTGACTGCCAGTTTAGGCCCGACAGGGATCGGGCCTTAACCAGCAGTCAGACATCACTCTCACAATCCTGGACTGCTGGCTCTTAATCGTTCACTTTCCTGCCTGCCTGGTCGCCCCTAACTGCCCCACCCTGCTGGTCTGATTGCCCCTCACTGCTTCTGCATGCCAGCCTGATTGCCCCTAACTGCCCCCCCTGCTGGCCTGGTCACCCCTAACTGCCGGACTGGTCGCCCCCAACAACACTCCCTCTGTCAGGCTGGTTGGCTCTTACTGCCCCCCTCTGCCAGCCTGGTTGCACCTAACTGCCCCTCCTGCTGACCTTATCGGCCCCCTGTTGGCCTGATCACCCCACGCAACCTGGCTGTTCAGTCATTTGGTTGTCCCTCACTAACTGCCCTGTCAGCCTGGTCATAGGCAGCCATTTTGTGAGGGTGTGAGGGTTAATTTGCATATTACCTCTTTAGTCTATAGGATAATTGGAGTTAATATTTTATTATCCAAATATGGTTGTTTTATATACTAGCCTTCTCTATTTAAGAAAAAAAATATTGTTTGGGGTTAATAAAAACAAAACCTGTTTTTAATTCAATTGGTCCTGAATTTGAAAGAATATAATCCTATATAATAAAAGCAAAGTATGCAAATTGTCCCCTCGACTAGGAGTTCATCTGGGAGTTAACCAGGGGGCAGGGCTAGCCAGGGGAAGAAAGGGAGCTGCTAGCTGGAGGCTACAGCAGGTGGCTGGGGGAAGGGTGGTAGGCCCCAGTGGCAGCAGGAGGCCGGGGAAAGAGAGGGAGTATCTGGCTGGCAGCAGGCAGCTGCTAGGGACCCTACCAGTGCATGAATTTTGTGCACTAGGCCTCTAGTAAAATAATACTAGTATTCCTCATAATTTTCAATTTATTTTAATTACAAAATAATACAAACCATTTGAATCCTTTATCCGAAATTCTTAAGTACTTGATTTTTAAAATTCACTCAAAGCTAGATTTTCATCTGTGCTGCTAAGACATGAAATTGGTGTTCATATATTAAAGCAGGGGTCCTCAAACTACAGCCCGCGGGCTACATGCAAATACAAATATTGTATTTGTTCCCATTTTGTTTTTTTACTTCAAAATAAGATATGTGCAGTGTGCATAGGAATTTGTTCATAGTTTTTTTTAAACTATAGTCCAGCCCTCCAACAGTCTGAGGGACAGTGAACTAGCCCCCTGTTTAAAAAGTTTGAGGACCCCTGTATTAAAGTAGCAAAGTTTAGGCCACTCCTAAACTGGAAGCCCCTAGAGTTTTTGTTTTGGTTCTTTCTTTTATTTGTTTTTAAGCATAGTAAAATTATTTCCTTGTGTATGTGTTTATACAGTGTATTTGTGTACACAAGAAAAATACTTTTCTTATTTCAAGTAGCTGAAATGTGTCAAAATAGCTCGTTTAATAATCTTCATCAGGACACACTCTTTTGGCTGCTAATCCAACTCGAGCCATTAGTACAAATGATTTACAAAGCAGGGTATACAACCCAACCACAGAAAATTCAACTGGGAAAATATTGCCTCCACTGTCTCCTATAATAGTTGTCAAAGAATAGTTTCTCTCTGCAAAATGAGGCACTAAATGCTTAATTTTTCTCTCTAAGATATTTCAATACAATGCAAAAATAATTATAATATTTAAGAAGAACCTCATATATCCCATAGTCTATATTAGACACTCTGCATATGTACATGTTGTTAATCCTCATGATCATTCTGTGAGGTAAACTTAATTACTACACTTAATTCACAGATGTGGAAATTGATGCCAAAGGAGTTTAAATAACCTGATAGATTTACACAATCAATAGGTAGTGAAAACCAGTCTGAACCCAGGTATCAGTAGCTTCAATGGTCATGTTCATTTCATTATCTGATTAATATGAAATGCTACATAATTGGACCTGAAGTAATAGAGCCACTAAAATAAAAAAGAAAAACTGTGGTACATCTACACAATGGAATATTACGCAGCTATAAAAAAGAAAAAATTTCGGAGAAGCTCTTTTGTTGGGCTAAGGAGAGGGCCATTGGCTTGGGCCTGCGGTATGCTGCTTCAGTGAGGGGCTCAACGCGGCCACCCGGCCTGTTGTTTTTCTGGGCGCCACTCCTCTGGCCCCCCGACTGATGCACCAGTAGCGCAGCACCGATTCCTCTCGTGCTCTTGAGAGCTGCTCTGAGCAGCGTCACCTTTTATACCAGAAAACTGGCTGCACTATGGGGAAGAAAAAAAACCAAGAAGAAAGTGGAGGAGGTGCTAGAAGAGGAGGAAGAGGAATATGCGGTGGAAAAAGTTCTTGACCATCGAGAAGTAAAGGGCAAAGTGGAGTACCTCCTCAAGTGGACGGAGTTCTCAGATGAGGACAACACGTGGAGCCAGAAGAGAACTTGGATTGCCCCAACCTCATTGCTGAGTTTTTACAGTCACAGAAAACAGCACATGAGACAGATAAATCAGAAGGAGGCAAGCGCAAAGCTGACTCTGATTCTGAAGATAAGGGCGAGGAGAGCAAACCAAAGAAGAAAGAAGAGCCAGAACAGATTATTAGAGCTACAGACTCCAGTGGAGAGCTCATGTTCCTGATGAAATGGAAAAACTCTGATGAGGCTGATCTGGTCCCAGCCAAGGAAGCCAATGTCAAGTGCCCCCAGGTTGTCATATCCTTCTATGAGGAAAGGCTGACGTGGCATTCCTATCCCTCAGAGGATGATGACAAAAAAGATGACAAGAATTAACTCTCCTGAGTACCAGCCCCTGTCACATCTGACTGTGGGTTTCAAGTGGAGAGGGGAGGGAGTTCTACTTGTCTTGATACCATAGAAGTGGCTTGAGAAGATGTCCTTTGAAGAGCCAGTATAGTTTCTGTGCCCTACAGCAGCCCAAGTGCTTTAAAGCCGTTCCATGCTGTATAGTTTGCACACCCATCCATGTGGAGGGGAAGGAGGGTAAGTGTTTCAAGGCAATTCATTCTGCACTTTGCTGAGAAAAGCGAAGGGCCTTCTATGAAGGACAAAACTTGCAGAATGGGTATGTGTGAGAGCAAAAAGATACTGTAGATCTTCAAAGCGCATCTCCACAACCCACAGCCTTCTTCCCAATAGTGTTAACTGCATTTTTACAGCGTAGCATGTGTGTAGTTTTTGGCTATTACTGCTGTATTATTTGGGGGTGGGAGGGATGGGGTAGGAAGGAAGATGAGTAGGATTGTTTTTATTAAAATTTGGGGCCTGGTTGGGGAAATGACGAAACAATGAAAAGAAGAAACAACTAAAGAACTGCTTTTGTGTCCAGAATATTTTCTTTTTAAAAAATGTAATTGGCAATCTAATTGAGGACTCTGAGAGACTGTTTAAAAGCGGTAAGTGCCTGAAACTTACAGGCCAAGGTGTTCCCTGCCTGAGATTAATTCTGTTCCCAACAAAGGACTAAGCCAGTTGATAAGTTACCAAAGCTGCCATTTTGGGTGGGGGGGTAGGGGGGGGATGGAAATTAGTTGAGAAGGGAAAGTCTTTTATTGGAGCATATATATAGGCAGATCATTCTGTCTTAGAGGTGCTAATTCTTGAAATTGACAAGACCCTTTCTTTTCTAATTATGAAGCCATAGATATTAGCTTGTCCATCCAAGCTCCTAGCTGAGGTATTTGGGGGGAGGTGAAGAGGATGGAAAGGAGGTGTGAGAGTGAAGAGAGGGGCCAATATCTTTAGGACAGAAAAACTCTTGGAGCCTCTCTGTTTTTTGAACTTTGAACTCTGAAACCATTGGTGGCAGGGTTCAGTCACTGACAGCAGAAATTCATTGAATCACTTCAAGAGTTGGATCATTTCAAAAGTCCTCTCAGGAGAAGATTAAACTTTCACTTTCAGATTGGGGCAGTGGTTCACTTTAAGACATAAAACAAAAATTCTTTTTTTTTTTTTATCCCAAGAATTAACTAATACCCAAAATGCTGTCTTGACTCATGAAATCCATCAGTTCTTGACATCCAGACCTACATCTGACCTTCATTATAAAATCCTTTTAGGCATGTGTTAGATTTCTGTGAAAACTTTGTCTAAATGTAAACTTCATACAACACTGTAAGGTTTTGTTTTAATAAAACTATATAGAGTTATAAAATAAAAAAAGAGAAGGAATTCTTTGCAACAGCATGGATGGAACTGGAGAGCACTATGCTAAGCTAAATAAGCCAGTCAGAGAAAGATAAATATCACATGATCTCACT